>NC_051269.1:28099155-28435822 GCF_015220745.1 Sebastes umbrosus | reverse complement strand
TTTCCCACACTGCTCCCAATGCCGCTGGTGGTGCCGTTGCCATTTTTAGCATAGTCCAGTTCGCGGTTGATGTCCACCGTGTGGTTTGCAATGCAGTTGAGCTTCTTCTCGTACATTTCATCCAGAGGCTTCTGTTCATCCTCTTCCGGCTGAGAGTGAGAAAATAGAACAAACAAAAAAAGGTTACTAGAAAACAAAAATGCTGTTACAGAACTCTGACTAAAACACACATTCATATGACAACAGTTAAAGTTCAAGTTATTTAATAGGAGTGGGGGAAAAAATCTATACAGCATAGTATCGCGATATTTTATTGTATTGATAAACGAACATCAAGTATCAATCTTTATTATATAAACTATTAACCTCTTAACAGCCGCTATTCTGTCTGTCAGAGGTTGACGCGGACTCAGTCTTAAAGCTAGAGTGATTGAAAACTCTGAAATGAACAGAGTGAAAGAGTGTATCTTATTAGATAAAACAGATGTTGACAAACTGCATAATTTGCAGTTGGAAAAAAAGTAATAAATCGCAATATATTTTATCGCAATACTCAGCATATCGCAAAATGTTTAAGATCTCAATAAGATCGCGTTGTGACAATATTGTATCCTGGGATCTCTGGTGATTCCCACCCCTATTCAACAATCAAGAATTGGGCATTCATATAGATGTTTAATTATATGGTACCTTCTTGATCACTGTGGCTATAAAGAGCCGCATGTTAGCCTTGAACCAGGCAATCCCTATCTTGATGCGGGCAACCGCAAGCTGGAGGTTGTTGGGCTCGCCGTCATCATCTGTGGCAGCGAGGTTGTCTGCACTGAACGAGCTCAGCAGCAAGGCCAGGAACAGGTTCAGCACCTCAGAAACAAACCCATGAACTCACAGTAAATGGATGGTTCACAACTGGGCTACTATCATCCAATAGCCTCTATACTATGTCATTTTTGTCTTTGCTTACCACCAGGTTTCCGATGACCATGACCATCATGAAGACGGTGAGGCACATGGTCTGTCCCGCCACCTCCATGCAGTCCCACATGGTCTCGATCCACTCCCCACACAACACTCTGAACACAATCAGGAAGGAGTGGAAGAAGTCGTGCATGTGCCAGCGAGGCAGTGTACAGGTTTCGGCGATCTTACACACACAGTCCTTGTAGCTTTTTCCAAACAGCTGCATGCCCACCACGGCGAAGATGAAGACGATGATGGCCAGCACCAGGGTCAGATTACCCAGAGCTCCCACTGAGTTACCAATGATCTTGATCAGCATGTTGAGGGTGGGCCACGATTTGGCTAGTTTGAACACTCTCAACTACAAGAGAAACAGGATACGGGATTATTCCACAGTTAGCAGACATTAAGAGGGTTTACAGTTTTGCACAATACAATGACGGTTTCCTAGTTATGGAAGTTCTTCTTGATCATGATTTGGAGCTTTAAAGAGAGAAATTTGATGATTAAAAAAGAGAAATCAGAATTATGCTCAAGTGGGACAGTTTAAAGATGGACATTTTTATAATCAATTTTTTCAGCCTGTACATGAGGGCCAGAAGAGGTCCACTTACCAATCGGAATGACCTGAGCACTGACAGACCTTCCACATCAGCCAGTCCCAGCTCAACTAAACTCAGAGTCACAATGAAGCCATCGAAGCAGTTCCAGCCTTCCTGGAAGTAGTAATAGGGATCCATGGCAACCAGCTTGGCAAACATCTCTCCAGCAAAGATGCCTGTGAAAACCTGTGGACACACACATAATATCACATAAAGGTTATGATTTTTCTTTTTTTTAAAAACAACAACAACAACAAAAATAGGACGCACTTCAGTCACTCTATAAATGTGGGATTGATTTTACAATTTTCCCACAAAAATCAAATGTAAGTCAGTTCCACGAAATTGTGTGATGTATTTCATGGTGAAACATGATGGTAAGGGTGTGTACAGGGAGCGATGAATTTAAAGTGTAAACCAATTGGATTTATGATTGCTTTATTTTTGCTTTTTAGCTACACCTACGAGTACAGCATGACGTTACCATTGAACATACACCGCTTTCCAGAAAGTAACAGAAGCAGTAACGGATGACTGCAGTTTTGTTTCATTAAACCAGGCCTATTCAATTGGTGGCCTGTGGGCAAAATCTGGCTCTTTAACGACCTCAATACGGCCCTTTGATCATCTATTAATATGAAAAAAGTATTTTTTTTAAAAATATAATAATAATGAATTCCTTCCGATAAGAGAGTATATTCCTGTTCATCAACGTTACCACTCACGCTATAGATTCTGTTACGGACAGTTATAAGCATTATTGTGTTTTATTAGGGCTGTCAATCGATTAAAATGTTGAATCGTGATTTATCGCAAATTAGTCGCACATTTTTTTTTATCTGTTCAAAATGTACCTTAAAGGGAGATTTGTCAAGTATTTAATACTTTTATCAACATGGGAGTGGACAGTATGCTTGATTTATGCAAATGTATGTATATATTTATTATTGGAAATCAATTAACAACACAAAACAATGACAAATATTGTCCAGAAACCCTCACAGGTACTGCATTTAGCATAAAAAATATATGCTCAAATCATAACATGGCAAACTGCAGCCCAACAGGCAACAACAGCTGTCAGTGTGTCAGTGTGCTGACTTGACTATGACTTTGCCCCAAACTGCATGTGATTATCATAAAGTGGGCATGTCTGTAAAGGGGAGACTTGTGGGTACCCATAGAACCCATTTTCACATATCTTGCGGTCAGAGGTCAAGGGACCCCTTTGAAAATGGCCATGCCAGTTCTTCCTCGCCAAAATTTTGCCTCCTTTGCTAATCCTTTGGATTCCTTAGGTTTTTCTAGTTTCATATGATACCAGTGTCTTCACTCTAGCTTTAAAACCGAGCCTGTTACAACCTCCAAAAGATCGATTGCATTAAAACAAATTTGCGTTAACACATTATTATTGCGTTAGCTTTGACAGCCCTAGTTTTTATTTAAATATCCCGCTAGAATTCTAAGTTTCTGGGTGTTTACATTGTTTGATTATCAGAAGATCATCATTTCATTAGTAGGCTAATCTGCCCATTCATTAGTTATGTCTTGTTAAACACAGAAATACTTATTTTGTTACAATAGGTCTTTCAGGCTCTTTAAGCAGAGGGAATTTAGGAGAGTCAAACTGAGTAAAAAAAAGATGTTAAATGCAACATTGTGTTTATTAAAACAACAACCTACTGAGATTAATAAAGTGTATTGTTTCTGAATAACAGATCACACATAGGAAATGTAAAAGTCCGGCCCCTTGGCACTTCACCGATTTTCAAATATGGCCCTTCTAAAAAAGTAATTTTATAAAAAATCTTCAAATTACTGTAAAATGTTCCAAAGAGAGACGGGAGACTTTGACCAATCACAGGTCATTTCAGAGAGAGAGTGTTCCTATTGGCTGTTCATTCACAGAGGCAGCTGTCAATCACTCATGAACTCCGATCAAACGGTCAAACTACGCAACGCTGATCAAATATAAATCAATATTCTGTTACTGTAATGCCTATTTCTCGCTTCAAATGTTTGCTTCTTGTAGTGTTCTGTTCAGCTGTGAAATGAGAAAGATTGGCTCTGATTGGTTGTTTTCCTCCGGTCTGTGAAGTCTTGCAGATGCCATTGGGAGCATCGGAGGACACAGAGGAACATGATTCTTTTCAGATTACCTGTCTCATGCACTACTGTCAGGATATAGTGACCGTTTCATAAAAATTACTTTTTTTTACTCATATTTGCTCCATTTCTGCCCACTGCAGCTTTAAGGGGAAATACAGTGCAGAACGAAACAACTGGCTAGCTTACATTGCATTTTATTTGATGTATTGCTGATTAAAAAAGGTATTGGAGAGTGAAGATTCTTCTGACACGGCAAGGTCATAGAGCAGTGGCACCGTGTTCCAGCAGAACTTGTATAGAGCTGTAGTATTTTAGCCTGTCCCATACCGTCCACCCAAATGGTGTGCCCAATCAGTGCTGCAGGGAGCACCCAATGATTCATACTGCACCATCCATCTCGCTGATTCCTCTGACTTCAGTTCCTGTTTCACTCCTGATAGCATGCCAATCCCTATGACCTCATTTCCTGTCTTAGTACTGACACTGTGCCAATACTGCTGTGATATCTGACAGCAAGGGCATAGCAACAAACAAATCAAAATATCTGCTGAACATTTGGTTAATATGTACTCTGCTAAACCAGTCGTGGACAGTTCAGTGGCAAACCTTATTACTATGACTGCTATTTTGTGTGTGTGTGCGTGTGTGTGTGTGTAAGAAAGAGAGAGAATTGGACAGAACTGAGTAGAGTTGAGGTAAGCAGGATGCAGCGGAAGCAGGAGAGTGACCTGAGTGGGGGTGATGGGAGTTTGGGGAGCAGGCTGGCTGGCTACATTAAAATGGAACTAAATCTTTAATGAGCCCCCATCAGAGTCCTATATACACTGTGTGTGTGTGTGTGTGTGTGTATTCTTAAGTGCACATACCAAATGATGCATTGATGTATTGGTTTGAGGTTAGGGCAGGTAGGTGGGGCGAACCTGCTATGCTTCTGTAACTCCTGAGAGAGATGGCGAGCTTCATGCAGGCGTAAACAGTTACAAAGACAAACGACAGTGGTACAAGACGCAGTTTCTCACCAGGTTGCCAACAGACAGGACGCCCTCAAATTGTGGCGTCATGGGGTAGTGCTCCATGGCCATGAAGAGGGTGTTGAGGACAATACAGATGGTGATGGCCAGGTCAACGAAGGGGTCCATGACAATCAAGTAGACGATGTGCTTGATCTTAAGCCACATGGGGAAGCACTCCCAGATGAGGAAGATGTTGGCAAACTTGTACCAACAGGGAGGACACTTCCTCTGAGACTCCTCCAACTCTGCAGGAAGAGACAAAGAAGAAAGAAAAGGGTGAGAAAAACAAAACAGTCAGGAGTGAGTCCCTTAAAACAAATGTTTTCCAATTATATTGTGTCTACCATAAACTTCCTGGATTAACGAACACCATCTGTATCTGGATGCTTTGTCTGCATCAGGAAAATGTCAACTTGAGGTGTAATTGCAAACAAAATCTAGTGCAACATCTCTAGACCACAGATGACTCGAATTGTGATCATATCTCAATCAGGTAGGAACTAAATGTAACTTGCACATTTTTGTGAGTAAGAATCTGCCCACAAATTGCAGACAACAACTGACATCAGTTTGTTGATCAGCATAATTGCCAACGCTCCCGATTTTCCCGGGAGACACACGTTTTTCATTGCCCTCTCCCGGTTTCCTCCCGGGATCACAATTCTCCCACATTTCTCCCGCAATTTTTCACACTTTTTTCCCTTTTTGTTATCTCATCCTATCTATGGCACTGCACAGCGTTTTGAGCTGCATTCGCTACACATCACAGCATCACAGCAAAGCCATCATGGCGTCGCACAAGCCATTGGAAATAACGGGTTTCAGAGCGCAGTGTTGCTGTTGTCGCATTGGGTGAGTGGGAGAAGGAGAGGGAAATGAAGAGTAGCCTACTAAGAGAAAGAAATAGTCAAGCAGGGACCAACAAGGAATAATTGAATGAAAACTGATTAATATTAGTCTAGTTTATACCAGAGATTCACAGCAGAAGGGCGAATTATTCAGTTTTCTTTCCTGAGAATTGAAAGTAAAATTAAAAGTAGGCTATTTATCAAAAATGCTGTTTGCAGTGTACTTATTATTTTTGATATTTCCACTCTTTAAAAGTCACCAGAATGCAGGAAACAAAATCTCTGAAACTCATTTTCTTGGGGGAGGACCCCTAGAACCCCGCATTGGTTTTGAAATCCTCCTAATTTTTGAGGTCTCAAGATTGGCAAGTATGTTGATCAGACCAATTTCCAATTGCAATTTCCATATCCAGATCTAATGCAGACAGCATGCATACGTATAACAAGAACACATATTTAACTACAGGAGTAAATGGCTCATTGGATGTTAATCTGAATAATACAGATCACATTTTGGTCTAAATTCGAAAAAAGGCAAAAGGAAAGGTGTCTCTGTACCCTCTAAGAGTGTGTTGGTGACTACGCTCATCTGACTGTTGGCCCGGTCCTTTTCTTTGAAGGAGGAGTTGAGCTGATCCACAGATACCATGAGAGAGCCAGAGTGCTTCTTCTTAATCTCCACGTCAGTAGTCTGTACTCAGAGAAAGACACAACGTCAATCAGAGATAGTACTCACATGACTTCATACCCACGAACATCACACATTAAAACTCATGCTCTTAAGCCATCTAAACGATGAATGATGCCATAGATCTGCTCAGAAGACGAAAAACCTTATGCGATGACTGCAGCTTTTCACATCAAATCTCAAATCATTAAATCTTTTTCACAATGTATGATTCCCCAAAATGATTTGTTCAATTAAGCATTTCCTGCAACATATCGTACATACAACACACTTCAAATTCACACTGTCAGTTCTCAAATAGTTGATTTAATTTACCACAACTGAGGAGAGAACCAGGACTTTAGCGAAACAAACTATTATTTGGGACCTGTTTTCCATTTATTACATTTTAGTAAGCGGCCATTATTGACGTACCGGCTTTTATTTGAGAATTTACGGTACAGTTTCTGAACCCTTCATCGTTTACTGTGCATACCATAGCTACAACCCCTGAGTAAACAACATTAAACTGCATGCAATGACATGCGTGTCAAGAACAGAGGGGAATTCAAGACATCATTTGCTGCTACACCATGCTACATTTTAAGAAAGGTAAAAAGGTAAAAGCAGGTAGATTGGTTGAGAATTAAAGAGGGGTCTACCATGCTAGCTAGAAATATTGTTATCGAAAAAAAGTTTCAGATTTGTTCTTGCACCATCCAGTGGCTCAGGAGCGGAGGATAAATTAGGACAAGAAGGAAAGATAGGAGAGGCAGAGAGAGAGTGAAAGAAAAAGATGGAAAGAAATAGAGGGGTAGATAAAAGACTAAGACCTAGACCTAAGAATGAAAGAAGTAGGAGTAGGGAGTGAGTTTTTTTTCCTGTAAAATGTTTTGATAATTTAGTTTTTTATGAATGACAATATGCGTAAACTTGGGGATAGAATTGTTAGGGGATAGAATTGTTAGGGGAACTAAGGAAGGGGGTTGGTAAATCATATTGCATTATTGTTAGATATTAATCAATGAAATGATCATCATGATGCGGGTAAGGCAGTGAGTTTGTGGATACTGTTTCAGCTGGTTAGTGTCTTCTAGAGCTGTTAAAAAAAGGAGCAGCGGAAAAAGGGCGTTAGATCAGGATGGAAGTGTAAATGTCAGATGAAATAATAAGACAGAATCTAGATATTCAGGGGAGGAAAAGGGATCTACTGAGTTTAGGGAAAAGAGGATCAAGAGCCAAGGGGAAGAGGTTGTGAAGCTGCAGAGACCGGGCCACCACCATCATGCCTAAACTGTATTGGTGTCCCATGGACGTCCTTACACTGTCATCAGTGGCTGCCTTATCTATTTTCACCTCAGGCAGAAGCCGTCTGCCGGGCCCAGGGCCGCTGAGAGACACCACGCCATTGCAGTCCACCGTGCTGTTCCTCTTCCCTCCAGAGTGGGGTGCCAGCGGGTGGATGCGAGACGAGCCTTGGCTGTAGCCACTGTAGCTGTTGCGGCGGTAGGGGATGAACAGGGAGCCGCGGCGGTCTTCGCTCTCCTCTACTGTACTGTGCTCGTCGTCCGCGAACTCGTTCTCTGAGCCCATGTCCTTGGAACGGCCTTTGAAGCTGAAGATGCTGCTGCGGCTGTTGTGGCGCGACATGAAGGGAGAGCCTGGGATGCTGAGTAGTGACTGAAGAGGGAGAAACAGATGCGGAGGGGGGAGAGTCGAGGAGTTATTAAAAACAGCAGGAGGTCTGATGTGTAAGTAAAAAGGGGCAGACAAGGTGAAGAAGGGGGCAAGTGGGGCACAGAGTTAACAAGACGTAAAGCAGAGGACAGAGAGGAAAATAAAGGTAACTAAAGGATAAAGGCAGTTAACGAGGAGTTTCCTCGTACTCAACCACGTGTTTATCACAAAATGAGTGATACAATGATAAAGAGCTTTCATCGTAATCATGCTCAATCACTGTTATAGCATGAGAACTGCATCATTGTAATATGGCAATGAAATTATACAAAATTAAAGTTCAGATGCTTTCATAAATTCATTATCTTTTCTTGTCATTTATTTTCTCTTTGTTCTGTAAAGAAGACCACAAGAATCCAGTAATTACGCTTGTTACAACATTGCACAATTTAACCAATAAACTGAACAACTGAGATGATTTTTTTCCTTGTTTAAGTTTAGTATTCTAGCATATTGTTAACTCATAAATGAAACAATAGAACACAATTGCAGCCCAATGCATGCTTTGGGGATGTTTTAATCTGGACCATAGCCAGTTGTTTTTGTTTTGTCCTCTGAGTAATATTACAGTGCAGCTTTAGTTTTGTTTCAAAGGTTCTACAGAAAACATTCATTACAATGACAATGTTTTCATCACATAATTTGTCTTCAAAGTTTAGCAAAAGAGAAAAATGATACAAAATGCAAAACCTATTAACCTTATCTCAAATATATTTTTATTGAGCAGTTATATTTCACATATAAAAACCTATTAAAGTTATTAAGTTCCTTTGTGTGCCAGTGTTCCCTAGTCTGAAGCCGTTAAACAAATCATCTTGCTGGAGCTAACTCCCCAGGGAAGATCGTTTGGACGAAGCGTTTGAGAGTGAACTTGCGTAGGACGAGGGACTGGTCAGTGAGTGTTGGCAATGCAGTTGGAGAAGAAGTTGAGAGAAGAGAAGAGCTATCCACAAGAGCCTCGCGATGGCTGTGGCTCAAGAGAGGAAAGCCAAGTGGCGCACGTAGCTAACTACACCCGAAATATCCGACGATTCCAGGAACATCACTGAGGATTTGTCCAGAAGCATACAAGGTTTTTATACAAAGTAAAGCTGATCATTCAGAGGTGACCTGGAAAGACTGGCTGAGAACCATGACAGCGACAGCTTTGAGAGGCGCTTACCGGGGGTGAACGGGTAGGCAACCCAATCTGCGTCCTCTGCGAGGAGGAGACCAAAACCAAGCAACAAAGAATATCATGGAAATATATACGCCCAGGGGAGCTTGAGAAGCGAGAATGAGAAATCCAGTCGGACAGACAAGTGATGCCCAGGTGGCAAGATTTAAATGCTCGAAGATCCACCAGACAAGAATGTAGTGGGAGCAGGAGGAACACAACACATATCTCTGCCATCTTGTTTTCTCTGCTGATGAACATGATTGCAAAGTCAGCAGGGACAGAATGGAGAAGGCCCAAGACCAAATTTGGCCATTGCCAACCATCGATAAGGGCTCTTATGGAGGACCTGACCGTCAAGATACATCCCCTACTAGGCGGATGGATTCTGCAAGGATTCGAGAAGCTGATAAGGTGAGCCCAGATGAGATTCAAATCAACCAAGTCCAGATCTCTGGTGCTGAAGAAAGTCAAGGTTGATATTCTTCAACCTTGCTGGCACCATGATTGCAACCATATACCATACCATATACACTGTATATAAAGATGGACGACATGACAGCTCCCCAAAAGTGAAGCCAAAACATCTTGATCACGCCCTGTTGGCTGGCTGCAGTATAGCTCATAAATCCAGCCTCCTCCATGTTAGTGGATGGGACATGGGCCAAACTAAAAAGTCAAACTACACGTCAAATAATTTTTTCCCAAAGATGGTTTCTGTCATTTTAGGTAGTTCTCATCACGCTGATGTATGTTCAAGTGTTAATTTTTCTGATAAGTTTGGTTTTAATTAGTTATTTGATGCTATAAAAAGGGGGTGAAACATCATGTTTAACAGACTCAATGACAAGTTGTGGCCTTGCTCGGCTCGCGATTGGTTCGGGCGGATGACCTTGATACTGTGGCTCCACCGCCCGATCACTACTGCGCAGGCTCTGGCTCCGAATGACGTCCAAATCTCAAGATAGCAGCTCCCGTATACAGGATATTTTGGCTTAACTTCTGTACAGTGGGAGGAAGTGGAGAAACGTCGTCCATCTTTGTATACAGTCTATGATTTCAACCATCACAGAGAAACCAGAGAAAAGCATAGGCAAGGCGTTTGACAGCACCCTGAGGGATCTAACATCCATCCGATCAACCTGCACTGAACTGGAGGGAAAGCTGAAATCGATGAACTGGTCAAGGCGTGGCTGTACCAACATGGAATTCTGTCTATAATCCTGTGGCCACTCCTGGTGTGCAAAGTGTCAGACTCAACCATTGAAGCCTTCGTGAGCTACCAATGAGTCTGAGCAGCATCACACTCTATGGGCACAGCAACAAGCTGCAGCTACCACTCAAACCTCTGAGGGAGGAATTCAAGGTGGCAAGGACCAGAGAACTGCTGCATTACTGGGAGTCAACAGACCTGAAGGTGGCAAAAGCTGACATTGAGGTGAAGACCAGAAGAAAAGTGGCAAGCAAAGGAGGTGTTCCAGCAAGCAGACTCAGAGGCTGGTAAGAGGGGTTACCCAAAGCAGAGCCAGACTTCCAAACCTCCAGTGTCACCAACATGGAAGCATCTCCAAGTCCAGAAGGAGGTGAGGGCAGCAGTGGAGGAAGAGACAACCTGCAGAGTGGTGGCAAGGGGGCCTGGTCAAGATGGAAAAATGCTCCGGAAAGAAAGGGGACCTGGGCTAAGCTGTGGAAGGCCGACCTCCAAGGGATCAAGTTCTTTGTCCAGGCGGTGTATGATGTGATTCCCAATCAATCAAACATCCACACATGGGGTAAATCAGAGTCACTAGCATGTTCACTGTGCATGGAAAGGGGAACCCCAGAACACATCTTGAGCTGCTGCACCAAAGCCCTGGCAGAGGGACGATACCGCTGGCATCATGACCACCATGACCAGGTCTTGAAGGTCATTGCCCAAGCCATCGTCAGAGCCGTAGAACAGTAAGGAGAATAATTCCACCGTAATCCTGGCCTGGACTGGAAGATGTATGTAGACCCGGAGAGGCAGCTGAAGTTCCCCGAGCACATCGCGACCACTCCGAGACCAGATATCGTGCTCTGGTCTGACCGATCAAACAAATCATCTTGAGAACGCTTGGATGAGGCCTTTAAGAGGAAACTTGCAAAGTGTGAGGAACTGGTCAGCAAGTGCAGGCAAGGTGGTTGGAGAGCAAAGGCTGTCTTTTGAAGTTGGATACAGGGGCTTTGCAGCCAGATGTCTGCCCAGACCTTACACTAAACATCCAGAGAGGGAAGCAAAGAAGAGCCATCAGTAATACCGCTGAAGCAGCAGAAAGAGACTCAAGATGGCTGTCGCTCAAGAGAGGAGAGCCATGGTGAGGACGTAGCTAACTTGCCTTCTGGGCACGAGCTGAGGCGGGATCTACCTCAGCTGGGTCACGTGGGGAAAGTACAGTTGAAAGACCCGAAAAGCCCAATAATTCCTGAAACATCACTTAAGCCGCATTTCCACTGCATGGCTCACTTTTGGTACGAGGTCCTTTTCTCTAGCCGTCTTTCCACCGTAGACTGTAGTACCGCCTAAGTATAGGCGGGATCTCAACTCCGCCTTCTAGTAGCGGCTCAGCTCGCTTGGAACCTCAACCGAGGTGGTACCAAGAATGGGGCGGTTCTATTTGTACCATCCACAACTTTTGCTAATGGAAATGCAAAAATAACCGTTCTAATGTGTAACGAACTGAACTGAACTGAACTGGACTACTTGGTGGAAACGTGCCATAATAAGGTGTTCAGAAGCATCAGTAGATGTATCCGCACATGCTAAGTCAAACAACAGTGTGCATTTACTGTCTAGTTTATCTTGCTAACTTTACCTGGTTCATAATGGATGTCTTCCTCCCCAGCCGGCTTCCTGGGAAACGAATGGTGCTTTTCTTGCTGCCATCGTCCGACTCAGACTTAACAACCTTCTCACTGTCTCCCTTCTCTTTGTCCTGCTCTTTCTGGCGCCATTTCTTCTTGCGATTGCGACGCTCCTTGGCGCTCTTGGAGCTCAGCTTGGAGACCTCAGAGGAGCTGCGGGACAAGTGCTCTCCTCCCTCATCCTCTAACGCAGCCTCTGACACCGTGCCTGCAGATGTGGCCATTGCAGCAGCCTGAGAAAAGAAAAGACACATGATAAACATAAACTATGAAAAACAGGTGACGGTGTATGTGTGCGAGAAAGAGAATGAGACCAACCTGTGTTTCCTCTTGCTGCCTCTTGAGCTGATCGAGCATGGCCTTGAATTCAGCCTCTTTCCGCTCCGCCTCCTCAATAGTGGCTTGGTTCTGCTCCTCATAAGCCATGGCCACCACAGCCAAGATGAGATTCACCAGGTAGAAGGAGCCCACAAAGATGACCAGCACAAAGAAGATCATGTAGGTCTTCCCAGCGGCTCGCAGAGTCTGACAGATACACACAGACAAAGCAATGAGGTTATCAGAGAGACATGGAAAATAATGTTTTTAAACAGACATATTGTCCTATTGATAAGTTATAAACTGAATGCATCTTACTAAAACTGTTGTTTTATGTTCAAGAGTACTTTCTTATTCTGTCAGAGGTACTGTACGTATATGCCATAGATTGTATATAAAGATGGACGACATGACAGCTCCCCAAAAGTGACGCCAAAACATCTTGATCGCCCCCTGGTGGCTGGCTGCAGTCTAGGTCATAAAGCACTCAATGTTAGCAGATGGGACATGAGCCAAACTAAAAAGTCAAAGTCAACGTCAAATTTTTCCCAAAGATGGTTTCTGTCATTTTAGGTAGTTCTTATCACGATGATGTATGTTCAAGTGTTAATTTTTTGTGATAAGTTTGGTTTTAATTACATATTTGATCCTATAAAAAGGGGGTGAGACGTCATGATTGACAGCTGTGATTGACAGCTGCTCTGAGTGAAGTAGTCGCAGAACCGGAGGTTCGGGAATTGTATGAGAGAGGAGATGCAACTTTAACTTTCCATAACCGTCATGAGTCTGCCTAATAGAACATGTGTCGATTTGATCATAAGTGTAGTTTTAGAGATATTTATGGTTAGTTGTTGTGCCTTTCTAACCAAACAGCTACCGTGGTGCTAACGTAGCAACTAGGTGGCTCACGCTAGCAAGCTGGCGGGTGTGTGGGCCGATACCGCGGCTCCAGTCCCCCGATCACTACTGCGCAGACTCTGGCTTCAAATGACATCAAAATCTCAAGATGGCAGTTTCCGTATCCGGAATATTTTGGCTTCACTTTTATACAGTGGAAGGAAGTGGAGACGTGTCGTCCATCTATATATACAGTCTATGGTCTACGTGTGTTGTGTCATCATTGCTGGTGCTTCTATATCCGGTTCATAGCTTTCTCCAGGAAAACCTCCAGATAAGAAAGAAACCTTAGAGTGCAGGAAATCCCAGTTTAAACAAACACACACACTGAAACAGTGACTGGCCTATTTGCCAAATGAAGTGTATCTATTATGGCTGCGGTGGTACAGGTCTGGAGGAGGAGAAAAGAAATGCTAGTGCAGTGTCATGGTAGTGCAGTTTAACATTACAAATATCTGTGCACATGTTATATATTTTGTACATTCATGTGTGTCCCTAAGAAGTCAGATATGTAATACTGGTTCAATGTTCTCTTAAAAAAATACATTTGGCGGAGAACACGACTGTTCTAAAGGTCATTTAACAAAAACATGAATTCACTTTTGTTCATTGCTTCAATACAAAATTCTTTTCACCCTGCATGAAAGACAAACACAAATCTAGTGGCAAGTAGTCACACTCTCCTAGCCACCGTATTTCTGACCAGCTGTCCTTCCTTCCCTTTTATTCAGAGGGCAAATTAACTGATGGGGGAGAGCTGCTGATGGGCACCTTTGCTGATTCATCAGGTATAAGGATGATGATGTATATCTTTTTTATGATGAAGTGAGGACAAAATCATTAGTACTGCTTAGGGGGTGTTTTACTTCTCTGGGTAGGACTAGAGAAGCATTAATATAGGTCTCTAAAACATCTGCAAGAAGGGTCAAAGACTTCATCCAGGAAATGAAATTACCACCTGCCACCTGCCAAATACTGGGTAAATGTTGGCTGTGGCAGGTAAAAGTCGTCTGCCACCATGGCAGATACGTTTTTCTTGTATTAAGAAATATTATTTTTAAGAAGCCATTCCTAATTTAAAAATAGTCAGGGATTAAGGTAACACGATATGTTCCATATTTCTAATGGCTGGTACCACTGACTCGCTATTCTGAAGCGTTCTACATATACTGTACATCATACCAATTTCAGACTACGGAGAAGAAAGAAGAATTTAGGAAAACACTACTTTACCAGCATGTAGAGATTCTCCCAGAAGTCTTGGGTCATGAGGCGAAAGAGGGTGAGGAAAGCCCATCCAAAGCTGTCAAAGCTGGTGTAACCATAGTTGGGGTTCCTTCCAGCTTTCATGCATGTAAAACCCTCTGGACATCGTCTGAAAGGAAAAACACACAGGAACACAAAAGCTGTAACTTAACAAATGACTGAAATGTGCCACTTCAGCATCAACACAGTTGGGATCACAGATACAAGCATCACTGGCAGTCTAAAATAAAATAAGTCTTGACTAGTGTTTTTGTTGTTGTTGTTTGCTTGTACATGAAAGCTTACATGTACAATGTTGGAGTGGGATATTGATATGACCTACCTTAATATTTAATGACCCAAGGAAGTCTGGCTCATGAATTATGAATACATGATTGACTGCCTAAAATGTCTAAATAGTATGTATAATGAGTATGTGTACTCATATTTTGAAAACTGCAAAATGATTTTGTTCCTGAAGAGTGGCCCCCATGATAACTACAATTAGATTCATCAGGCCGAAATGAGAAGCTTGAGGGGGGCGCGAGTGCCCGGTTACATCACTGATGATGTGTCCAAGTGCATCGCAAGATGTGTGAAAGAACAACAGAAAAATGTGAGACACCTGCTGAAAACATTAAAGTATAAATATGAAGGCATGCATTCAGTGAGTAAAGCACTAACTTACCCCGAGTCAGAACTATTTCCACATAGTAGAGCATCAATCTGACCAGGGTAGAAGTAGAAATTTGCTATAAAGACAAAAACAGAAAACAGTCACTTGTATTAGCCACTGCCACATGTCTCAAAAACAAAACAATAACAAGAGAAAGAATTACCAAGATGCACACGCTTTCTGTTAAGTCCCATTGAGGTAATCACGTTGGTTTACAGGTTATATTGATAACATTTTTATGTAAACTAATCATTTAAAAAAAATAATACAGCCACAGAGCTTTTAGAAAGGTGCCAAATTAAAGTATGGCTTTTCCTGAAAAAAAGTTATTATGACTGTGAATTAATCATTTAAAAAATCTTGATGTGTCCAAAATTAATGTTTTGTTTAACTCTGTGGAAGATATCTGACGTTTGGTTCCCACTTCTAACAAGACTTGTGAGCCAACAGTAAAACAATGTTGGTATTACGTGGTATCTCTATGTCATCAGCGATCGAGTAGTTGCCGCTTAGTGTGGTAAAAAACAGATACATGGCTGAGTTTGACACTAGTGTCTCCATCAGGCTGCAGAGTAAGTGAATATTTACCATGGCAACAATGTAGGCCTATAGCTACATGTTGCAAAATAACTTTTACTCTACCGCGAAAGATTCATCACTTGACAGTCTGTCTGTCCGAGTCTCAATCCATTCAACCATCAAATATGCAGGTTGTGCAACGAACTGGCAACGACTTGTTGTGAAGTGAATGCAATAGAACGGGGTAGGGAGAATATGACCTCTAGTGGCTGAATGTTATCGGTTGTACCTTTAATCAAGTGTCAAGGTAATCACTCACTGTCATTCATGATGTACGCGTCCCAGGCAAAGCCCCCATTTGCCAAGGCGTACTCGGTTATGTTGATTGGCCAGAATACACACTTGTGCCGCAGGTTCCCCATAAAGAGCTGCAGTCCAATCAGAGCAAAGACGCTGAGACAGAAGACGGTCAGGATCATCACATCCGACAGCTTCTTCACAGACTGGATCAGAGCACCCACAATGGTCTTCAGGCCTGTTAATTAGTATACGATAAACACACACACACACACACACACACGCACACACATGCACGCACACACACGCGCACACACACACACACACACACACACACACACACACACACACACACAAATGTGCACAAATGCACATACATGGAAACAGACGAACTCACGTACACACACACACCAGCAAACAAATTCAAATGCACACACACACACAAAAACAAACACACAGATAGACACAAATAAAAAGAATTGCAACTTTTTGCATCCCAAGAGAGCACAAGCTGAGTTTGGTTTTTTATAGGTGCAATTCAGAGCTGACTTAAGGAAAGCAAAGTTAGGTTAGGTAACATACATATCTAATCCTGTATTTAACCCTGTGCTGGACAGCCTGTTACATAAATCTAAACTTGGCAGGCATCAGAATTATTTCTCATGCACCTACGCCCACGCTGCCAAGCATCAACACCAGAAATCAGTGTGTCGTGTGCATCCCTTTAGAGTATAAAACCAGTGTGTAGACAGCGCTTGTTGTTGTTCTTCCTGTCATTCCTGCCTAGATGGAAATCTGCAGGTCAGGCTGTTCTTTTCTTATTTAATTATTCAGGTAGTTGCAAGCCAAGCCATGTGGTGGATATTAAGTTACCCAACCTATGATTTAAGCGACTGTAATATTAACACCTCAACAGTAGGCGGAAATCATCACAATTGGCAAACAGGGGCTCCATTTGATATAAAATGAGAGTGGGATCTAACAGATATGGTTATATTTGCTGATACACAATACAAAAAATTATATAAAGTAAAAACCACAGGCATGCGAGTTGGTGTTGAGTATGTTGAGAATAATATTGTTGTTGTAATACTGTTAAAAGCAGCTCTTTATTTTGCAGCTTTACCTGATGTTTTTTTTCAAGATTCAAGATATCTGAGGACTTTAAATCATTTTTTTTTTTTAGGGCTGTCAAAGTTAACGTTTTAACGGCACTAATTTCTCTTTAACATTAACGCAACTTGTGATTTTTAGGTTGTGTCGTGTCACACTAGCTTGTCGCAAAGTCGGTTAAATAACGCTCCAAACTTAGGCTAAATTTTGGCAACAAAAAATGGCATGGGCGTTTTCAAAGAGGTCCATTGACCTCTGACAAGATATGTGAATGAAAATGGATTTTATGGGTACCCACAAGTCTCTGCTTTACAGACATGCCCACTTTATGATAATCAAATGCAGTTTGGGGCAAGTCATAGTCAAGTCAGCACACTGACACACTGACAGCTGTTGTTGCCTGTTTGTGTTTGAGTTTGCCACGTTGTGATTTGAGCATTTTTTTTATGCTAAATGCAGTACCTGTGAGGGTTTCTAAGCAATATTTGTCATTGTTTTGTGTTGATAATTGATTTAGAATAATAAATATATACATACATTTGCATAAAGCAGCATATTTGCCCACTCCCAAGAGAATTAAATACAGCCCTACTTTATTCTATATAATTCTGTATGTCTTACTTGTTTGTACTATGTACGCACCTGCTGAAGAATAAGCCTTGAGGATAAATAATAAACTATCTAATCATCATATTATCATATAAGGTAATTGCTTCGACGTTTATTTAATTACTACATAATGTGCTACAGTACGGTAACAACACAATAAAGCCTACAGCTGAGAGTTCAGAGAAAGAAGCTGACAACCCAGTTTCATAAATTGGAATTCTCTGATATCCAAACATAAATAATGTAAGCACAGTGCAGTGATAGCACAGGTATTCCCATAAGGTAATGAAAATAATGTAGCTCCAGTCATTGTCTGTGGGCACAACTCTGCAACTCAGAGGCAGAACATTTTTTTGTCATGCGTCTCCACATCTCCTGGGAGGAGAAACCCGTTCTCCTTTCCTCTGCTAATGTTCTCACTTGTTTCTTTTCTTGCTCATTTGGATAAGCTTCAGGCTACTATTGCTCATTAAGTACTAATGTACTTATTTCAGATAAATAGAATCATCCCATATCATGTAACTTGATGTCTTCAGTTTCAAAGTTTTAATAAACAGTGTGATATAATTTAAGAAATGTGGCTGTATGTTTGTGTCATTAGAATCTCCCTGTGAATAAAAATAAAGGTTATTTATTTATTAAAAAATAGGATTTGTTGATTTTTAGTAGCTTTTAGAATCTAAAGAATTACACTCACTGTTCTACTCTTGTCTAGCTTTGCTGGATAGATAGTGCTTTTTTTCTTCCTTACTTTATTTCAGTTTCACTTCACTTTCAGTATTATCATGGGCTGACATGCTTATTTGCAGTATCACACTTGTCAACACTTTCCTTAAGAATAAATACTGCATATTAAAGGCCCGGTTAACCTTTTTTCTCAGTCAGTTTTTCACAATAAATAATCGGATCCTAAATAAACAAATTATTTTCTGCCAACGTTGCAACAGTTTTGGTTACTTCACCATTTGTATTTGTGTCTGTGCTACTCTCTCTGGTTTAAAGCGGGTGGGGCTCAGTTGGAAAACATGATTTCACATATTTCACTGCACCAATCAGGATTTACCAACATTTGAGTCTGAATAACTAAAAAATAATGTGTTTTTGCCTGTTTTAAAGCTACAGAGTGAAGATACTAGTATTATATAAAACTAGAAAAACCTAAAGAATCCATTGGTGCCAACAATGTCATACTAGCGTGTCACGAAGGAGGCTAAATATCGCTCCAAACTTATGCTAAATTTTGGTGAGGAAAAATTGGCATGGCCATTTTTAAAGGAGTCCCTTGGCCTCTGACCTTTAGATATGTGAATGAAAATGGGTTCTATGGGTACCCACGAGTTTCCCCTTTACAGACATGTCCACTTTATGATAATCAAATGCAGTTTGGGGCAAGTCATAGTCAAGTCAGCACACTGACACACTGACAGCTGTTGTTGCCTGTTGGGCTGCAGTTTGCAATGTTATGATTTGAGCATATTTTCTATGCTAAATGCAGTACCTGTGAGGGTTTCTGGACAATATTTGTCATTGTTTTGTGTTGTTAATTGATTGCTAATAAATATATACATACATTTGCATAAGGCAAGCATATTTGCCCACTCCCATGTTGATAAGAGTATTAAATACTTGACAAATTTCCCTTTAAGGTACATTTTGAACAGATAAAAAAAAAAGTGCGATTAATTTGCGATTAACTATGGACAATCATGCGATTAATCACGATTAAATATTGTTATCAATTCACAGCCCTAATGTAAAAGACTTCTAGTAGAAACCTAAAATACAAGTATGATATGTCCCCTTTAAATTAGAATTTCACTTATTTAGTCATGCATATTTAATGTTATAGAAAAGTAGTTAGGATATGAAGCCAAGTTTCAGAGGCTTTAAAAAATCCAAACACTGTATGTCCCCAAATATAAACAGCTGAGCATTGTATTTCAGAAAAACATGATTCCATAACATAAGTCTAAAGTAGCTTATGTCTGGGGAAAATACTGTGCATAGATCTGCATTAAAACTCACTACAAATATCCAAACTCTCAACTGGCAGCTATTTATCACCTGAGCAACTGTGCATATTATGTCAGTACTCTTACAGTCTCTCTCAAATTGAAACTGTTGGTGGACTGATTTCTTTTGTGCAGATGTCCAGCTATATGGTTATCAAACAGAGATACTTCTAGAAACATTTAATAAAAGCAAAGGGCAAGACTATCTGCTACGTAATAACAGCACACTGATTCCACTATAATAGTGCATTTAAGTTTAAACCACAAATATAGAGGTCATAGTCATTTTTTTTCATAAAACATTTAACACCACACTGCAGCTTGATAGGATGTTTCCATCAGAAAGACACATTTTCATTTCCACACTTTTACAGTAACTACTTCATGTAAGTAAACAGTTCTATAGAAAAGCTGTTCTACTGAGGAAGAACAGACTGCACTACAGCTGGATTTAGGATCCATCTGGAGAAGAGAAATTATTATTAATTTCCCTTCACTCCGTGTGTCCATCTATGGGAACATTCCTGACGAGCTGCAGTCAATTATTATACTGCATCCAACAAATCAACTGCAGCACCACAACAGCAAACAGCGCACAGAACCAGGCTCAGTCAAGGAAGCAGGAAGTGAAGAGGAGAGAGAAAGGACAGGCGAGGAAGAGTTGGTGGCTGGGGGGGGGGGGCAATGAGAGGTGGCATGCGGGTCATTTAAACGCCAAGGCTGAAGGAATTGACTCGGTGTCGGCATCACCTGTGTGTAAACCGTGATGGCGACCTTGATTTAACCGAAGAACCGTTCCCATCCTAGGCACTTCTTTCTCCCACTCTTGCAGTGCTGGGCGAGCCCTCGGGCTGGTTTAGCCCAGAGCACAACTGAGCGCTCTATGCTGGAGGCTGAGCTTATTGTCCTGTACTGAATGTGTTTGTGTATGTGTGTATATCTACTGAAACACAGTAACTTCATAATGTCATATTGTTTTGTAAGCATTTTGAGTGAATATCATGTAAAAGCAAATGTATAAACTAGGGCTGTCAAAGTTAACGTGATAATAACACACAAATTTGTTTTAATGCCACTAATTTCTTTAATGCATAAACGCTCTACGGTCCTTCTGAGGTTGTAGTGGGCTCAGTTTTAAAGCTAGAGTGAAGATACTGATATCATATGAAACTAAAAACCTAAGGAATCCAATGTTATCCAACCATGTCATAGTATAGCCATTTTCAAAGGGGTCCCTTGACCTCTGATCTCAAGATTTGTGAATGAAAATAGGTTCTATGGATACCCACGAGTCTCTTCTTTACAGACATGTCCACTTTATGATAATCACAGGCAGTTTGGGGGAAGTCATAGTCAAGTCAGCGCACTGACACACTGACAGCTGTTGCTGCCTGTTGGGCTCGAGTTTGCCATGTTAGGATTTGAGCATATTTTCTTATGCTAAATGCAGTACCTGTGAGGGTTTTCTGGACAGTATTTGTCATGTTTTGTGTTGTTAATTGATTTCCAATAATAAATATATACATACATTTACATAAAGCAAGCATATTTGCCCACTCCCATGTTGATAAGAGTATTAAATACTTGACAAATCTCCCTTTAAGGTACATTTTGAACGATCAATCGCAATTAACTATGGACAATCATACGATTAATCGCGATTCAATATTTTAATCGATTGACAGCCCTAGTATAAACTTGTGTTACACTGTGTGTTCCCTAGAAAAATATGATATTTATTATTTATGTTTCCCTTTCACTCCCAGGATGGACAAAGATCTTCCCAAAAAAATAAATAAATAAGAAAGAATCTGAAGTCTGAATCAAATAACTCTTGTAATAACAAAATCCAAAAGAAAAGCCCCTTAAAGCCAAACTTGTAAAAGCATGTGTCTCAAAGCTTCATGCAGCGTTGATGTGTCGTCAAATTAGGCTTGGCAGTCTTAGGAAATCACATAGTCTTTAGAAACAAGAAGGCAGTGTCATAGATTGGGAGAATTTGGATCAATGTGTGAAATAATACTGAACACAAACCAGATGTGCAAAGAAGTTGATATACTCATGATCATGTTTGTTCCCTAAATCGTTTGTTCATCTAACCCCTCATGATAACACCCTGAAAGTCAACTCCTTGGAAATGATAAAATCTACCTCTATATTATCACATTGTTTTGGACATTAATTGTACAGACAGATAGCATGTTGCATATCCTGATTTGCTCTATAAGCTCAGCTGTCCATATGGGACATGTGAGCATACAAGACTGCCAGTAGACTGCTAAGCCTATCAAAAATGTATTGCTACCATTTTTGATTGTCATAAATACAAAAGTAAAACAAACAAAAAAAAACATCCTCTTTTTAAAAAGAAATCAAAGTAACAGAAATAAAAACAGGTAAAAGAAGTAAGCTCAGCCTTAGTGTTTAAATGGGAGTCTCACCTGGAATGACAGAAATTGTTTTCAATGCTCGGAGAACCCTGAACGTTCTCAGCGCCGAGACATTCCCAAGGTCCACAAACTCTGTCACATATCTGTAACAAGGTAGGATGACACACAGAACAGAAACCCCATGACACACAACACACACGATAACAACAACACACACATACGCACGCACGCATGTACGCGCAGAACAGCACGACACCAGCACCACCATCGAAGACCAGGAGGGAACACCACGTGAGAGAGAGAACGCCTGTCCGACCAGTGGGAAGAGGACGGAGGAGGAAGAGGAAGAGGAAGAGGGACTGAAACAAAACCACACCTAACATCAACCCCGTGACTCGCCCGCCCGCAAAACACAAACACCTGGACTGTCTTACCTGGAATAACTGAAATTGTTTTCAAAGCCCTCAGAACCCTGAACGTACGCAGAGCTGACACATTGCCTAGGTTTACAAACTCTGTTATATACCTGCAAGGTGGATCAGATACAATTATTCAGCAGCCATCCCAAAGAGAGGAGAGAAATAATGAATTGTTACAGAATGATTTAATAAGCATGATCAACGTGGTATGATGGATTGATGTGGATTGAAGGTGCTGTGGGCAATTATCTATTTAGCAAAATTCCCCTTATGTCCCACAAACAAACATTAAAAAGACACACAAAACAGTATTAATAACTCAGTCTTGTATAGAAAGCTGCAGGAATGAGTCCTAAATCCCAGATCTGCCCTTCAAGTTCCCCGACTCAAAGTCAGTGGGTTTTTTGAATGGGTTTTTAGTTAAATGCTTGAAATAAGGTCTGTAGTTAACACAAGATTAAGAGATTTTAACATTTTGTCCTACGATATAAAATTCATCAGTAAATATCCCACTTGTGAGTTTTGAAGCCTTTTTGTGTCTTAGAAAGGCGGTTGCTAACAAGTGGCTAAATGAGACTACTAAACTTCATCACGCTGAACACTAGTCCGTCTTTAGCTTAGTGGTGGTGACGTCATGCGACCGTGGCGTAGCTCGTTAGCTTTTTACCTCTGGCGATAGCATTTACTTTTATAAAATCATGAAATTGGTGAAGATTATCTCGCTGAACAAAACGGGTAAATATCATAAATGTTTGTTTGCCACCGAGCTTATTTTCTGCAATAATAATTTTAGATTGGGGAGTACGGTCTTTGTCCATCTTTAAATATTAAATAACAAATAGAGAGCTACAGGAATGAGTCCTAACACCTGGATATAAGTTGGCACTTTAGCACTTCCGGTTCCCTCGTCTGGAAGTCAATGGGGTTTTAGTTAGATACCTGAAATAAGGTCTGTGGTTAACAGAAGCTGAAGAGATTTTACTCCTTTGTTCTACGTCAGTAAATACCCCAGTCGTGAATTTTGAAACCGTAATGTGTAATGTGTAAAAAAGGCGGTTGCTAACAAGATGAGTCTACTAAACGTCATCACGCCGACTCGTCCGCCATTACAGTCTCGTTGTGTAAACTCACGCTCATGCAACCGTGGTGTAGCTCGTTTATAGCCTAACTTTTACTTCTGCCGATTGCATTCACATTTCAAAAAACATAAAAGTGGTGTTCGTTTGTGAAGATTATCTTGCTGAATAAAACGTGTAAGTATCATAAACGTTTGTTTGCCACAGAGTTTATTTTCTGCAATAATCCAAAATCCAATGGAAAAATCAAACTGGCTCTTTGTCGAGGGAACCAGGGAGATGCTAACTTCCTGGTTGGCCTACACAAATACGTCATCCCTGCAGCGCTCTTTATAATGTTCATTTTAAAAACCACTCCAGCAGGCTGCAAAAACAGCAGTTTGTTATTAAAAGATTAAAGTTTGATGGACGTGTGTTATGATACTCACACAATGATGGAACCTGTAAGTTAATCATTGGATTCTAACTACTACTAAAATGTTAAACATTTTTGCACCAAATTTTAAAATGACATGAAAACATTTGATTGGTAAAACCAATAACTTCAATTATTGCTCTGTTCCACTGATATGTCTCATAAGCTATAACAGTGAGCCAGCATGCACAATATTACCCTGGTATCATCACGACTGGATGGAACGCAGCCATTTTTAATGTGATTAGTTACACCTGTGTTTAAGTAGCCGGACTGTCTGTGGTGAGAAAGTTCTGTTACCATCTGGGATTTAACGGCTATTATCTTGTAACTAATTATAAAGAAATCACATCTCGCAACTTCCTTCTTTCCATATGCTGACATGTTATATTTCTATTGGTCGTGTTGAAATCCCCTTTTTTGGTAAGTTTTCCTTTTTACATGTAGCTTTCAATTATTATTATTATTCCTTAAGGCTTTTATTGTTATGCGTTTAAATACTTACGCCATCGAGATGACCATGAAATCCAGCCAGTTCCACGGGTCTCTGAGAAAGGTGAACCCATCTATAGCGAAGCCTCGGGCAACAATTTTTGTGAGCGACTCAAACGTGTAGATACCTGTGAAGGTATACCTTGAGAACAAAGAGAGAAGAGAGTAAAACGGTGACGGGCACATGAAACGAGGTTATGATTGCTGAGGAGAAGTGTGGACGTGTACTTACTCTACTTGTTTGGACCACTCTGGGGGGTCACTAAATGTCATGAATATACAGTTGGTCAAAATCGTACACATGATGATCATGCTGAATAACGTGAGAAGACAGAAGTTAAGGAAAGTTCCAACAGTGTTACCCATAACAACACATACACTTTAATACACCAACAACTGAAATCCAACTTTAGTATTGAGAGAGAGAAAGAGAGAGCAGGGAGAAGACAGTGATTTAGAGCTTACAGTGCATTAGCTTTCCTTACTTTTTACTGATGACTTGTGACATACGCAGAAAAAAAACAAGTTTAAAATAGTGAAACATTTGTTTTCATTCATTGCAAGGCATAGAAAATGAACCACTTGAAAGGATATGAATGTATCAAAATCTTAATAGCTATTCGCCTAAGTAGATTAAAAGGGCTTATGATGTACAAGGAGGGCGTGGCACTGAAGCGGAAGAGTGTTTTCCCTTTGTTGATGACAATAAATGTCTGTGGAGAGAAACAGAGAAAGAGATAACACGACAGTTAGAACAACAACTAAATTATATGGCACACACTATTCAGTACATGGGAGATGACTGCAGGTTGACTGAGTAGCTGATGTGAGTCCTGAGCTCACCTCTGAGTCACTCAGTCATACTGTAATCCATTTGAACTAGAGACTGTTTATAGGGAAGTGGACGTAGTCACCGCGACATCACTCATTGGTTTGTGGATGCCATTTTGAAGCTTTAAGACGACCAAAAAGGTTATAATTTACTTTCATGAAGTGAAAACACACTGTGAAAGGGTTAAAGGGATGGTTAAGAAGATGATCTGAGCTGTATAAATCTGTCCTTACACTGAATGTTATGACCTTAAACCTCAGTTAAATTATGTCTGCAGCAGGTTTAAAGTCAAGATGAAATGAACAATGTCTTTTTAACCCTTATAGATCACTTCCCCCTGTCATATTGTGCACCTATTTAACAATATATGCAATGTTCTTTTTTTCCAAAAAGCCTATTTATTTGTATTTTTATATCAAAATCCAATCATCTTTTCTTCCTGTAAAACAAAATATGACGTGTGCTTACATAAGCTAGTACCAACCCATTATTATCGGTAGAAATTGACATTCATCCATCAATGAATCTGCAAAAATGGTGTATGTGTGGAGCCACAGTCCTTTGTAGCTCTGTATCGCCATAGACTGTATATAAGAAGTGGATGTAGTCACCATGACGTCACCCATTGGTTTATGGACCGCCATTTTGAGGCCTCGAGTTCGCCATTTTGGCTGTTGGCATCTTGGTTTTTGGCCGTCGCCATTTTTGTTATTTGCAACCAGTGACACGAGAAGGTGGAGCTAAGTACAACCAAACCCTGAATAACACATTTATAGGCGACCAAAAAGGTTATAATTAACTTTCATGAACTAAAACACACTATGAAAGGGTTAATGCTCTAAGACGAAAACATGGACAAAACCTAGATCGGACAACGCCGTGGTAGCGACCTGTCAATCACAAAGTAGCCACGCCCTAAAGCATACCCTGCTTTATGGTCTGTTTGACTCTAAATGGGACCATAATTTACTAAATGAACATCATGCTGTATTGAAGAAGACTTGAAACTAGTGATTGAGACCATAAACTCATGTTTACAATGTTTACTGAGGTAATAAATCAAGAGAGAAGTAGGCTCATTTTCTCATAGACTTCTATACAATCAGACTTCTTTTTGCAACCAGAGGAGACGCCCCCTGCTGGCTGTTAGAAAGAATGCAAGTGTAAGGCACTTCAGCATTGGTTTAATTTTTTCAGAACCAGAGGTAGCCCTCTGATTTGAACATTTTGATGGGTCACTGTGTTGTCATTCTGAAATCTTAGCAGTGAGTACTTCAGGTTGTAATGGCCTTACACTATAGAAAGCACATGGGATAAAAACGGTACAGAAAAAAAAGACAAAGGTAAAGAAAAGGGCACAGTCAGTAGGACAAGGACACAAGGTTGTGTTTTACTCCGCTGACATCACTCCCTGTCTCCGTCCTGGCGAGCTTTCCACCATGACAGTACAGCTCTTTGAGCAGCAGACAGGTGCATGGGAAGCTCTCCCCTCTTCGTGGCCAAATGATTCTCTTCGCCCCAAGTTTAAAGCTCTTACTGGAAGAGAACCGCAAATGCTGTCATCGATCAGGGGCAGATCTGCTGACTCCAGGCTCTCAACAACCACTCCCCACCCATAAACAGCACTGGGCCAAGTGGGGCTGTGCACTGGGGTGAGGCAGCAGTGTGTGTTTCAGCACAGTGTGTGTGTGCATGTTTGTTTGTTTGTGCGTACCTGTGTGAGGGTGTTTTTTCCTTCTTCACCACATCCCCACATGTTTATTTATGACACCACTGACAATGTTGCCTGCCAGTATTTACAGGTTACATACAGACAGAGCATGTCTTGTATGTAATCAGTACTGAAGAACAATGAAGATATCAAATTAGATCAGAAACTTCAATTTCTATCACGTTGAATTGAAGATGTGAATGTCCTTCATATTCAACATTAAGCGCTAAACAATTCTTGTGTTTTTATATATACAGTATATAAATTCAGGATACAGCTTCTGTAACTAGGGATGCAACGATCCGGCTTTTTCAGTCCCGATACCGATTGCGATACCTGGGCTTTGGGTATTGGTCGATACTTAGTACTGATTCGATAACAGTTTTTAATTAATAAGCTGTATGCCTCACTGTGTGGAAGTGACTGGGATCATTATTTTATGTGTAAGGCAACATTAGGCTTGAGTTAACAAAATACAAAATGTTAAATGTTGAATACATAGATACAAATTTACTGAATTGTTAGAATTAAAATAATAAACCACAACTAAAAGCAACTTGGTAAAAACCTTCAAAATCAAAAACAGGAATTGCAATTCAAGCGAAAACCTTTTTAATGCAGCAACAAATTGGTCAAAACTTAAACATGAATTAAAATTCCAGTATATAACGTGTAAAGCATATACATATAGAATTTAATTGATTAGATCGCCCCCATTGTCACCGATACCCGATCCAGCTATTTGAGTCAGTATCGGCCCGATATCTGATCCAGTATCCAAATAAAAAGGTATAAACTTGAATTGTAATTCCTGTTAATTTTGAAGATGTTTGTATCATTTTAATAATAAATACCAATTCAGAAAAAGTATATCTATGTGTTTATTTGTTAAGAAAATAATGTTTAAGTCAAGCCTGATGTTGCCTTACACATAAAAGAATGATCCCAGTCACTTCCACACAGTGAGGCATACAGCTGATTAATTAAACACTGGTATCAGATCGGTATTCGGTCTTCGGTGAATTCGTCAATCTGTGCATCCCTAGTATAATAGAAGCATTTGGTCTTTAGCGTGCATATGGCATTAGCAACTAGCAAAATACACACCACTAGTTCGTGGTTCACACCACCGGGAAACACTGGAAAGAAATGGGAGGCAACCAGAAGCGTCCTGAGACAAGTGGTGTCCTGAAATCTAATTAAATTAAAAATAGCGTCTGCAGTCTGGGGAAAGACAAAATGTATTCTCTGCATCAGAAGACTCCTCTCTCTCTCTCTCTCTCTCTCTCTCTCTCTCTCTCTCTCTCTCTCTCTCTCTCTCTCTCTCTCTCTCTCTCTCTCTCTCTCTCTCTCTCTCTCTCTCTCTCTCTGAGCCTGCTCCCTTCCGCTCTCCTCCTCCTCTCTTTTTTGCCTATAGAGCATCTGCACCACTTAAAATATCCTCTCACTATTTTCCCCGTCACATGGAGAAAAGAATGAGCTATACTTAATCAACACAATACGAATAGGAACACACAGGATCTACAGTCAGGTTGGAAGGGCAAATCTTTCTCTTAGAGGTCAAGTGTTTTGCTGACAAAGAAAATACAGAGTGTGGATGGAAGGGGAGGTTGTAAAATGAGCGATATCTCATTAGCGCTTTACAGACGCCCAGCATGCATAATAACTATGTTCCATATGTTAATCAATGCAAAGCACAATGCCGTGGATAAATCCTAAGGTTTTGAGTTGAAGACACAGACATCTTATAGACACCTCCTAGAAAACATGCCTGCTTTGTCCTTATCGAGTTTCAATGTAGGTCATCCCCTACAGCATATGGTAATTTTGAAATGTTTATTGAAAACTATAAAGAGGCTTCAGTTATTATTCTACTTTTCAAAATGTAATATGTTATACTATTTATTTTATTTTATTAATTTTAAAATTGTATTTATATTATCTTTCATTTTATAATTTCAATATATTTTATTTCTTATTTATTACAATTTAGATCATTTAACGCTTAATGTCAGTGTGAATGATTGTATATGGAGATGCACATGTTTTGTTTATTTGTATACTACAAATACTACACAATGTGTTTCTTTTGATATTTTGATTGAAACTCAATAAAAGCATTGTGAAAAAAAATAGGCTTCAGTTACTCAAAGAACTGTGAAGATTTGGAGACAGAAAAATCTGCTGTTGGCGCAAACTTGCCAACCTGGCACAATAACAACAAGGGATGCAAATGTCCGGCAATTTCCTTAATTGATTGTGCCCCATTAATCGGTAACTGATCAATCGTTGAAGGCTGCGAAATGATGTGATTTTTCTTAATGAAAGCTGAAAGGCTACTTTCACAACACAATTTAAATCATAAACTATAAATACAAGTACATGTTTTGAATCATTCAAAATGTATATGATGAAACAGAATAACTCGAGGACATAGCGAGGATGAGATTACACACAAAGCAAAGACTAAACCATCTTGTGTCAATAAAAAAGGGCTGTAGCCAACTAATGCCTTCAGTATATCAAGTACAAACATCTCCTGACAACACACTTATGTCTTAACTATTTCAATTTTACAAAATGAGCAAAACTATGCAGTCAGAGATTAATTGTGTGAGCCGTCTGTTAACTAAAAAATCACTGGTGATAAAGTTCGTTTTTCAAGGCATACTTCTGCACAGGAGGAAGCAGAAGCTACAGTGAACTGGATATATGAAAATCTATAATATTATATATTATATAACATTCTTTACTGCGTTGTTCCTACTGTATAGAAAACCACTCTGTGCACGTATCAGGGGCTCTGATAGCATTTAATCGTGGTACAAATTGGGCAACTGTATGGACATGTAGTCCGACCACTGAAAACAATGCCCTGGCATGCATACACCATACTGTTGGTTGATGTATTCTTGATTGTTTAAATTCTCAACAGTGATTTATTGATTGATTGATTAATCACTCATTTTTCAATTTCCAAGACAAACTCTGTGAAGACGGTTGACAGACTGAATTCGTCGTGACTGGATTGAAGGTTTTTAAATGGGATCAACATATCAACAACCATGTAGGGCGCGAGTAGTAAGCTTAGGAAACTGAGGATGACTTGCATCTATTCTAGGGCTGTCAAAGTTAACGCGATAATAATGCTAATTCGTTTTAACGCCACTAATTTCTTGAACGCATTAACACAATCGATCCTCCGGAGGTTGTAGCGGGCTCAGTTTTAAAGCTAGAGAGAAGATACTGGTATCATAGAAAACCTAAGGAATCCATTGGTACCAACCATGCCATCACCGCGAAGGAGGCCAAATAACGCTCCAAACTAAATTTTGGTGAGGAAAGACATGGCCATTTTCAAAGGGGTCCCTGGACATCTGTCCTCAAGATATGTGAATGTAAATGGGTTCTATGGGTACCCACGAGTCTCCCCTTTACAGACATGCCCACTTTATGATAATCACATGCAGTTTGGGGCAAGTCATAGTCAAGTCAGCACACTGACACACTGACAGCTGTTGTTGCCTGTTGGGCTGCTGTTTGCCATGTTATGATTCGAGCATATTGTTTATGCTAAATGCAGTACCTGTGAGGGTTTCTGGACAATATTTGTCATTGTTTTGTGTTGGTAATTGATTTCCAATAATAAATATATACATACATTTGCATAAAGTAGCATATTTGCCCACTCCCATGTTGATAAGAGTATTAAATACTTGACAAATCTCCCTTTAACGTACATTTTGAATGGCTAACAAATATGCGATTAATTTGCGATTAATTGTGATTAACTATGGACAATCATGCGATTAATCGCGATTCCATATTTTAATCAACTGACAGCCATAATCTATTCACATGGATAAACATAGAGTGACTACGGTATGGACAGGCACCATGGATCACAAAACACTGTCTGTGTAACACAATGCTTGTAGAAGTCACACAAACACACACGCACGCACGCACGCATCACTATAACACTGATCTGCCTACATTATTACATAGTTAAAGATTCATACTTGGGCATAAGCATAAATACACAACTCAGCAGAGCAAGCTCCACTGTAAGGAAGACTTATTTGCTGTAAAGCTGGTGAAATGTTCCTAATTCTCCACAGAGCGTTAAAGAAAAAAGGCACATATGCAAGAATCAGGAGGCAGAATGCAGCTGCAAGGACAGTGTGTATGTGTGTGCGTGTGTGTGTGTGTTTGTGTGTGTGTGTGTGTGTGTGTGTGTGTGTGTGTGTGTGTGTGTGTGTGTGTGTGTGTGTGTGTGTGTGTGTGTGTGTGTGTGTGTGTGTGTGTGTGGAGGAATAGTGGAGCAGGGATATGGAGAGGGGCTTGCAGGGGTATGGGACAGCAGCAGAGAGAGCCGAAGAGAGAGAGAGAGGAAGATGAGGGGGTGGAGGGGGAGTGATGCAGAACAGAAAGCCGGAGAGCTGCAGAGGGGAGAGAGCCAAACCTGAGATGGATGGGTAGACGGAGGGAGGAGGAGGAGGAGGAGGAGGAGGAGGAATGGGTAGGCATGCAGCAGAGAGAGAAACTGAGAATGAGACGAGGAGGGGGAGACAGAGAGAAAGCGAGAGAGAGAGAGAGAGCTGAGTGAGATCTAAGCAGGGAAACAATAGAGACTGAATCACGGGGAGGGGGCGTTGTACTTCTCTTAATCCTCCCAGGACCCCAGCCTGACTCAAACTGGTCTATTACTTCACAAAAATGAATGCAGATTTGGACTGTACACCTATAAGAAGATGGCAATAAACTAAATGATTTATAAAAACAGTTAATGGATTAGACTAAGTGTAAATCATAAACCATTTTTGATAATTGATTTATCAAAAAAAATAAAAAATAACATTTGCTGTTTCCACGTTCTTGTTTGTGGATTTGCTTCATTTCCATTTTGAATATATCATTGCAAATAAAGTACCATGGGGTTTTTTCATTCAAAACATCATCTAGGGCTCAGGGAAACTGTATTAATCACAATATATATTCTATTTGATACACTAAACAATTCATTAATTGATTGCAAAAAATAATTAAATAATTGTTAGTTGGAGTAAATTACTTTCATACATACTATCATGCCAAAAATCTGATTGTTTTAAGAACATATCTGGAGTCACAAGCCTCTTTGCAGAATGGAAAGAGAAAACATGACACACACACACATACACACACGCACACACACACACACACACACACACACACACTATTAACTGGATTTTAACCCATTCTGTAAGAAGCACCTGGTATTAACTAAGTGCAATTTACAGAGAAGCAAAAAATATCAACAACAGATGCTTCGTGACAAAACAGCACAGATCTCATGAGGAGCTCTAATTGAATATGTATTAGCGTTTGAAGCCTGAAAACATAACTCATACTTGTGATTGAGCTCACTGCAGTGAGGACTAAGCCAGTGTGTCTCACCAAAATATGTATGACTGCAAACTAATTTCCCCTGCATATTATACCATATCAAAAAGATGCGTCATCCCACTTCTTTACCTGTATGCTGTGCTGCAAAACCCCACTTTCCCCTCCTTACCCCACCCTTCCGTCTTTATACCAACCTGGCTAGCAGTGATAGCACACTCAACCCTCCTACCCCCACCACCACCACCCCATCCCTTCCTCTCTCAGCCCAGTACAGGAGGATGCTGTGTCATCAGAGACTGAGGACTCAGACAGAGCACTAAAGCCTGGCCCTCCCTCTAATTTACTACACCCTGAAAAAACAGAACGCCAGAGAGGAGGCGGCGGCGGCGGATGGGAGAAGGGGAAAAGGAGAGTAATGGACAGAGACGCACACGGAGACAGAGATGGTGGGACAGGAACATAATGTAATGGTGTGTACAGTGCTACATGCTGAGATTCAGAGGCGGCTGCTGCTTTAGCCGTGAGCTCCCTTTGTGCGCTCGCTAGTAGCTGTTGCCCCGCAGAAGCCTGAACAGAAATGGCTGGTCTGCTGCACACCGCTGTAATGAGACTGTCACCAAAATGCCACATTCAGGAGGAGACTAAAGCTTCTGCATCAACAAAACCTGAACGCTGTTCAAACTGCTTTTTATCCATCGCGGCCAATTCAAGCTGAATCATCGTAAATGTATTTTCATGTATATATTAAAATGTGTGCAAATGCACGGTGAAAGCTAAAACATGCCCTCTATCCATCCCGTACTGCTCTTCCCGTATGACCAGAGCAGCTTTTACGTTGCCTAATCACATCAGACATTTGAAAAGCCCAGGCAGTCCTCTCCCCATCACAGGGGAAAACAAGAACTGCAACGCTGCATTTCTCTTCCTCACCACTGCCCCCTCTTCCTCTCTCTGATGCATGAGTGCTGTGATCAGGTTTCCTGCAGCTGACGCACTCATTGACATACAGTGCAATGGTGAGCGATACGATGACTGTCGGTCGAGTAGAGGAGACGAGCAGCTTGGAAAGGTGAGGACAGGAGCAGCGAAGGAAAAATGGACGCTAACCGTGAATATATACTTAGAGGCACCTCCTCAGGTATGATAAAGGACAAATACATTAGTGGATTAGGAAAATGATTGACATGAATGATGGTAAGATGGAGAGAGAAGATGAGGTCCCAACCTGTGACTCTTATTGAACTTGCTGACACAACACATGGATGGGGATGATGAGATTAGCAGATCTTGACTAAGCAGAATGAAGAGAACCTGTATTGATGGACAAGTGTGGTAAGCATTAACCTAGTTAGATAGACTAACTAGCTGACCGTCTAAAAGCCCACTACCCCATCCCTCCATTTTGAAATTCCCTAAAAGCGTGCCCTTTAGCAAGGCACCATAGCCATGACTGCACCAGTGGAGCTGCTCAGAAGCCAGAAAATAAAAGGCGGTGAATGTGATGATGTGTTTACTGCAACGGTCTTACCAGGTCATGGATTTCTTTTCTTTAAAAGACTAACAAAATGTTGATAATTATTGGGTAAACGGTCAAATGCCAATGAAACCTACTTGTATACTAATGGATCTCACCCTAACACTCACTATATAGTAGTGGTGAAACGGTTCAAAACGCCCTCGGTACGGTTTGTATGGCGTTTTTTTGGGTCCCGGTTTAGGTTCGGTTCGTTTTGCACATTAGGGAAACGAAAAACATGAACATTTCCAATGTATTTGAACTCAAAAATATATAAATCGACTGATTGATTGATAGTAGTGAATTAGATTTCTGTATTATATGAAGCCATAACACTGAAGGCTGGTTACTTAATAGTCAAGTAGGCCAATGTTCAGATAATTGCCTCTTCTACGTCTCTGGCACCTCATCAAATGATTAGCAGGCCTGTATTTAATAGTGGTGCAACGGTTCAACAAGCCCACGGTTCAGTTTGTACGTCACTGAACGCTTCAGTTCTTTTTACTGCTTGGTTTTGTGTCCCCACTATATAGGCATGTAGACACAACATCCCTGAGTGTACCTGCAGCAATTATTCATTATCAAACCATTATTCTGTTGGATTTTGTACCAGCTAACTTATTTACTAATCTTTCTAATGGCACACAATTCTGACCAAAAAACATTTGGAAATAACATTTATTTTGTAGAGGAACTATCTCTTGGTTTGGGGTGTGACCCTGTTATACTGATAATGTATTTAATATGTATATGTAACATGGCTGTCATGATATCAGATTTTCACTACACGATTACCATATGTTATATGTTATTAACATGATGTCAATATTTCATTTTTAAATATCAAGGTTATCGTCAATACCGGTATATCGCGACACGCCGAATATGTAATATATCATTATTATACATGTAATATTTCACAACTCTTGCCAATGACAATTTGAGAAAAAGATTGTTGGGAGTCCATGTAGTTTCAAGGTTCTGGACATCTAGGGGAATATGAATGTATATATATGACTGACTTATATTTCAAAGACAAACAATATATCAGTACCATCTTACCGTAAATGAGGAAGAGAGGCACATTAATAACGTCTGGGCGGCTGAACATTTATACGGTTTTCATGTCTTGTTTAGGACATAATGCAACTAATGATTATTTTCCATTGTCGATTAATCTGTCGATTATTTTCTAAATTAATCGATTAGTTGTTTGGTCTATAAAATGTCAGAAAATGGTGAAAAATGTCGATCAGTGTTTCCCAAAGCCCAAGATGACGTCTTCAAATGTCTTGTTTTGTCCACGACTCAAAGAAATTCAGTTTACTGTCACAGAGGAGTAAAAAAAAACAGAAAATATTCACATTTAAGAAGCTGGAATCAAAGAAGTTAAGAATAAGAAACAGTGCTTCGAAGCTTTGTTCACCAAGGGAGACTTTGTACAGTAACATACTGCTTAACCTAAGTGTTGGAAAACGTTGAGACTCTTTTCCATTGTTCACTGTGTTTACTCAAAATTTTGTACATAGAGCCTAATTTGCCAATGTGCTCTAATATGCTATCCCAAAACGCCACTTTAAAATCCTCATGTCTTGTATATATCATGTTCTCAGTGTAGTCTCTTGTGTACACACACTATCACACATATGGCAAAAAGGTCTCCTGCTGCAGATAAAGTAGACTTGTGAGTGGAGGCCACGATAAACAACTCCGCAGCAACTTTCCTTCAATCGCCAAAGTGCGACGCCACAGAGGAAAGTAAGGAGAGGTGAAGAAGTATGCACTAGCCATAAGCAAAGTGGGGAAGGATAATAAGACAAGAAAGCAACCCTTCCTGTGGCCACCACCACTGAAGTCGGGCTGTGGATCAATAGATCACAAAAGGCACATGCACTTGATAGTTTCATCCGCCCTACGAGGGAGTGCTGCTGGCTGAGATTGCCAGTCCTGCTGACTGGGCTTCTCTCTGCTGTACAGGCCGCAGATTCTCTTACACATTATCACCGTCACCACACAGGAGACTGGCTACTCCACACGTTTACACAGCCGAAGGCACAACAGCATACCCCTGCCCTTTTGTCTCTCCGCTTCCTGTCCTCTCCTGCCATCTTCTGCCTTCCCTCCTCATCCCTCTTTCACTATGTGCAGAGCTACAGTAACGGCACAGCCAAGCTAGAGTTGGAGAGGTGTGGGAGAGAAGCCTTGAACGCCTTGAAGGCTTTTTAATAAGGCTGATTAATAAAGAAATACATCATTTGGATTTGAAATTGGGTTTGTGCCATCTGCACATGTATCACATTAATTCAAAAGTTGATTTTCCTTAGATGAAGAAAGTATTCGACTGTGTGGCATGTCTGAGGTGATAAATCACAATATGGTCTTGAATAATAGGAACACGATACGACCTTCAACGCTGTTATGCAATAACATTTTTAGACGTGATTTTTTTTATCTGTTTTAAATCTCCCAAAAGTACTGTGAAACACCAAACTCAAAAAGTCCTATGGAAAAAATAGAAGATGCAGTTTAGAGGAAATTATCTGTAATGATGAAAACATGTTTGCAGTGAATCAAAAAAAAGTGGAGAGAAATAATACAGATGCCCTTGTTGCTATAAATTTGTTAACATACACGCGAACACATAGGAGATGTTGCTTCGTCATTAGCTTAGCTGTGGTTTAAGGTTTAGGATGGGTCGAAATCACATGATCACTTATTGCTGTGTCCTCAGAAGCTGCAGTTTAAACTGCACCTGTGGTTTAGTCTGAACCAGGTCATTGTCTTCTGTATGTATTGTGTCATCTAAACTCCTGTGGAGCGCACTGTATCCAAGGTTTAACTGAAAATCTCCCAGTGAAACTGAAGTTAGAGCGTCTTCTGCTTCTACTGTGAGTATTCCCCAGTGAAACTGAATATGTGAGCGGTGTACAGTTACAACAGGCCTCAACAAAAAGGACTGCCTGCTTGCCCGGGGCAAGTAAAATGCCACGTCAGGCTAATAAATCTAGCAACTCACTTGCCCAATTGTGCAAGTGTTGAAAAAAGAATTAAACACATAATTTTTTTCTGGAGCCAATGATGAATTAAGGAGTGAGCCGTCTCGCTTCCTTCTCATCTCTGTTGAGAGTTGCAAATGCACTGTACCGATCGGTAACTCGCTAGAAAATGGCAGCAGGTAAAGTTTATGAGCTGAAGCGCAAGCGAGCTCTTCAGTTATCCTGGAAACAGGAGTTTAGTTGGATGGCGTTAGAGGATGTGGATGAAACTACCAACTATGTATTGCGCAGTTTGACGCAAGATTGAGAGCAAAGTGGACAGGGCTCTCAACTGACTGTTTTAACCATCCTCCTGGAACAGTCCCGAAATAAAACCTAAGCCGTCCCGAAATGAATGTGGACCGTCGCGAATTTACAATCTTTGTTTTTCTGCATTATCACTAGTTAATCATTCAAAGTGACCTTTAAAATAAAACAAATATCAAAAGTGATTTGTATATTGTTGTTCAAAAATGCACAATTTATTGAAAGTATTTTTATTTTAAAAAGTAATTGTATTGGTTTGTTATTTATAATTTGCCTTTGTGGTTTGATTTTGATGATAACAATGCAGCTACGTTAAATTAAAATATATAATTTTTTATGTGTAAAAGAGATTTTGCATATGGGCCCCCAAAAAGCTAGAAGCGGCCCTGCTAGCTGTGTGTCCTAAGGTTGAAGGAGCTGCAGAACAAGATGCTCCTGTCATGGGGAGAGGAGCAGCATGTTGCCACGGACAAAATGTGATGAAGACATCTCATTGCAGCCTTATTACCCAAAGGGGATGAAGAGGAGTAAGTGGGTAAATAAGTGGTTAACATTAGTGACATGATTTGAGCTGTTGCAGAGTTTTGACTCCTCGTAGTTAGTTTTTATCGTCAGCTCACTCACTGTAAATGCTAATGTCGCTAATGACTTGTTAGAGAGCGTTTACTGTAACGTTACCGTTAACATCAAACAGTTAACGGTTAATTCCCCGTTGCTGCTGTGTGTGTGTTTGTGTGTTTATTTTGTAATGGAGGTTTCATGCGCTACACAAAACATGCAGTCATTTCATCTGCAGTCATTCTAATGGCTATTTTTCTTTCAACTCTTGTCCCATATTCGGCCCAAAATTAATTTTCATCGTCCCCGATCCTGTTTTTTTTTTACCCCGGGACGATGGGAAGTCCTTAAGCTTGAGCCCTGAAAGCGGATAAAACATGCCAATTAACTTTAGCCTTTTTGTTGTTATTTGATAACCACTAACAAATAAACCATTTGTAAAGGGGCAAGTCAAAATTGACTTGACCGGACAAGTACAAAAAAAACATAATCAAATCCTTAGCATCTGATTGGACTGCTAAAAAATGGGCGTGCTCAGAATGTACTTTAGTGAGATACAGAGCTGCAGAGGACCGTGGCGCCACACACAACTCCCTGGACGCTAAAAGTTGCAGATTGATCGATGGATGGATGTCGTGATATTATTGGTTGAAATTGGTGTGTACTAGCTTACATAAGCGCACGTCCTATTTTGTTTTACAGGAAGAAAAGATGATTGGATTTTCATATAAAAATACGAAGATTTTTTTTAATTATTTGCATGTATTGTGATATAGGTGCACAATATGACCAGGGATGTGATCTAAAAAGGGTTAAAAAAGCATTTTTCATTTAATCTCGAGTTTTAACCTACTGCAGACATAATCTAACTGAGGTTTAAGGTCATAACGTTCAATATGAGGACAGATTTATACAGCTCAGATCATCTCATTCATTTCTTAAAATTAATTTCATGATACCAGAGCCAGGGCTACTGATTGCCTGCTAGACTTTTCCAGAATGTCCATCCATCCATCCATCTTCAACCGCTTATGTATAAGTCATAAAAGAAAATAATCATAAATGTTTTATATATTCGTCACATATTAAGAGATCAAATCGGTCAAAGGATGACGATCTAAATAATTGTGCATAACATCACTCGCGGTGTAATCGCATTCACTCGTATTGATTAATTGTTCAACAATGTGGAAATGTGAACAATCGTAGAAACACTGCAGAAATTAATGCAGATCCCAATAAGACCAGTAACAGCGCAGCAAGATAGATAAAATTATGATAATAATAATTCCACTCTTCCAGTGCATGCTGGGAAGCCACCAGACACGCCTACTTTTGGACAGAGAGAATTTAATTAGCTATAGTATTGATGGCACATAGACATAAAGGCAAATGTGTCACCCCCTCCAGCTGTTACATCATCTTTACCATGCATTAACACAGATAATTAATCAACACTGCAGGAAAACCTTTATGAGAATTACCACTGCATTCCACAGCGACCCTGCAGCGCTGCAGGAGCAGAGCCACGACGTCCCTCTGCCTCTGCTTCGACTGTACAGGTGTACAAAGAAACTCACAGGCCTTGTATTATCTAATAATGCAGTGACTGTCTCTAAGCCCGTGTAGCAGTGACTACTCAAAAGCTCTTAAATATCTCAAGGTCATCTTTGCATTATTATAGCCCCATCTCTGTAGTGAGTACAATAACTTCTATTATGAATGAATTGATATGAAATCTGTTATGGCTGAATTTCATATTACCTATGTGTGTGGTTAGTTTACAATCAATGCTGGAAAATAATGTTTGGGGGGGGAAACTGGGTGGTGCATTTGGCCTGTGTGACAACTCACTTTCAGGTTCAGGTTATGATAGTATGGGTCCAAATCCTCCAGCGGTGTGCCAAACATTCCTTTAGGAACATCGCCGTAGATGAACGGCAGGCTCTTCCCAGCTTCCAGGTCACCGTTGGGCTTGGGTTCATTCTCGTCAGATGTGTCGCGGTGACTACTGTCCGATCTGGGCTTGGGCGGCTTCTTGTTCTTCTCTTCGAGGGCGCGCTTCTCGATGTTAGCGAGCGACTCCGGGGTGAAATACTTGAAGCTGTCAGGTCCAGGGGGTGACATAACGGCGTTGGCCATGTTTGCATCCTGCAGCTATTTCCTCTTTATATGTTAACCATTCCAGACATCCAGCTCTGAGAGGACGAGAGGGACACAGAGTGAGAAAGTGTGAGCATAAGGTACTGATCAAAGAGCAAAGTGATAGATAAAACAAAATGGAAAAAAAAACAAAAAAAAACATCCTTTAAAATAATGTCATCTCACAACAAGGGATTATGATTAAATTGGTTTACATATTTATATGTTAGACCAGTTGTTTTGCATCCCTTTTTCAGTTTCAGTGTGGCTCAAAGCCTCGCAGATGGAATTTTCTAGCTCTGCCAGGGAACGCAACCAAAGCAAAATAAAGCTGAAAAAGTGCAAACATTTGGAACATGGGCCAGTAGGCACTATTTCTGCTCTCTCCATCAACCTTAATGACTAAAGCACTGATCCTGTATCCCCAAATGCTAAAGTCAGGTACCCAGCACGTACAGTAGACAGCGTTGAATTCCCTTTTGCTCTCTCCTTTGTGACCTCAACAGCAAGGAGACATGTCGAGTTTATTCTTCTTGTGTTTATGCTCACAAATGATGGGCTCTTTACCCCTCCAGGAACTCATCTGTCTGACTCTCTCCTTCAGAAGTTTCTTTTTCAGGACATTTCCTTTGTATCTAACCAAGCCAAAATGCAGCATTTAGAGTTATGTTATCCTTAAACTTCCACAGTGTTAAAAACAATGAATAAATGTAATGTGAATGTGTTGGTAGCACTGAGAACAGACATCCAGGTCTGCAGCTTTATGCAGCTTTAAGCTCATTAATTCAGCTCGGAGGTCTCTCTGGTTGAGTCCAAACAGCTCTCACTGACGATAGAGGTGGCTCCCAGCACACAAGCTATTACGTGCTATCTCTCCTGTGCAAAATGACAAGGAGCCAAACAATCAAACAGACAGATATATATCAGCCCTGTCGCACAGCAGTTCATGAAAATGTAATGTATTGATTCGTGTAATTCATATGTAATCCACGAAATTGTGAAACGGGGAGAATAAAGAGCAGCGGTGGATGGAGTGGGTCAAAAAACATGACTTTTGTTTGTCACATAACTTCCACACTTAAGTTACGGCACTTGAGTTATTTTAACCCAAACCGCGATCTATTCCTAAACATAATTAAGTAGTTTGTTGCCTAAGCCTTACTAAGTCGATCTATTCCTAAACCTAACTAAGTAGTTTGTTGCCTAAGCCTTACTAAGTCGATCTATTCCTAAACCTAACTAAGTAGTTTGTTGCCTAAGCCTTACCAAGTCGATCTATTCATAAACCAAACTAAGTAGTTTGTTGCCTAAGCCTTACCAAGTCGATCTATTCATAAACCAAACTAAGTAGTTTGTTGCCTAAGCCTTACCAAGTCGATCTATTCCTAAACCGAACTAAGTAGTTTGTTGCCTAAGCCTTACTAAGTCGATCTATTCTTAAACCTAACAAAGTAGTTTGTTGCCTAAACCTTACCAAGTCAATCTGTTCCTAAACCGAACTAAGTTGTTTTATTTAGAAAAGACCGGAGCGGAAATTGACACACGCGTCACGTGTTTCTGGACATTTGTAGGAAAAAGCACAAAAAATATGTTGTTAAAAGTCATACTGAGCATCACGGAAAGAGAAATTTGTGTCTGTGTACACGAATCAAATAGATACAATTTCGTGACTATTTCACAAACTGCCGTGAGACTGTGTTGTATGTATAAGACAGAAAAGAGTCTAGTGCTAAATGTTCACTGTAAGAACTTAATGAGTTGATATTGTATCAAGGCCCCTTGCTGTGAATGTTTTACTTCTGCCATCTATTTATCGTACCCATTGATCTGAATTACAGATGAAGTATAGAAATTAATGTAAATGGTATTTGTGGTAAAGAAAAGAATGGGTGGGCGGGTTTATTGCATGACAATAATTCAAATGTTGACAGCTCATTTGTTGAAAGACAATATGCTGACTTTAAAATACACATTTGTTGTGTTGTTTTTGTTGTTGTGACAAACCCATCCACCTGCTCCTTTTTTTGGCTTGTGAAAAATTAAAACCTATTAAAACAGATGTCACCTGGCCCATGTTTTTCACATGTAATAGCACACTCAGCAGAAGCCACATAGTGTGCTTTCTGGTGTCTTAAATCCTAGTGTACTGACCGATTGATAATTAAGCATTCTTCTAAACTGTTGAAGTGTGTCAAAAGATCCACGAATGATTGCCGGACTGGAGAACTATTCAGCCACTGGGGACTCTGACTCATGGTTTAAACAGTATGGTTGTAATAACATTAACAACTGCATCTCTCCAGGCTCCCTAAAACAGATGAATTTCTTTCCCCATGCAGCTGGCTGTTTGACACAACATATTTGACAGTCGAGTCACAGTTCAGACTATCAAAAAAATTGGACAGCGTGTGCAACATTCATACAATGACAAAGAGTACAAACCTGGAAAGAAATTGGAAAGAAATCCACAGGCAGAGATATAGATCCAACAGCCCAGTATATCTTCGAGAAACAGCACAGCCAAACCAGAGGAAGGATGAAGTCCAATTCAAGTAACCCAACCTCGGCACAACCTCCAAGTCTCCTTCCACCAATGCTACATCAATTGATCTACCCGTCAAGGTGATTCACACCAGGATACAATAGCATGGCCAGCAGCAGTGCATGTAGAACACACTTTACCCATCATAAACGCTGGGACAATCCTTAAAAAAGCAGGCAGCAAATCTGAAAAGGCAACCAGGGGGGGAGGAAACTGCCTGGAAATGTTGCAGATAAATGCTTTCCACTAACTCACTATAGGTCATGTGAGAAAACACAGTATGAAGCGCACCAATCTGACAAATCTAATTTCAAAAGACAGCTCGGTTCACTCTTAAATCAATTAGCCCACAGTGGATTTTATTAGCACATATAACCGCTCTCGGTTCTGTTAGATCCGTTATGAGTCAAGTGAGTCCGGAAATAAAAAAAAAAACGGATGGATGACAGAGAAAACTAACAACTCCTGCAGCCTCGATTGCCTCCCAAGGAAAAAGACAAGCTTCAGTAGCGTTTGGCAAAAAAAGAAAGAAAAAAAATGCTCCTATATGCTGCAGTAAAAGACACCCAAACGCACCACGGCCTCAGTCCAGTCACCTGGGAACAAAAAATCTTCTATTGTGCTCTCTGTGTGATGATGACCTGACATGTGATGGAGCCAGCGACACCGTGCTAGTGAAGAGGATGAGGATGAGGAGGAGGAGGAGGAGGAGGAGGTGTATGGTGAGTCACATGGGCTGGTAAATAACTTACACATCCTTCATTTCCTGCAGTGATGTTGCCTAAAGCTGTCAATATAGAGTCCAAATCCACAGCATCACTGAGAATATAGATACTTCTAGGCCCAAATCCAACATTATACTGAGAGAATATAACTTGGCAGGCAAATATTAAAGAGGCCTCTAATATCCTTTATATATACATATATACATATATATATATATATATAGGGATGGGTGCAACTTAAGTCAATTTAAAGTTATGATGTCCTGATTGGACATTTCTATGAGTTAATCATTTTTTTTAATCCTAAAAAGGACAGATGAGGATGAAATGATGAGGGCCATGTATAGAGATAAACATAAAGAAAACCATCTTGGAGAACTTTCCCCTCACTATGCTCCCCCTTCACATTATGTGTTATAATAATATCCCTGGAGTAATTTGTATAGCCTGTGTATAGTCCACCAGGACAAGTCCACTGTTTCATACCGAGGCGCGCCTGTAGTTGTCCTATAGGGCCAAAGCCTAAAAAATACTGCAGTGTGCTTTATTGCTGCTATATTGCTGCTCAAACTAACAAACTCACAGTTATAGGTCATGTTGAATGCATATAATAATAAGCCTTGGCAATGCATCAAAATCAGCCCCCTATATAGCACATCAGCCACCTAGAAAAAAAAATTATTTACAGCAACAACAACAAAAAAAGAGAAACTAAAAAAAGGGCCTTAAGGCTATATACACCACACCCGTATATAGACAGCCTGCTCGACAGACAGAGAGCCATGGAGACTCCATATGGTGCAGGCTTATTATAACACATGATGATGGGGGGGATTGTGTGTTTTTTAATGGCTGAGACTGCGTGGAAATAGCAGAAAGACTGCCAAACTAAAGACGCACCTACAGCCTCACGCAATACAGTCTCTCTCATCCGAGATGGAGGGGGGTGCAGAGGAGTGGGTGGTGCTGATGGTGGTGGTGGTGATGGAGAGGGGGGGTAAAAATATCATAGTTATAATATAATGGCAAAATTGCAACCTAAAAATGATTTTGCAAGCGATGCATTATTGGTGCACTTGCAAAATGGCTTTTAGTTATACTATCGCCACTCAGAAGTTTGCCTCTTACATCTACACTATGCGTATGTTTTCCCATCCTGACACAGTGAAATGTCATTTCCATCCAGCAGGCACAGGCCAACACCCCAAATAACCTACACAGTCTGCCTGTTTTCCAACCGTGTCGCGTCACAAATCCGCGTTTTTTCCCCTCTGAAAATCATCCATCCTTCTAACCTGGCATACATATTTGTGTCCATGTAAACTGTGCATGGAGCATCTCCATCCACACAGACAGGCTAGAGGAAGAAAAGATGCTGAGGAGAGAGAGAGAGAGAGAGAGGGGGAGAGCTGCTCTGCGGCACTGGGATGCAGTCAGTCGACAAAAGTAGGACTGCGATCCATCCATACGAAAATAGCAAGAAAAAAAGCATAAAAAAACAAGATCGTCTTACTTACTTTTTTTCTCCTCGCATTAACAGAAATCCAGACAGCTGTCAGTGAAGTGCAGATGTAGAAAAGAGTGGAGAGTAACTGCGGCTGTCGCCATATTGTTGCTGCTATCTTCCTTCCCAGTGCGTGCGGCTACCCTGCATAATTGATGACTCTCAGCAAATTGTTAGGGAGTGTCAGTAAATGCCTTTAGTTTCAATAACGGACAAGAGACCGCAGCATCGTAAGCAGAAAAAAAAAACAAAAAAGAAAAAAAACACTGTTCATGTAACAACAGTAACATTGATATTCAGGTTGGGATTGGTATTGCGATTGATATTTTGTATCTATCTGCTATATGAAAATAAACGTATTTTTAGAACCAGACCTGGAAGTTAAGACACATTTTTAAGACAGCTCTGGGCTTATAATGAGAGTCGATTGGTAGCCTATACCTAAATATATTGACCCATTCTTTACAAATTAAAGTTTGATAAATGGTGTATTTATGACATTTCCTTTGAGTCATAATTTGACTTCAGAGCTCTCAGGTGTAATGAATTAAAATGTTATTTTTTATTTCTCATACAATGTGAGGCAGTTTAGTCAAGTTGCATGCTTTTTTTATGATATAACAGAATAATAATAATAAGAAGAAGAAGATGAAGAAGAAGAGAAATATGAGAATATAAATAAATAATATTCTACATAATAATAATAATAATAATAATAATAATAATCAACATTAATATGCAGGAATAAAAATTAGCCAACCTTTTATTTGATGTGGGGCGGTAAGGGACCTGGATAATGGATAGGGGGGCGCTAGCCCAAAAAAGGTTGAAAACCACTGCATTAGGTGGACCTAAACATCTTGACCCATTCTTGCAATGGGTTTACAAATTAAAGTTTGATACACCATTTCTGACATTTCATTTGAGTCATAATTTGACTTCAGAGCTCTCAGGTGTAATGAATTCAAATGTTGTTATTTTTATTTCTCATACAATGTGAGGCAGTTTAGTCAAGTTGCATGCTTTTTTATGATAAAACACAGAATAATAATAATAATAATAATAATAATAATAATAATAATAATAATAATAATACAAATATAATGAGAATATAAATAAATAATATTCTACATAATAATAATCAACATTAATATGCAGGAAGAAAATTAGCCCATATTTTATTTGATGGCTGGCGGTAAGGGACCTGGATAATGGATAGGGGGGCACTAGCCCAAAAAAGGTTGAGAACCACTGCATTAGGTGGACCTACAAATCAATCAATACCAATGTGTGACGTTTAAGGTATACCTTTGTGAACCATGTTCACCAATGGTATATTATCTTGCCTTAATTGCTTTGTCTGTTACACTGATTTGTTTGGTTTTAAAAAGGTTGCATCTGAAATTCCATGCCTACGCTAAAACAGTATGTGAGGTATTTTAGTATGTCCGAAACCTTAGTATAAAACCAATAGTACGCAAATTGCATGCTTTTTCTGGTGAAATATTACAGTATGCAACGCTTGACACTACAGCGACATAAATATCCCACAACGCAATGCGGTTTGGGACTACAACGTTCATAACAGACGTTGACGGACAGCTCTGTAACATCAATAACGCTTCAATTTAACTGTAAGTATAAGATTTCACTTTGCTAGGTGTAATATATATTTCAAATTAATTCAGACATTGATTCTCACAAACCGTCGTTTTGGTCACATGAGGTTGGCACGGGTTACCACGGTTACACGTCTCCAACCAGCAAGGAGGCTCTCAGCAAGTGACGACCTAAATCACTGCTCAGTGGGTCCGAAAATATACATACTACTGTTTATTCACACAAAAGTATGTTGAACGATAGTATACCTATTGAGTATGTAGAGCATTGTATGCAATTTTTATATATACTGTAACTGTATGTAATCAACCCTCACCTGTGATTGGGCGTGGTTTCAGAGCCTTCAGTGGATACGCCCCCAGCGTTTCAGAGCAGAGAATACTGCTTATTTTTTCACGACTTTGAAACCTAATTTTATATACTTGGTGATTATTCAAATTTGGCTGGTTAATAACACATTTTTCTGTGGTGTGACAAACTCACAACACATTTATTTTTGCTTTAATGATGGCTTCGTTCTATTCAAGTGTCCCAATAGGTCATGACAGTGTGACAGTGAGCCAGCATGAACAATACCAGGACCTTAAAGGGAATAGAGTGCTGCAGGGATGACGTATTTTTGTAGGCCAACCAGGAAGTTAGCGTCACCCTGGTTCCCTTGACAAAAAGCCAATGGGATTTTTCCATTGGATTTTGGATTATTGCAGAAAATAAGCTCTGTGGCACGTTTATGATACTTACACGTTTTGTTCAGCAAGATAATCTCCACAAATGAACAACACCTCTACGGTTTTTGAAGAGTAAATGCAATCGCCAGAAGTAAAAAGCTAACATTAGGCTATAAACAAACTACACCCCAGTCGGATGAGCGCGAGTATACACAACGAGGCTGTAAAAACGGACGAGTCTGCGTGATGAAGTTAAGTAGTCTCACTTAGCCACTTGTTAGCAACCACCTTTTACCTAAAAGCTTCAAAATTCATGAGTAGGATATTTACTGATGTATTTTATATTGTAGAACAAAACGTTAAAATCTCTTAAGCTTGTGTTAACCACAGACCTTATTTCAGACATCTGACTAAAAACCTATTGACTTCCAGACGAGGTAACCGTAAGTGCTAAAATGCTAACTCATTTCCGGGTTTTAGGACTCATTCCTGCAGCACTCTATTCACTCATCATTAATTTTAATATTTAAACCTCTGCTTTACTTTGACATGTTAAGATATCTTCCTTGAAAAAAGCCTATTACCGTAACTGAGAGCCATATTGCATAGACCCAGTGACCAAAATTTTAATTCTTCTGCATGCATATTTAAAGCACCACATAACTGTCTAACCACATATACTAAACCCCTGCCGACAACAGACTAAATCCTATATCGATATTGTGGTATTTCCCTTAAGCATAAGAACTCCGATGTAAGCACAAAATAATGAGGTCCCATAAATGCATGTCCTACATGACGTAGTTTTCAAACCTTGATTATTACAGTTCATTGTACACCATGCTGTCTTAAACAGTCAGATGATAAAGAATTGTATACGGGTCATTCAGCAGGCTGTGTGTTACTGTAGACACATTTTTAGTGTTTTTGTTGTACATGTATAGATGTTCTATAATGCTGTCTGTAGCAGGAGAAAGCTTTTTGTTTGTTTGCTCACAGTCAGTCAATGGAAGAAATCCCTTTCAATATATTGTGACACTTTGTCTAAAGCCTTAACCCATGAAAATACAGGGTTGGTAGGATTTTTATAAGGGAGGGGTTTTGAATTTGACCCAACAATGTCTCTATCTGGTGGAGTGTTGAAGAACTGCAGTTTAAGTTCAACAGGAAATCAAAAGGCTGGCATGCATTTTCATTCATCGGCTACTTTGCATTTCAGTGCGTTTCAATATAGTGAGCAATACCTAAGAATAGCCTATAACCCCATTCCCATTAAATCTTTACGCAGTGTGCAGTACAACGGACAAAGAGACGTCAGACTTGAAGTCAGACTACAGTCATAGACTAATATCCTGGAACTGTCTCTGGATTGCCAAAGTCTGAGCGTGGGAGAGGGATTTTCTGGGCCAATTTGCATAGGCCTATAACATTGCACCTACGTGGCCTGGACCGAGATAGGTGATTGAAAATGGATGGAAAGTATTCTGAAACTATGTTTTACCTTTACAAGACAGAGGGATAAAGGACGAGGACTTGTCAAATGTGTTTCAAATGCATTTTCCCACTTCAATTAAAGAGAAGTGCACATTCACTACACAAAAATCTCAGCATCCAGGACTGTTCCCAAACAGGGACCGTTTTTTTTGTAGTATTTGGCTCTGTACTCCAACTCATTGTGTTTGAAATGAAACAATAACAGACGTAAGTGGGCCTTGAGTTGAGATTCTTTTGTAAATGGCTGTTTCAAAAGGTCAAGAATGAACTGTCAAACTCAACTTTTAAACCCATATGCACATGGACAATAAGCACAATAAGGATTGCTCGATTGTCCGGGGGCAAGTAAAATGCCACGTCAGGCTAGTAAATTTATCAACTCACTTGCCCGATCGGGCAGATATCTCTACAATAATATCTCTGCAACACAATACATAGACGTCTTTGACATAACGTCAACACTGTAACCTCTTCACATTCTGTTGATAATGTTCATTATTTAGTGTTTTAAACTAAAATTCCTGCCAGAACTTACACATTGCACCTTTAATGTTGAACAGTGCAAACGGCAAAAAATACATTCATTGCATTAATTTAGCTAAAACGTTAAAATGCAATGCACTGGATGCGTTGAATTCAGGCAGCTAGTTAGTTAAAAAACTAAGTTAGCTAAACACTCAATGAACTAAGAGTTAGAGTGTGTTCCAATCCGCGTACTTCTGTACTTACACTTACTACTTTGAGTGCATAACTGCGTTCACACTGTGAAGTACGGCAAAATGCAGTGCACTCAAAGTACCCGGATGTTGTACTCAAAATGGTCAGATCGTTGAGTGTGGAACGCTGGACACTTTCCACACTCAATTGTCGCCATCTTGGCTACGTAGCGGAAGGGGCGGAGCCACGACCACTATTCAAACATACGTAGATAACAGAATAAAACAATACAATACGTAAAAATACCGGTGCATTTTCAGCCAACAGGAGGACACATCGTAGGCGTAGGCGACGACGTTGGAAACGTAATTTCCACTCTGCTTTCATTTTTTTCAGAAGTTATTTTGGCGGGTAGCGAGGCGCGGCCAAATGTTGCGATCGTCATTTCCAGTCAGTGCGCTGCCGAGTATTGGATTTGAGACGATCCTACCCCGCTGAAATTTACGCACTACTCAAGTATGTACAGAGTGCACAAAGTGCACTACATTGAAGTGTACTTCTGGAAGTACGTGGATTGGAACACACTGTTAGTTAAACAATACAAAAAAACATTTGTGTGACTAGTAACGTACTCACGACTCCACTTGTAGTGTTAGCTTGAAATGCGACCGTTAAAGGTTTGCAGTTTCGTCCAGTTTCCACCAACGGCTGTAGGTTAACGTTCGTCGGTTTGAATTCTGTCAGTTAACGCTACAGAGTATTTCAATGGTGACGCCATTTCTCTGGTGTACAAAGATAGCAATACATACACACTGAATTGGTGTTGACAGTTAGATTTAACGATAAATAGGCTACTAACATTACAGTATGAGAGAGGGCAGGGCAAAATAAGTAATTTACACCCACGACTCCACTTGTAAGGTTTGCAGTTTCCACCAACGGCTGTAGGTTAACGTTCATCAGTTTGAATTCTGTCAGTTAACGTTCGTCAGTTTAAATTTTGTCAGTTAACGTTCGTCAGTTTAAATTCTGTCAGTTAACGTTACATAGTATTTCAATGGTGACACAATTTCACGGTGTACAAAGATAGCAATAATGCGTTCTGAATTGGTGATGACAACAATAAAGTACTATAGAGGGCAGGGCAAAAATAACTAATATTACACTAGTACTTGTCGACTTTTATTTTGAAAGCTGAACCGGACATCCTGCTTTAGCTCCTCTGTAGCTAACGGTAGCAGGGTGGTTGTTGACACTCTGCTAGTGATGGGAATTCAGGCTCTTTCTAGTGAGCCAGATCATTTGACTCAGCTCACCAAGAAGAGCCGGCTCTTTCGGCTCCCAAACGGCTCTTCATTTTACCACTTCTGCCTTTTATAATTCAGCCAAATTTAGCGCTGTTTTGACCTATGATTAGTATGTGTGCACATATATCACTTAAGTTATTCAACATAATTATACTAAACCTTATAATTTCCAGAATATCATAATTTTACACGCTGCTTCTTTTCCGACTTCTTTTCACTCATCTTGTCTGCTATTCGCGCACCGCACTCCTCTCTCTCTTTCTCTCCTCCTCTTCCTCCTGCTCTGTACCTGTAGACCGTCAGCGCGCCATGCACCCCTGCCCCTCCCTGCTCGATCGTATGATCCTTGTCTGACTGGTTGCACGGACATCAATAACACAACATTAAGTCACAGTCAGTGCATGGAGTGCCCGTGGCGCGGAGAAGATCATCCTATCATTCTGCCTCGAGTTAATTAAAGAAAAAAAAAAGAAGAAAGAAACAGCCGGCTCTTATCGTTCACTTAAAAGAGCCGGCTCTTTGAACCGGCTCGTTCTTGACCAACACATCACTAGTTGACATTCAGCTGGTCACCACGCAGGTCTGAAGGAGCAACAATGGCTTTCCTAATGACATGTTGTACTTTAATCGTCAACGTGTTATGTTTACCCCTTCATCTCATCGAAGCGGTCGGCCTGTATAAAATATACAAACGTTTTTTCCCCATTTGTTTGTACCGGTGTTCTAAATCGTACAACAAGAAGATGCATGACAAGAAGAAGGAGCTGTTTCAGAGCCTCTCCGACTTCAACAAGCCCGGCGGGCAGCAGCTCACTATACTGGAGATCGGCTGCGGCACTGGCACTAACTTCCAGTTTTATCCGCCCGGTAGCAAGGTGATCTGCACCGACCCGAACCCTCACTTCCAGAAGTATCTGGAGAAAGGCATGGCAGAGAACGAGCAGCTGACGTATGAGCAGTTCTTGGTGTCGTCCGGTGAGGACATGGGGTCAGTCGAGGGCGGGTCGGTAGACGTTGTTGTCTGCACCCTGGTGCTCTGCTCCGTCAACAACATCCCGCAAACTCTACGGGAGGTGCACCGCATGCTGAGACCAGTAAGTCATCTGTGCAACTACTGGATTAATCATTCACCAATGTAAATAGGAACTAACTCGCTAAATAAACAACACGCAAAGAAGTCTACTCTGATTATGTTGTATTTATGTTCCTGCACATACTGAGCAAAACAGACAAACAAACATGCAAAATACTTCTTATTTACTCTTTAGGGTTGTTGCAACTGGATTTCTCTGTTACTTTTATCTACCATATATTATGGCTATACCACAAACAAGATATAGAGCTCATTTAGGTATTACTCTGACCGTCACTCCTCAATATCATTCTATATTTAAAGTGGCAGTAGGCAGTATATTTTTTGTATCATTTGGCAAAACTTCCATAATAACTTTTCAGCATATTGTAATTCAAGTGTTCTGAGAGAAAACTAGACTTCTGCACCTCCTCATGGCTCTGGCTGTTTTCGAAACCGCATACTATACTAGTAGTACGTACTGATTTGGCCAAAATGTAGTATGTAGTATGCAGTATGCGAACAAAAGCAAAATCTCCAGTATGCCAAAAATACCCGGATGACGTACTGATTTGGAAAAATTCTCCAGTATGCATCAGACCAGTCTACCTCGCCTACTGTATCCCACAATGCAATGCGCTGCGACGGTCACTTTTTGGAAATTTTTGTAATGGCGGAAATGACGGACGTCAACATCCCGGTGACAGCGGTGGACAGGGAGGAATATAAATGTAAAAATAGCATATTATTTTTCTAATTTAATGTAAGGACAGCAATTCATAAGTGCTACTGTCTATCTGTAACGAACGTAATCTGTCCTACTAACGTTAACTTTACCCATAGCAAAGCCGTAACTTTTAAGTTTTTTTTAAGCTTTCCAAAACCGGAAGCCCGCGAAACTCGGCCTCGCGTACTACAAAATAAACCGATTTACGTTCCATACTGCATACTACTGAGGATGCGCAGTATGTACTGCATACTGCGCTCCTCAGTAGTATGCAGTATGCGGTTTCGAAAACAGCCTCTGTTTTCAGGCTTTAAAAAATGTAGCCCGTGACGGGAGACTTTGACCAATCACAGGTCATTTCATTGAGAGAGAGCGTTCCTATTGGCTGTCCTTCGGTCATGTGACCGGAACTTGGCGTTCCTTCACCAGATTTCACAATGGCAGCGGCGTCACAAACTTTCTCATTTTACAGCTAAACAGTAGACTACAAGATGATTCTGAAAACATTTGAGGCGAGAAATAGTCATTACAGTAACAGAATAATGATTCTTATTTGATCAGCGCGGCCTAGTTTGACCGTTTGGTCGGAGTTTGCGAGTGATTGACAGCCGGCTCTCATAGACGGCAGCTGGACAGCAGACCTCATATCAGCTCTTACTGCTTGTTTTCCTCCGGTATGTGAAATCTTGCAGATGCCGTTAGGAGCACCGGAGGACACAGAGACACAAGAATTTTCAGGTTTACATGTTTCATGTACTACTGTCACGATATAACGACATAACGATACCGTTTTATAAAAAATAACTTTTTTTAATCATATTTGCTACAATCTCGCCTACTTCAGCTTTAACTTATGTGGAAACATGAAATGTAACACAAATGTATTCATTATAAAACATGAGACATGAAGTATGGAAACCCATTTCTTCTTTCAGGGAGAAAAGTAACCAACAGGCATCATGTTGAACGGATTCTAGTTCTGTCAAAGTTTACGCATTAACACAAATTTGTTTTAAACGCCACCAATTTATTTAGCGCATTAACGCAACTTGAGATTTTTAGGTTGTGGCGAGCTCAGTTTTAAAGAGTAAAGATACTGGTATCATATGAAACTAGACAACCTAAAGGATCCATTTGTACCAACCATGTCATACTAGCTTGTGAATGAGGCTCTCCAAAGTTTAGCTAAATTTTGGCGAGGAACAACTTGAATGACCATTTTCAAAGGGGTCCCTTGACCTCTGACCTCAAGATATGTGAATGAAAATGGGTTCTATGGGTACCCACGAGTCTCCCCTTTACAGACATGCCCACTTTATGATAATCACATGCAGTTTGGGACAGTCATAGTCAAGTCAGCACACTGACACACTGACAGCTGTTGTTGCCTGTTGGGCTCGAGTTTGCCATGTTATAATTTGAGCATAATTTTTTATGCTAAATGCAGTACCTGTGAGGGTTTCTGGACAATATTTGTTTTGTGTTGTTAATTGATTTCCAATAATAAATACATACATACATTTGCATAAAGCAAGCATACAGTATTTGTCCACTCCCATGTTGATAAGAGCATTAAATACTTGAGAAATCCCCCTTTAAGGTACATTTTGAACAGATAAAAAATATGATTAATTTGCAATTAATTACGATAAATATTTTAATCGATCGACAGCCCTGGATTTATTTTGAATTTTGTTTGCACAGTATCCTCTAAACAAATCTTTGCTTTGCAGGGTGGAGCCTTGTTTTTCATGGAGCATGTTGTTGCGGACCCCTCAACTTGGACGTACTTCATCCAGCATGTTCTGCAGCCTGCCTGGTACTACTTCGGTGATGGATGTGAGCTCATCCGGGACACATGGAAACATCTGGAGGCAGCTGGATTCTCTGAACTCAAGCTGAGACACATCCAAGCACCTCTCGTGTTCCTGGTCAAACCACACATCGTGGGTTATGCTGTGAAATAAAGTCGGTCTCATTAGCTTAAGCTTGCTTCACAACCATGAATATGCCAAGCACTCGATGCATTCTCCTTTGTGAAATGATTGATCACCAGTGAGAGAAAACGCCAGTCACTTTAATACTGACTTTATTTTTGTATCGGAAAAGAAATTGTGTTTTGTGAAGACACATTCATTTAACACACTGAATAAAAAGCATTAGAGCACACAATACTCATTTTATATGCAGTTTAAGTGAAAAATATATGTTGCTTGCTGATAAATCAATATGATACTGCCATAGGGAGTCTGTCAGTGTTTATGTGTGCTACTGCTAGATTCATTTGTACCTTTTATGACATGACAATTGCATTAAAAATATATATTTCTGCTTTTATTAAGCTGATTGTGTTGTGTCTCAATGTTGGTGATTAAAGAGTTTAATCCTGCTGCATGATCATGGTTTCTTATTAAACGAGTATTGATATGATATAGACAGGAAAGTCAGAAAAGTGGGGGGACTTGGTCTTACAGTTGCCCCTCACGCACACTACTAGGGTGACAGGTGTCCCACTTTACAAGGGACTGTAAAGCATTTTTATCCCTTGTCCCACGTCCCACATATTGACACGATGTCCCACATTTTCATTGGCTCTAGTTTTCAAAAGTCAAACCACTGCAGGACAGACACTTTTTTAAAATCTGGCTTTTATCCACTGACTGTGAAGAAAGCAGGGAAGGCTGTCATCACGGCGCTGTGTTTGCTGTCAAACTGCGCACACTTGGGTCAAGTGCAGGTTGACCTTTCACCGTCTTTGCTACGCTATGCCCAACGGAGAGAATCGTGAGTCATCGCAAAGTCACAAGTCATGCAGATTTAGGTGGAATGTGATGTAAACTACCACCAAGAAAAGGAAGAGCAGCTGCAACAAAGATTGTGAAACTACTTATAAGTATTTAGAAGCCGGTTTCACATGGGGGGGGAATATGACATGAAGCGACACAGTTCATGCGAGTCTCACAGAAAGAGATGTGCCGATCTATGTGTTCGGGTGACCAAAGTGCCGACGGCTGTAGACTCTGGACATTTAAGTCTTGGATGTGAGGTAACCACAATCAGGAAGAGAGAGCCAGAAACTTCCACCAAAATAGACTTTATTTAGATGCGTTTCCCCTTTAACTTCATCACATGGTGTAGCTGCATCAAATACACAAACATAGGGAGATGCATGACATAAACTGCATTGCACATGCATCTAATCATCATTGTCTTAATATTATCCAAGCAAAGTCAAATAATACTTGAACAAACAATAATTGGTTATAAGTTGAACAAAGGAAAACATGGCCTTAAAGGGACTGTTTGTAACTTCTTACACGTATAAATCAATCCGGGTCGGGGTCCCATGCGCGCTCGCGGTTGGCTACGCTGTTCAGACTCAGACTCCAACACAAACTACACGGAAGCACCAAAACCGCAAAGTTATATCTAGTTTAGCCCGTCTTGCAAAACAGTGTTGGCCGCGGTCGGAGGATGCGGGGGAAACCGTAGCTTTGGTCTCCAGGGCCGGTGTCTCTGCTCCGCTGCCTGCCTGCTTGCCTTCACTCACACACCGCGCTCGTTCTCGCTATTTCACTCCACTTCTAGACGTGTATGCGCACACACTACAAACTGCTGAAGAGTTAGTTTAGCTCTGAGAATATCTAGTGAATGTACAGTGGACTTTTGTGCAGAAATAACTGCTGCAGCTCCTCCAGACCAACAGAGGTTTCCCGTGTCTTGTGAAGTGACGGGGCTCCGCAGCGAGAAACGTTGTCATCTCCGACCAAAACTCCGGTGTCTCCCCCGTTCCCTCCGACCGCAGTCGGGAGGCTGAGGCAGGAAAAGCCAACATTAGGATCAGCATTGATTCATGGAGAGACCTTCGTCTGGTCAGCTAACATTACTGCCGAGCAGGTGAAATATAGAGTGATATTGTGGTTTTAGCCGACGTGTGTCGCCTCACAGTTTTAAGCGATGCTCGTTCATGTCTATGTAGAGCGAGCTCAAGCGCAAACCCGACGCTGACTTTCGTTGACTTAATGGCCACAGGTGTCGCTGTTCACAAGCATTTCTGATTCTTACAAACAGTCCCTTTTAAAAGAACAACTCACTTTGAAGATGCACTTGATGAGGATGGCATTTTCTGTCTCTCTCTCCCTGATTTGGGTTTCCTCATTTCTAATACTCAAATGTCCAGAGTCTGCAGCCCTCGCCACTATGGTCACCTTAACACTATGGATGCATTCGGGCAAAGCATAGGGATGTTACAAGATAAGGAGCAGAATAGAAATGTTTATTATTTAAGTTAGATATATTCATATGTTATATCAAAATTGTAGACTACCTCTCAGGCTTGGTAACGTGTCCCACATTGTCCCACACAAACATACTCTCTGTCCCACATTAAGGTTTGTTGGGATCTGGTCCCCCTGGAGACACTACACTGCTTTAGCTCCATCATGTGGTGAAAAGGGCAACACTATCTGTCAGGTATTAGTGTAATCTCTTGATCTTGTAAAGTCAACCTGTGATGACCCCCAGCAGCGAGGAGGCTCAGAATAAAATGAGGTATTGTCTCATGAAAGTATGCAGACTGCTTTGTCTTGTGATGACTTTACCTTTACATCTAATGGAGATCACAGGCCTGTATGGGATGTACAAACGCTTGTTTCCTTGGCTTGCCTACAACATAACATTTTCATACAACGACAAAATGCACAAAACGAAGAGGGAGCTTTTCAGAAACGTGGGCAAATTTGCAAACGCCGACGGGAGTCTCCGGCTGCTGGAGATCGGCTGCGGCAGCGGGGCCAACTTTCCGTTTTACCCGGACGGCTGCACGGTGACCTGCACCGACCCAAACCCGCACTTTGAGAGGTACCTGCGGCTGAGCATGGAGGCCAACAAGCACCTGACGTATGACACGTTCATGGTGGTGTCTGGGGAGGACATGGAGGGGGTGAAGGACGAGTCAGTGGACGTGGTTGTCTGCACCTTGGTGCTCTGCTCGGTCAACAACGTGCAGCGGGTTCTGCAGGAGGTCCGACGCATCCTCAGAGCGGTGAGGCTCAGTGTGCTGCCTTCAGGTGCTGTAGGAAATGTTTCATCAGTGACTTCACGCACATTAAAGCGATGGTAGAAGAATGTTTTTGGCATCATTGGGCAAAAATTCCATAATAACCTTTCAGCATATTGTAATTCAAGTGTTCTGGGAAAAAAACTAGACTTCTGTACCTCCTCTTGGCTCTGTTTTCAGGCTTTAAAAAATACTTTGGCCAATCACAGGTCATTTCAGAGAGAGAGCGCTCCTATTGGCTGTGCTCCGGCTGGTGGGCAGTGCTTTGTATTTCCTCAACTGATCTCAACATGGCTGCCGGATCACAAACAAGCCCCCAGGAAGTGTGCCGGTCAACGATCCGGACTTTCGTAGTGGCCAAACGGCAGTACTGCAACTTCCGTCTCCGTCACGTGATGCCGTTGGGCCCAAAAATACTTTTTCCCATAGACTTACATTGGGAAAGAGACGTCTGTAACTTAGCTGATAATTTTTTTGAGGTGAATCAACTTCCCAGTACGAACACTCTAATAGCCCTTATTTAAAAAATTTAGTTTTAAAGTAGAAAATTGCACTAATAGCCGAATCCAGAGTTATTTCCCTTCCTCCGTTCATGTGAGTGAGACCCAGACGTGACGTTGGGACCCCGTGACCGAGCGGACGCTACTGCGCATGTCCGGGTTGCCCAAGATCCGCCATGATACGGGTACTTTTCCAGATGGAAGTCGAGCCATTTAGGCTTCATGCACCAATGAGCAATTCTTGTAGGAATGACCGGGGCCCCGCCTCCAACGCTGTATCCAGTTCTTTTAATACATACATGGTCAAAAACTTTCTCATTTTACAGCTAAACAGTACACTACAAGATGTTTCTGAAAACATTTTACGTTACGTTACAGAATAGTGATTCATATTTGATCAGCGCTGCCTAGTTTGACCGTTTGATCAGAGTTTGTGAGCGATTGTCAGCTGCTAAGACGGCAAGGCTCCAGCTCGGCTCTGATTGGTTGTTTTCCACCAGTCTGTGAAATCTTGCAGATGCCATTAGGAGCACCGGAGGACACAGAGGCACGATTTATTTTCAGATTACCTGTCTCATGCACTACTGTCAGGAGATAGTGACCGCTTTATAAAAAAATTAAAAAATTTAATCATATTTGCACCAATCTCGCCTACTGCTGCTTTAATGACCCTATAAATAGCCTATATGGCTGGATTAACCTGTTTGGGGATACCGGGCACTAAACCAACCCAACCAACCACTACCTCCCGCCTTGTGCAGTGTGTATACTGTAAACTCTTAATGCCTACAGTGCACACACAACAGACTGTAAATGTGAAGCCAGTGGTGGAATGTGAATAAGTACATTTACTCCAGTACTATCCTTTAAATTGAGTATTTCAATTTCCATTTTCAGAGTCTGGTGTTGCTTGGTAATCCAGCCTTGCACCTGATCTTTGTGCTTCATAGTCCTAAGAAATAACAGCAACAAGGGAAATTACAGCCACAGCAGTCACAATGTTACAGAACCTGATTTGATTAACAACTATCTTTTTTGTTGGCTCTCTCTTACAGGGTGGAGCCTTCTACTTTTTGGAGCATGTTGTGTCAGATCCCTCCTCCTGGACATACTTCTACCAGCATGTGTTTGAGCCTCTGTGGTACTATCTTGGCGATGGATGCACGATTACCAGAGCAACATGGAAAGACCTAGAGGCAGCTGATTTTACTGAACTTCACGTAAGACATATTGAGGCTCTAGAGGTTTCTCTGATGATAAGACCACATATCGTGGGATATTCCATTAAATGACTGCAGGGGAGAATGGACAGACTTTATTGTGCCTCTAATGGGCTTCAGGCGGTTTATAGTGTTTAGTCATTAGTCACTATGAGAATATTTTGCTAGCTGCTAACCCATAATTATATTCTGATCATTTTAGTTTCTTCTAGGGCCGTCAGCTTCATGTACCAACATTTTCATTGGTCCACCGCTTACATTCATATTAAACACTGGGTCCAAATTGAGTCTGCTGGTTTCATTAAAAAAAATACACTAGCCACACTGCATTTATTGAGTGAAAATATATTTATTTACTTACAGAATCAGCAACATGTCATACACCGTTTGTTCTTCTTCCCCATCCCTCCCAAGATGTACAAAATAAATATTACCTGGACACTGTGCTTTTTTTCCCTGATTGTCTAAGTAACTGCCAAGAAACAACCAAACAAACCACACTCAATGTCATCATTTGTTACCCTTTATATTCCATTGCACAAAAATAAGGAATGACAATTGTAACATCTCCGTATAGGGGAATGAGGGGAATTGCTGGTTCACAATATAAACAGGAATTATGTCTGTGGTAATATACAGTCAAAAGTCTGCAGATGCTGTTAGAAGTTTAAAAAAAACAAAAAAAACAGCAACATTTTTAAAAACACAAGAGATACATTTACAAACAGACTCGAAGTTAAAGCTCACAATTTCAAACCTCCCAGTATTAAAAATGTACACAACTATAAATGTTATAGCATTAGCAAATTTTAAAAAAACAGCAGGTGGAAAAAAGTTTTGTTTGTCGAGTATATCTTACTGCCATCACAAGTCATTTTATATCAAACAGAGTAAAAAACTGGAGGTTCTCAGCCTGAAAAGAAGTGTTCCCAGAAACCCCGTTCATGTCCAAATTTTATGTCCAAATGGCTGAGCTGTGTCGCTCCCGTATTATGTCCAGATCCTCAACCTCTATTCAAACAGGTTATCCTGTTTTAACACAATATAGGTCCTTTAATGTTTTGAGTTCTTCAATCAGGGTCTTGTTTTGGTTTTCAAGAACAGCTACACGGTTTTCGAGGCATTTAACATATTCCTTTTTCTTCCGTCGACATTCGCGGGCCGCCTCTCTGAAAGAGGGACAAAAATGTGCAGTTAGTCCAATCGAAAGGTTATGCAAATACTGAGCCTAAACTACATCACTAGGTACAGTATTGTCACTATTGCAACATGAAACAACATATCAAAGCTACAGTAAAATATGTGCAATAGGGATGCTAATTTAGATTTTTTTTTCGAACTGATAATCGACCCTCGTTAAGTGATTATTAACTGTTAACTAACAAGATTAGTGCGTCGCATGCAGCGGTGCTGTGGTTGTAGTGCCTAACAAGCCGCCCAGCTGCAACGATGGACAAACAGGTTAAATCCATCATTTATCTCTAGCTGCAGTGTATGTGCAAAACAGACAACTCCCAGAGTCTCCAGTTCACCCGTCCGGGAGAGTTAGCAGCCACAATGTTGCGTGTATTGTCGAGGACACATGCAGCCACTTTCCCAATAAAAGCCTCCACCGCATTATTTAGTTTAGCAGTGAGGTGTAGCGCGGCGTAACGAGTGTTCAACAGACCGTGCTTGTGTGGCGGTGGTGAGTTACTACAGTAATGAGGAGTGGACGTGTTGGCCAGCGTCTTGCATAGCAGACCCACCACCATCAGTGTATGAATGTGTGTGTGAAGGGGAGATTTTACATTTAAGAAAATTTAAACACTTACCTGTTTTTTGCAAGCCTTATTTCCCTCTTCATTGTTGGGTCGTCACTCTTGCCATGAGATACTCCCATAGGAGAGGTCATAACTACAGTCTGAGGCAGGGAGCCGGATGCGGGCGCTGTGCGGATCTGGTATGTTTGCACCTCTCCTCCTGCACCTGATGGAAACATGACAATCAAAAGATGACAGCAGGGGTCAAAACAGCTCTGCCACACAGCATGCATCACTTGAGAGATCTTACCTGTGACGTTTAGACAGTATTGTGTTATTTGTTAACCATAAACAAACATAACATTACAGCCCATTAGGGCTGCAACTAACGATTATTTTTATCGTCAATTATTTTCTCGATTAATCGATTAGTTGTTTGGTCTATAAAATGTCAGACGGGTGAAAAATGTCTATCACTGTTTCCCAAAGCCCAAGATGACGTCCTCAAATGTCTTGTTTTGTCCACAACTCAAAGATATTCAGTTCACTGTCATAGAGGAGTAAAGAAACCAGAAAATATTCACATTTAAGAAGCTGAAATCAGAGAATTTTGAGTTACAATGTTAGGAAAGCAATTTTTAAGTCAAGCCTGATGTTGCCTTACACATAACAGAATGATCCCAGTCACTTCCACACAGTGAGGCATACAGCTGATTAATTAAACACTGGTATCAGACTGGTACTCGGTATTGGCCGATATCCAAAGCCCAGGTATCGGTATTGGGACTGAAAAAGCCAGATTGGTGCATCCTTACCACAGAGCAGGAAGTTGAGCTAGGCTCAACTTTTTTGCTTTTTCCCCTTGCCCTCTGTGGCAGCACCCCTCTCTAACTAAAATAACTTTGGAGACTGTATTTTCTGACTAACGGTGCTATTGTCTGTCTGAACACACATTTTGGCATCTGGCAATCTCATTATGAAAGGTGACTACATTAGCAGATAAAATTGGGTTAGAAATCTTAGAAATTGAGATAAATTTTCTTAAAATACGCCATGTTTTGCTTACCTTGTACAACAACCTGGTTGCTTGGCACCAGTATCTGCTGGCCGTCAGGTGTCTGGGCATACTGAAGTATGGTCGTGCCTTGCTGGCCACCAGAGTTGGCCATGGTGACAGCCTGTAGCCCCGGAATGGCTTCGGCCCCCGTAGTCGCCAGCTGGATTGTGCCATTAGCGGCTATGGTAACTAGAATAATCACACAGATGGCATCAGAATCGGGTAAAGCACAAGTAAAAGTCAGATTTCAGCTGGCTAGGATAACATTCTGGGTACTGCAGAGTACTCTTTTTGATAGATTTAAAGAATACAGACGTTTAGGGAATTTTGCCCATTAGCTTACAAGAAGTTTGGTTTCTGGTATACAGTCTGTCTAGTGAGCATACTAACACAAAAGCATACAGTAAATCATATTACACAACAATCATAATGATCCCAAATTTCCTGTTGCAGAAATCCAACATGTTTTTTTTTATTAATTCCGAGGCCTACAAATTCACGACATTTGAAAACAAATTCTTAATTTCAGAGGCCAACTGACCCCACTTTGGGGCACACTCATTTTTTATGTAAGTAATATTGAAGGGAGAAGTTCATACTGTACTGGCCGGTGCTGGTCTGGTAGATTTGGGTTGGTACTGTCACTGCCTGGCTGTTATCCTCCCTCACTTCCTCAGATGAAAGTTCATTTAGGATTTTTCTACAAGGTGAGAGGAGAAGGGTCACTTGAGTTAGAATTCATCTCACAAGACTGTTTTTGTGTTGTGTCTGTGCTTGTGTTTTGATTCTTTTACCTGTATGAAGGCCGTCTCGCCAGTATTTCTCTGGTCTTATGGGCTGCAGCTCCACTGTCTGAGGAGTCTTGTGAATCGTCACTATCTGAATCCAGGGCCTTGAAAGACGCAGGTGGATTAAAAAAGTGCAAATGAGTAATTGGATAAAACGGCATATTGACAGTTTGTAAACAGAATCTACGGAGATGAATTAAACATTTAGAAACAACGATTACAGTGTCAAGAAAACCAGGTGGTCTCACCTGTGCAGACTGCATCTGAGGGGACTGAATGACTGACGACTGAGCAGACTGGATCACCCCTTGAACTTGAAACTGACCCCCTGGCAGCTGTAAAACGGCAACAGAACCACCACCCAGTGACATCTACAAAAACCCAAACACAATATTAAATCTATACAACAACAACAACAACATATTTGTCAAGGCATCAATTTTTGTGCATAAAAAGTTCAGAAGCTTATTGAGCCTCATTCGTATAAAACTGCTTAACCAGAGTCATCATTTCACCTAAATTACACAAAACACGTTTGGTTTTCTCACTACCTCATCAAGCAACGGAGAAGGTTTTGGTTTTATGTGCCTAGGATTGAGATATCTACCATTGACACTTCTGCCACCACTCTAATACAATGGTTGCGCCCAAAATTGCATACTAAAATGCTATTTAGTACGCTAAAACAGTATGCGAGATATTTTAGTATGTCCGAAACATTAGTATGAAACCCCAATAGTACGCGAATTGTATATTATTTCCAGTGAAATATCACAGTATGCAAACGCTGGACACTATGGCGACATAAATATCCCACAATGCAATGCGGAAGTGACGACAACATTCCAAACAGATGTTGACGGACATCTCTGTAACATCAATAACGCTTCAAACTAAGTATAATATTTCACTTTGCTAGGCGTAATATATATTTTAAATTAATTCAGACATTGATTCTCCCAAATCATCGTTTTGGTCACATGAGGTTGGCACAGGTTACCATGGTTACACATCTCAAGCTGGCAAGGAGGCTCTCAGGAAGTGACGACGTAACTTACTGCTCAATGCGTCCAAAGAGATACATACTACTGTTTAATCACACAAGAGTATGTTGGAACGATAGTACACATACTGGGTATGTAGTGCATAGTATGCGATTTCGGACGCAACCAATGAATGTGAATGGAATTTAGCTTATGTTCCTCAGTGGAAAATGTGTAATTTGGGTGAACTGATCATTTAAAATGTACTTAAAGAAACCTACTCACTATATTATTTCAACTAAGTGAACACTTAATGTGTCTTGTTGCGATATGATTAAAGTGGCAATCATTTCAGTCGTGGTTGATGTAGAATTTCTATTTGAGTGAAAACAATGAAGTTGTGCACAGAATTTAGCAGTCTGGAGTCTTTCTATTGATTCATTAGCTTAAAAATAGAATAGAAAAGTTATATATCTCTATATTATATATGTTTCATATATCTCTATAGCTTCAAGTTTTCAAATTTGGGTGCATAGTTCCATTTTTTTCTTTGTATACAATGGAGAAAAACTCAGACATCCATTTCAAATAATGCAAATATATAAATATTGCAATACTTTCATCAGTCATATGCGCAATCACCATTGCGTTACGTCATTTGGCTATTGATAGTGACTTATCAGACATTTATTTAAATGAAAATCTTTGAGATTGCCACTTTAAATATACATTCTTTTACCCTCATTAACAGTTTTTAGGCACACTTTGAGTCCATAAAAGTTGAGAACCATTGTCACATTGGATGCTACTGTCAAGATAGAAATTGCAACCATTGATATAAAACAAAAAAACGGTTTTATATCTATGATTGGAACATCCTCTGATACATCAACAAGTAAGTAAGACAGCAACAGAGCAAGCAGACTGGTCACACTAAAATCCCTTATTACAAAATTGACAGATAAGACTGTGCAGATAAGTACTTATTTTTTCAATTCCAATAGTCTTCCTCTAACTTTGGCTCTGAGTTCATGGTTAACATGACTATGAGAGGCTATAAATATCTATAAGAGCAGATTTAAAACAAAACTGTACTAATAAGCCAACCGTAAGACCTTAAAGAGTGAAGAATAAAGAAAGAGAAAGTCATACTATTTCAAGAAGGAAAAAGTCGTAATATTACGAGAATAAAGTCATAACTTTACGAGAAAAAAGTCGTAACTTTACGAGAAAAAAAGTAATTTCTTCCTCCACAAAAGAAGCAATTTCCCCCAGGTCCATGTGGTTTTTTCATTGGAATAAATGTTTCTTATAAATAAATGTTTCTTGTACCATCTTTTTGAGGTCCTGATACTTATGATAATGTGGTGCTGATGTGCCAAAAGATTAAGTATTTTGTTATTTGTGAAACCTATACTAAAGTATAACTTCACAAGATGCTCCATGTTCCTCATTTTCACACAGGCTGCTCAAGTTCCCCTCTAAAATAACAAGTACAATTACTACTTTATAATATTATGACTTTATTCTCATAACACAACTTTTTTCTCTTAAATTTATGACTTTATTCTCATAATATTACGACTTTTTTTCTCATATTATGACTTTATTCTCATAACACTACGACCTTTTTCCCTTAAACTTATGACTTTATTCTCATAATATTACGACCTTTTATTCCTCCTAATATTAATACTTTATTCTCATAATATTACAACTTTCTTTCTCGTACTATTATGACTTTTCCATTAAACTTGACTTTATTCTCATAATATTACAACTTTTTTTCTTGTAATATGACTTTATTCTCATAACACTATGACTTTTTTCCCTTAAACTTATGACTTTATTCTCATAATATTACGACCTTTTATTCCTCCTAATATTAATACTTTATTCTCATAATATTACAACTTTCTTTCTCGTACTATTATGACTTTTCCATTAAACTTGACTTTATTCTCATAATATTACAACTTTTTTTCTTGTAATATGACTTTATTCTCATAACACTATGACTTTTTTCCCTTAAACTTATGACTTTATTCTCATAATATTATGACTTTTTTCTCGTAATATTATGACTTTATTCTCATAAAACTACGACTTTTTTCCCTTAAACTTATGACTTTATTCTCATATCACAACTTTTTTTATAATATTACTTTATTCTCATATTATTACGACTTTATTCTCATATTATTACGACTTTATTCTCATATTATTACGACTTTATTCTCATATTACAACTTTATTCTCGTAATATTACGACTTTATTCTCATATTATTACGACTTTATTCTCATATTACGACTTTATTCTCATAATATTACGACTTTATTCTCATATTACTACGACTTTATTCTCATAATATTACGACTTTATTCTCATAATATTACGACTTTATTCTCATAATATTACGACTTAATTCTCATAATATTACTTTATTCTCATATTATTACGACTTTATTCTCATATTATTACGACTTTATTCTCATAATATTACGACTTAATTCTCATAATATTACGACTTAATTCTCATAATATTACGACTTAATTCTCATAATATTACGACTTAATTCTCATAATATTACTTTATTCTCATATTATTACGACTTTATTCTCATATTATTACGACTTTATTCTCATATTATTACGACTTTATTCTCATATTACAACTTTATTCTCGTAATATTACGACTTTATTCTCATATTATTACGACTTTATTCTCATATTACGACTTTATTCTCATAATATTACGACTTTATTCTCATATTACTACGACTTTATTCTCATAATATTACGACTTTATTCTCATAATATTACGACTTTATTCTCATAATATTACGACTTTATTCTCATATTATTACGACTTTATTCTCATATTATTACGACTTTATTCTCATATTACAACTTTATTCTCGTAATATTACGACTTTATTCTCATATTATTACGACTTTATTCTCATATTACGACTTTATTCTCATAATATTACGACTTTATTCTCATAATATTACGACTTTATTCTCATATTATTACGACTTTATTCTCATATTATTACGACTTTATTCTCATATTACAACTTTATTCTCGTAATATTACGACTTTATTCTCATATTATTACGACTTTATTCTCATATTACGACTTTATTCTCATAATATTACGACTTTATTCTCATAATATTACGACTTTATTCTCGTAATCTCACATGTATTATTTCTCCCTGAATGTGGCTTATTATAATCCCTCATAGCTTCTTAATGGGAACGTTACTGTGTGTTTAAAAGGGATCTATTAGTTACCTGTTGTGCTATCTGTGAGAACTGAGAGCTTGTGATGGTGGTGGGAATGGAGACAGTCTGTAACTCAGTGCCATTGCTGCCCTGCTGCACCTCTTCCATAGTAACTGGGAACACATAAATAAATCAATATTACCGTTTATATAGTAACAACAACAACAACAACTGTCTTGGTCTGTGGCTTGTTGTTGCCTTGCCTGTCTGTATTGCGGCACTCCGCTGTGGCCTATATGTTTATATAATTACTTCCCGACCAAAGTGAAACAGATCGGAGCGATATCAAAATCACAGTTTCATACTTTATAACCGCTTATTTTAAAGTTAAACTAATGAGGTGTGAGGTTTAAGCTAACTAACACCTCGACTTCCTCTTTGGTTTCAAATGTGTTAGCCAATAACACGGAGTTACTGAACATAGCTAGGCCCAGCAGTCACTACTGTTAACTTTATACACTCAGAATTAAATGTTTTACGTTTTTAAAGTTGCCCGACTTCATCCCAAACAAACAGCGTAATGTAAAGTTACCCGTTCAGTCATAACTACCAGTATGTTTCAAAGCTAGCTTAGTTAACGGCCGCTAACGTTCGTTTAAACTAACGGATGTTAACCGTTGAAACCGTTAAAAACGGCCGTTTTAAACCGTCAAAAACGGTCGTTTTGCAGCTAAACGGCGGGAAGGGTTAGTAACTGCTGGTTCACAGGATGGATGAGCTTTTGTCTCCCAATGAGCAAAATATGTGCAACTCTGTCACTGGCACGCAACTTACCGCGTCAATAGACGTCAGCGATACGGGGAGCCATTAAGCTAACTACACCTTCCCTCTTCTTCTAAACGGCGACGAGGTTGACGAAGCAACAGAAGCCGCCATTACAACCGCCAACAGAGGAGCAAGACAGACGAGACAACAGCAACAAAACTACCGCTCCGACAGCACATATCTACCTTTTCAGAGGCGGCGGAACTGCTCTTGTTCTTGTGGACGTCGGGCAGTTCGTGTGTGTAACTTTTGATGGGAGAAAAACCCTCTAAAAGTTACTTAGCAGAAAATGGCTAACGGCTAAAAATATACAAAGATGTCAGCTAAAAAAAAAAAAAATAGCTGACCACTTTTTTTTTTCCAGAGGAAATGGGCGGGGCCTGCTTGGGAAAGACGCATTACGTCATAGTTTCATTCAGAGCTTTGTGATTGGTGGAGAGAGTTTGAACAACTGGTAGCAGTTTGTTTTCATATAATACAGAGTGCTTTGCTCAAGTAACCTTTATTTTATGCTACTTTATATTAAAAGTATTTATTCATTTAAGCTGCTAGAACATTAAAATGCATAAGATGCATCAGCATAATATAACACTCAGGCATTTTGCATTGGAAATAAACTAGGGCTGTCAATCGATTAAAATATTTAATCGCGATTAATCGCAAACATTTTTTATCTCTTCAAAATCTACCTTAAGGGGAGATTTGTCAAGTATTTAAAGGTCCCATATTATGCTCATTTTCAGGTTCATACTTGTATTTTGTGTTTCTCCTAGAACATGTTTGCATGCTGTAATGTTAAAACAAAACTTTATTTTCCTCATACTGTCTGCCTGAATATACCTGTATTTACCCTCCGTCTGAAACGCTCCGTTTCAGTGCATTTTGACATAATTGCAACAGAATTGCGTTGCTAGGCAACAGCTTGGGTACATGTGTACTTCCTGTCAGCTGATGACATTCACATTCACTGCAACAGGAAATAAAGTGGGACATATTTAGAATGTGTATGTTTAAAACTGTGTAATGGTCTAAATATTGTATATTTGTGACATCACGAACGGACAGAAATCCTGACAGCTTGTTTCAAATGCAGAGTTTCTGAATACGGGCTGTGTGTATTTCTCTGTCGATTGAGTGTTTCGATACTTTCACAGTATTTATATAGGACTTAAGCCTGCTTTATAATAAAAAAACATGAAAATTTCACTTTTTTATAATATGGGACCTTTAATACTCTTATCATAATGGGAGTGGGTAAATATGCTTGCTTTATGCAAATGTATGTATATATTTATAATTGGAAATCAATAACAACACAAAACAATGACAAATATTGTCCAGAAACCCTCACAGGTACTGCATTTAGCATAAACAATATGCTCAAATCATAACAAACTGGCAAACTGCAGCCTAACAGGCAACAACAGCTGTCAGTGTGTCAAGTGTGCTGACTTGACTATAACTTGTTCCAAACTGCATGTGATTATCATAAAGTGGGCATGTCTGTAAAGGGGAGACTCGTGGGTACCCATAGAACCCATTTTCATTCACATATCTTAAGGTCAGAGGTCAAAGGACCCCTTTGAAAATGGCCGTGCCAGTTTTTCCTTGCCAAAATTTAGCATAAGTTTGAAGTGTTATTAAGCCTCTTTCGCGACAAACTAGTATGACATGGTTGGTACCAATGGATTCCTTTGGTTGGGTTTGCTTTAATACTGAGCCCGCTACAACCTCCGACTGCGTTAATGCGTTAAAGAAATTTGTGATATTAAAACGAATTTGCGTTAACACGTTATTATTAACTTATTAACTTTGACAGCCCTAAAATAAATACTTTTACTTTTAATCCTTTAAGTAAATGTTGCTGATAATACTTCTACATCTATGTAATTAAATTATGATAGATTTTTAGTAGCAGTATTTCCACTGATTCTTGGATCACGGATTGTGCCCTCTTGTGTTTGTTCATCTCTTCTTGAAACCAGTAGAGGGCCAATCTTTTAACAAAGCATGATGTGACTGTTTTAAAAAATCAGACTAATATTTCCCATCGTACAGGTAGCTGTCGGTTCCATTCATTCTGTTTAGTATAAAAATTAATGTACAGATATTTGAAGTTGGGCCTCCTTCCTTTACTTCAAAATGTTGGCCTTTTCAGCAGATCATACACAAAAGGTATCTTTCCTGTTCAATATTACAAATTCTCAAACATGCCTTCACTGTAAGGATGCAAGTTGTGTAATAATAATCCAAATCACTGTTACATCATTACTAAACTCATGAATATCAGGACACCTGAAATGATTAAATGCTTTAGTTTATTTTGTATTACTTTTACATAAAGTATAAAACAAAGTACAACAAACCAAAAATAGAAAATAAGTGAGAAAAATGGGAAGGGGTGTACCACCTTGATTTCTCAACTATACGAGTTAAAACACCTCCCTAACATTAAAGACTCATCAGTGGATCACACCCTCATGGAGCAGTTTTAAGAATTCACCAAATAATTAATATACAACATACCAAGAGTGCATACACAAAAAATATTGATAGAACAACTCAAGAGAGATTAATACAGTACACTACTGGTTAGATTTCATCAGTCCTCTGTTCTTAGTTATTAAAAAATGTTTAAGCATCATGTTTATTTCACCAGACTGTGCAAGCTTTGAAATTAAATTGCACGGTCGTTAGGATTGCATAGTGTGTAGGAAATCTGACGGAGAGAAAAAGAGTGGAAACCACAGGAAGCCCTTGTAGACTTCCCAGCGAAGCAGGTAGATGGTAGATGGACACTGGTCGTCAGTAACCCCTCTTTTTGCTCATTAGGTTTGCCTTAATTACAAGATTTGTTTTGACAAACATCTACATTTTATGGGTATTATTCACAGATTGCACCAAGGGACCACCTGGTCCATCCCTGTGTTGTGAGTTTTGTTCCCTGAATAAACAATTTTATACACATATATCTCCTCCACTTGTGCCTCGAGATGAGAAGCTGATTTCTTCTTGTGCTTGGCTGACTCATGCAAACATTCTGCTGCAAACGAAGGATGCAATGTTAAAGCTAACATGAAGTGCTATTAGTTTTTTACTCTTGGTGGACGACATAAAACTGGGCAAAAGCAAATGTCAAGCATTATATATCTAAAATTAGTAACACATTTAATGTAACATGAAATGGGTATAGTTAGTCCACACAGTAGACACCTACTGTAAGTACCACCAGTGCAAAGTGCAGTAATTCAACGGATCATATTCCTGTTTAAATGATTAAACATCTTTCCAATATTGTGTTTGGCATGATTGAATGTTATAATGGGACAATTGCAAAAGTCCAAAAATAACAAAAAAAGCTATTTACATGTTGACATTAAGTGGTCATCACTGAAATACAGTATAATCCAGTACAAAGGACCTATAAATTATGGCAAGGAGCACAAGGAAAGCATGAGATTACAGGAAAACAAATACATTTTGCAAATACATCTTGATGCAAATATATATATATATATTTCTTTTTTTACCCTTTTTCATACAATTACTTTACTTGCCAATCAAGGATGTTTCAGTTGTGGCTCAGCTTTGCAACTGCATTCACAAGTGCTTTTAAATCCAGTGACTTGAACACAGAAAATAATCCAGATACATGATGACTTGCCTCTATCGACTACAGACTGAAAGAAGAGTCCTGTTGGAATTCAAAGTAAGTCTTTACAAAGTTGCACAAAGACAAAACACAGTTTGAATGAACTTTGAGTGTGAAGAGGAAAAGGAAACTCTCAGATACTTTGCTCTATTATGCAATACAAAACTGAGAGTACGATGGCATGGATATTAGATGAACAGTTTTGGGCTTATTTTGTTTTTTTTTACGTTTTTACAAAATAACCCAGTAGCCTGAAAATTGTCATGATATTGGTTTTTAACCAATTTATTTTTTTTCTCAATGGCTGACAGGAAAGTTCCCTGGCATTAACAGTGATAGCCCTCCCGGTAAACTCTCAAAGCTCCTCAAGCAAGAATCCTCAGAATAATATATGTCGTTATAATGCCTCATTGTTATAATAAAATAGACATTTTTTGAGAAAGTGCAATGTTTTATCTATCCTGACTAACAATGCTTTAAAGTTAATTATCTTTACCCTCCATTATACAACTAATATTCCATTTCAAAAGTCAAAACTGGTAAATCTTATTTACAATCCTCTCTCTGCTACAATTAACATCCCTCAGCTGGGTATACCATCCATAAACCATCAACTGAGAGAGACGAGTCAAGCTTTTATACATTTATACAATTAAAAATATCTATACAGTAACGTACAGTATCTAAAATACAACAGGCCTTTATAGGTACAGTACAGAATATGGCCTCTTTCCTCTTTATTTTGATCCCTTTGGATGTCTGTCAGGATTTCCACTACTAGTCAAAACCAATGGAGAATAAGCAGCCATTATTAACAGGTTCGTTAAAAATTAATAAAGGAATGTATGGCTGGAGTTTTATAAGGCAGGAAATATATTAGGGCAGGAAAATTGTGAAAATGTATTTGGCTTCATTATCATGGGACAAAATAAGCTTTCTGGCTACTTGTTTAATGGTTTGTTTTCATCTGCCCTCTTTTATTCATCCATGTTAGTGAGAAATGACGAGGGCTCAGCCCACGCGTTTGTTTGAAAGCTGCATGTAAAATATATTTCAAGTTGTTGTTAAATAGCTCTTGAATGTGCGTAGACACAGAAGGGAAAGTGTTTTACGAGGTTTGTGGTGGGTACGGAATAAGACGATGGATTTTCACAAAGACATTAATATATAATTAATTTCAAAAGTGGTCCTGTTGTATGTGTTGTTTCGCCCTTTCCCTAAAAAAGTGCAACAGGGGGCTTTTTTTCTTTGCCGTATGCAGTGCATGTTGCTTCTGTCCCATTTGCAAAATCTATAAAACACAGTGAAGAACTCCAAACATGGCAGGTCCAATCACAGACATGCAGTGGCCGAGATATGCTGGTGTCACACAGGGCTGGGTGGCAATACACGTGGTTCATGCTTTTCCTTTTCACCCTCTGCCAAAGCTGGAGCCGAGCGCCGAGAGCCGTAGATGACGGCAGACCACCGCGAACCTCTCACATGTTGTAAGCGACGTAGATGGGATCCAGCTGGTCAGCGAGGAAAGAGTCACGGAGGTGCATGCGTTGCTTCTCTCCCCTGGAGTTGATGGGTATAACCCCGGGGTCCACGATAACCACCACGCCCACGATGAGGTGGTGCTCCTCCAGGACCGCGTTGGTAATCAGAGGCACCAGGTCCAGCGCATCCTGCTCTGAACCACAAAGCTCTGACACCACCACCAGCAGGTTGGTCCACGTAAACACAGCACTGTGAGGGATGAGAACACAAAAGCAATGTTAAAGGAATAGGTTGACCACAGAAATAGAATAGGAGTAGAAGGGTCATTAAACTGTTTTCTGTGGTTATTTGAATAGTGCAAAAGAAAATGGTGATTGTTGTTAGTTGTTATGGTGACAACAGAGCACACATCAGTGGGGCCGTAAAAGTGTGAAGAGAGTGGACGCAGCTCCCAGATGATGTGCCAATGTGCTTTCGTACGCTGTTGACACGAGTGTGTGGATGAAGCATTAAACTGTTAAATTGTATTCATTTACTCTGGCTCTCTATGCCTCGTAACGTTATTCACTGCTCCTTTATTTGTTACTGCAAAACCTCACCTCAGTGAGTCCGCGACTTGCCGCAAGTCTGTTTAGTTTATACGGAAGTAAGCCCCGCTACAATGGTCGTTATGGCAACGGTACACATAAAAATAGTCGCCGCACTGACCATCCTGCTACATTGATTTAAATGGGAATGTCAGTTCTACTCCTATTCTAATTCTATGAATTTGACCTTTTGGGGAATACGCGCATTCACTTTCTTCACAGTGTAATTAAATGTATGTATCACAATGTGCTTTCTTTTGCCATTGGAGCAGTTTGCATCTTAGGAGTGAATATTACTGGTCAATATGTAGTTTTTTAAGAACATTAATAAAGTGTGTGTCAGGTAGGTACAGTATGTACAGTATATCAAAACCATTCTCACCTCTCAGCTATACTGCGGTGAGCCCGGGACACTGAGGTTTCAATGTCGATCGGGTGGTAGCGCAGCCCTCTAAGCTCCAAGGTCTCATCCAGTGCGCCCACCACAAAGAGAGCGTCATGCCGATCTGAGCACAGAAATACAGACGTAGCAGGAATTGTGTAAGCGGCTAGGATTGTGCTTCCTGTTAAAATAATTGTTAATAATCTACAATCCATCTCATAATAAACTCACAAGACTGATTTATCTATTTGGTTTTAAAATCTCAGGGTCTGCTTACCCCCGTTTGCCTCCAAAAGCTCAGTCCTCTTCACAAAACCCAAGTATCCCGTCCTGGCCCATAAGGTCTGCGGGTCTCCAAAGCTGAGCTTGGTGTTGAAGTGGTTGGCCTGAAGACTCTCCTCTCCGTAGATGGTGTAGTAGCCGCTGGCATTGTGAGGGCTGTTCACCCAGATCTAAGAGAGAGAAGCACACACTGGGTCACCATTGGTTTCAGACAGAACGAGGCTTTACCCACCATTTGATCATGATACTGTCATGTTGTGCAGCGTAAAGACATCTCACCTCTCCTAGATGAGAATCACCAAGTGGACCTCTGGTCTCTGGATTTACGATTATCACGCGAACACCTGGCAGTATCTGTAGATGAAAGAAATGAGTCATACACTGTCAAACATGCACCACTTTTTATTTAATAATTCAATGACTGAATGTGTACCATGGATTTGTAACATCTCACCTTGCCAGACTCCATTAGAGGAAGACTCTGAGGTGCTCCTCTCTCCACCAGCCTCACTCTGCAAAAGTCACATGCATAAGCAGACGTATACAATCAGTCTACGATCCACACTCTCTCTGAAACATCAGCTAAGACCTAAACTCCACATACTTTACACAGTAGGCCTGACGTACTGTTTAAATTTACAGAGCTCATTTTAGGACACAAAAGACTTTTGTTTGTTTCAACATGTCACCCTAGTTGAAATGATCCATGTGTTCTCACCTGTCATGTCGGAGGGACTTCATGTCCACATAAACCGTACAGGGATCCGGTCCAGTGGTGCCCTGTAACACACAAAGAGCAGGTACATTCAGGTCCCACTGGTTCCCATCTAGGTATAATTCAAAGTGTACCAGTGTTGTAGTACTCAAGGTCGGTCTTGTTCTCAAAACCACTTTTTAAAGGTCTCCATCTCGTCTCAGAATCAACCACATTTTTATTCGGTACTGTCTCGGTCTCAGGATTATATATCCAGATCGGTCAAGACCACATAGTCTGATTTATTTGTTAACATCATTACTTTGATTGCTCATAGAAAACAAGGAAATTTACCACAGATTAAAATTCACCTATACAATGCCTTTTGATTATTTTATCAATCTCACGGTACACTTATACATGGCGACAAAAAAGGTGAAGGAAGAGGAATCTCTTTCTGTTGTCCGTAGGTGTTTTTATGGGAATGTGGATCTTTCAGATCAGTTTGAGAAGTGCCTATGGCTTGCATGTGTCATGCAGTGTGGGACTCCCACTGGTCTGGTCTTGACTTGGCCTCAACCCCTCAAAGTCTTGGACTTGTCTCGGTCTTGATACACTTTAGTCTAGGTCATGACTTGGTCTTGGTTTAGATGGTCTTGACTACAACACTGAAGTGTACTTCAATGTGACGCCAGGTTAGGTTGGTTGGTGTACCTGCAGGCAGACGGCCAGGTTAACCCTGGAACCAAAAGCGGTGCTGACAGCTCTGGTCGACAGCCCGATGTCCTTGAACAGCTTGGAGAAGGAGTTTGAGAGGGAGAGTCGAGGGCGCTCCTCTGCTATTACCACGCAGCTCCGCACACACGACAGGCTCACACCACGAGCCTGAAACACACCCACACAAAATGATCAAATCCTTCACAAATATGACATGTCTGTCATTCATGACTGTCTCTCTCTATTCTATATATATACAGTATGCAGAACTCACCTTGAGTAAATCAGTCTGAGTTCCCAGCCCTTTAGTGCAGAGCTCCATGACGGAGTAGGAGCAGAAGGTGTCTCTGATGCGGTACTGACTGAGCGTGCTCAGCCACAAAGACAAGCAGGTCTCCAGCTCGAAGGGAGGAATCAGGACGGATTGGTGACCTGAGTAAACACTACAAGACAAGACACAAGGGAGAAAAAGTGGGTGAGTGGAGGAGGAACAACCATGCTACATAGCATGTATGTATTGTAGGTTTACTGCACCTTGCGAGGCACCACAAGACGAAGCCCAGACCACAGTAAGGATCCAGGCAGATGGCTATTTGGCGAGAGGAGTACAGTTCACACTGCAGTTTTATAGAGCGGCAAATTGCACTGACAGCTGCATGAGAGACCTGCAACAAACAAGAATACATATTAGAAACTCAAAAGGAAAATGTCACACTGACATGCCGATTAAAGCCACTTTGTACAGAAAGACATGAAGGAGCTCAGCAGCTGTATACATAATAGCATGTGTGTATTGGATTGGGATCAAGAGCAAACACTGACGTATTTGAAAGCGAAGCTCATCTGTCTCACCTTGACCCCAGTGAGCATGCCTGTAGTGGACACACTGAAGTCCAGATAAGCAATCATCTCGGCCGTGGGCGGCTTGTAGACCTGTGGAGGCCGGCGGCGAGGAAGGTCATCTGCAAAAAACAACAGTGCATATTTTACCGAGAACAAAATAAATGTTAATAATGACCCAACAAAAAAGAACCACAACCAGATTATACTCTGAATTATTGCTCTCAGATACTAGAATCAGATATCAACTCATTCAAATTCAAATGTTGTTAGGAAGAGCTTGACAGAACATAATACCCACAAACAAAAAGGAAAACAAAGTAGAGATAAAGTATGCACCAAGCATGTATCTACCCGCAAGTTTGTCTACCCACTGAGCAATTTTTGTAATAACTGGAGAAGGCACTGCAGAGAAATGTCCCACTTCCTGTTTGTGTTAATGCTGCAAACGGCCCACAATAACTGACACGAGCGTTTGTGACAGAATTGTGCACTTTATACTCGACTAGCTTTACACTCACTATGACGACAAACTTCCCACAACTGATGAGCCTTTTTTACTCTCTTGGATTTGACTCATGAGAGACTCAACTACTGTAAATATGTATTCTGAATTCAGGAATACAATCATTTCTTCTTGCAAATATTTGGCAAAGATAGTTCATAAAACATCTGTCATGAAGCTCTGCACAGCTCATGTGGATTTAGGATTAAAGTTTGGACTGATGGTGGCGCCAGAGGAATTGTGTTTTTTTTTTGTTTTATTTTCAAATTAATTTCATGCTGTGAAAAAAAAGGCCTATCTGTTGGTATCTTACCTGTGTCAATGATCGTTGGCCACGTTTTGATGTTTACAGAAGCAGCAGCCTCTTTGGAGCGCAGAGTCCTCATGAGACTTTGAGTGGTGAGGATACATGCAGCTTTACTGACCTGGTAACAAAACACAAGCATGATTCATTTGAACTGCAGTAGCTGCTAAAAATAGTCAAAAATTAAATGAGTGGCAAAAACAGCCAAAAGCACACGTAAACAAATGCACACAACATGATCTATCTTCCTATAGCCCAACTAATGAGGGCTGCAACTAACGATTATTTTCATTGTCAATTAATCTGTGGATGATTTTCTCGATTAATGGATTAATTGTTTGGTCTATAAAATAGTGAAAAATGTCGATCAGTGTTTCCCAAAGCCCAAGATGACGTCCTCAAATGTCTTGTTTTGAATTCAATAATAATGGATCAGCTGATTTCTTTTAATATCTACATATAGGCCACAACAAAAAAAAAAAAACTGATATCAGGATTAAATGAATGAACACACATGTATGTACACACAAACCCATGAGCATGCAATAAGAGCACACACACTTACATCAATAATCATGCGGACAGTAGGCAGCGTGGCCGCCAAGTTCTGAGGGTGCGGAGGCCTGACGTTTACGGGAACACATCCAGCGTAGAGACAGCCGTAGAAAGCGGCTATCAAATCAATGCCTGAGAGGAAGATGGAGGACAAAGGTGGAGTAAAAAAAAAAAATCAATCTGAATAGGAGTAATACGTAGACGGCGACAGGAAGCCAGACGCCGAACCCACCAGGAGGATAAAGCAGCACTACGTTCTCTCCAGTGTTGATGCTGCCTTTCTCAGTGAGCGCCGCGCCGATCTTCTCCGCTCGCTTGTGAAGCTGGACGCAGGTCGCCGTGCTCACCGCTACACCCTGTAGGACAGGAGTAACGCACAGATGAAGAGATACAGCAATATCCTTAATCTTTTGCATCACAGTCAACATATACTGTACATGCTGTTTTATGAACAGATCAGTGTGATACCTTGGCATTAAGAAGAACAAAGAGGACGTGGTCTGCGTCTGTCTGTGCCCTCCACTGAAGAGCCTCTGTCAAATACTGATGCTGAAATAACAAGAAAACATAATTAGATGTATGTACGGTATATATCTGAGGGCTTTAATAGTCTTTATACATTATTACAAACACAACCACGGAGGGTTATACAGAGGGGAGCGTTGTGCTGATGGAAGAACTTAATTTAATACACCTAAATAAAACAAAAGCTCAGAGACCTCAGTACATCGCTGTCTGGCATAAATTATCTCTGGGGAACGTGCAAAGAGTTTACACCACATCCTCTGAGCCAATCCAGCTCTTAAAATAATGAACAATCACTTAGGATGTGGAAGGAGCCTGTGCAGTAAAACAAGGGGAAGCTACAGAAGGTGCATATCTGGTAACACATAAAAAAAAAAACATGCAAAGTTTTGCTCATGTCACATTTTAACACAAGCACACAAAATAAATACAACAACAATACCACAATAGAATATAGATTAGAGCATGACAAGAATAAACAAAGGTGTGGGGAAGATGCCAGAAGGGGGCCGTAGTTCTTACCATCACGGTGGGCCACATACAGAGCTACATCCAGAGAGAGACGAGAGCAGAAAGAGAGAAGAGTCCAGGTTTTTTCTTACATCTATAAACCTGAGCTGTGGCTGAGCCTGGAGCATTGTTACACTGGCTGTGGAAAGTCTTCAAACCTAACTATGTAGCATTATAACACAGTAGGAGCATCGGTACTGATCATGTGTTTCCTGCTGATTCTGAAGGACATGCATATGGCTCTATTGATAATGGAAATGATAAAAAAGGTATCAGATACATAGTTTGTGGGTGGCTGAAAGTGGGAGCATAATGGTCATAATACCTTCCGGACAAGATCCTGATCTTCGATCATGCCGAGGTCCCTGCCTGTAGCCTGGGCGATCCTCTTCCCTGCCACCAGGTTGCCGACCATCACAGACGCAGGACCCACGCCAACTACAAGAGAGACAGGAAATATAGGAGGAAAAAACTGACATGGCCATTTTCAAAGCGGTCCCTTGACCTCTCACCTCAAGATATGTGAATGAAAATGGGTTCTGTGGGTACCCACGAGTCTCCCCTTTAGAGACACGCCCACTTTATGATAATCACATGCAGTTTGGGGCAAGTCATAGTCAAGTCAGCACACTGACACACTGACAGCTGTTGTTGCCTTTTGGGCTGCAGTTTGCCATGTCATGATTTGAGCATATTTTTATGCTAAATGCAGTACCTGTAAGGGTTTCTGGACAATATTTGTCATTGTGTTGTTAATTGACTTCTAATATTAAATATATACATACATTTGCATAAAGCAAGCATTGTCACCTTAATCCTGTCAGAATCAAATCAAACATAGCTAATTTTTACTTAACTGGAAATTAACCATTCTAGACTGCATTACTATTTTGGGAAACACAGATATTAAATGGTGGCTGTGCTCAAGTGTGACGATTGCGTGACATTTGCCGAACTTTGCCACAGCCAGGGGGCCAACGTGGCAGAAACACTGCGTTCTTAAATTCAGAAACTGTTATGTGTGCGTTATGTAACACTACTGACCATGCTCTTATTTTACACTTTATAAGCCCGACTGACTCTCGCATGCAGGACGATCAACAAATTTCTCTCATCTTTGGGGAAACTGTCTACAGATGAGCGTCGCCTACCGGGCTGTTTCTGGCGGGGCTTGGGCAGGTTGGTGACGCACGTGTGGGGACACATTAGGATGTTGCAGGGGTGCAGGTTGCCGTCTAAGAAGAACTGCTTGGTGTCAGAGATGTGGATGCCACCCAGGGGTGTTTTAGGTAAGGTGTTGGCCGGGACCAGAGCCAGACAGTAGAGGCCCACCTGGTGGATGCTGTCGATAGCCTGCAGAGGAAACAACAAAATAACTAATTACACAACATTTGTTTTTAAAAGACTGAAGGTGACTCAAGAACTTGGTTGACAGAATGGTGCTTTTGTCTCTAAATTACAGACACACTGGAGGTAATAATTAGATAATAATACTATCACTAATAACAAGTGATTTACTGTGCATGAAAATGTCAGCTTGTTTTCATGTTTATAATCAAAAGTAGATATGTATACTGTTTCCTGTTACTGCTGCTTCACAATAAAGCATTTGGAGGGAGGCGATGGGGTGATTTACCTGAAGCACTCGGCTCATCCACTGGAAGCTGTCCTCTTCGCTGGCGTCTGGCCTCTGCTCCGCCACAATCGCTACCCTCTCATCGTAAAACACTGTGATTGAAAACACAGCGATCCTAAAACACACACAAACACAGAAAAACACACACAACTATATTATTCAGAAGGTGTGGAAGTCAGAGAACTTTACACAACGCCAGTCATGCCCTGTTTTGAGGCTGCTGTGCTTCTTTTGTACCACCAGATGTCAGTGGTGATGAATTAGGATTCACTTTATTACTTTATAGGAGCTCACCATCTTTCTACACACACTCTGGATAAAGAAGAATTTTAGTGGTCTCCTCACCTCCCGCGGTACACAGTCTTGACCGGCTCCACGGCTAGAGCGGTGGCCACCAGGTCGTCAGCGTTGTGTCTCCGCCCGCTCACCATCAGCAGACCCTCGATCTTCCCCACCACAAAGATCAGACTGCCCTGCACGGAGCGGGAGGACACACACAGCGGGGTCATTATACTGGAAGTATACAGACCCATTCAGAGATGGATGGTTTCCAGGATGGCTCAAGTTACCACGGATGTTGTACTCTAATGAAACGGTCCTACTTACTGGGCCGACGAACCCCAGGAGTCCTGACCGCACAAATGGAATCTCTCCAATGGGAACTCCATTAGCGTTAACTGGTATCACCTGAACACAACCACACAGGAAGGATGGAAATACACCACAGAAAGAAACTACTTAACTGTTTGACTGGACCAGCACAGGCGGGTTGTGGGTGTAATTCCACTTTCATACCTCAAAAGTGTTCTTGGTGACTCCAGGCAGGCCGTAGTACATGTTTCCTCCAGCGCGGGAGTTGATTATTATCTCACCAATCTCATCTGTTTTACACAACTGAGGAGGCCCGTCTGGTCTAACAATGCACATCAGAGCTGGAGACACACAAAGGCAACATTCAGACAACTATAGACTTCATAAATTGAAGGAATTAAACGATGACATTGCACATTTCAACCCCGTTTTTTTGACAACATGACTTTTTCCTTCTGGATGATAAAGTTTATGTTAACATCACGCTTTTCCTAGAAGCCAACGAGTTTTAGTTGCACATTTAGAAACTGGTATTCTTCCTCTAGCTATTGAGGTTGGCAGACTAAAATATTCAGGAGAGCTGTGTAACTTTGAAGAGGTGGAAAGTGAGTCCCATTTTCTTCTGTATTTTATATACGTACTACAATTATTTAAAAATGTCAATATTTCATGAAATGGTTTGCATAACACAGTAATAAACACAGTACTACAAAAACAAGTTATCAACATCAGAAAATCTTGTTAATTTGACATTCATTTTGAATATTTGACAAAGCAGATCATATTTTTTCCTGCTACATTGCAATTGGTTTACATCCATATCAGTATGAAATGAAATTCAAACTCAGGAGATTTGAATTTTTCTTGAGATAGTAAATAATGATCACAGGGAACATTTATTGTTTATCTTTTTGCCAAAGTTCTTCATCTTGTGATAATGCTTTTGAGAGCATTTTCTTGTCGGTGTGTTCGGGTGCTGGAGGAAAAGTCCAACATCCAAGATTTGAGTGCTGGCTCTCAACACACCACTCTTTCTCGTGCAAGAACCAACACATTTCAAATAAATCTTTTCCATAACATTCATTTTTGCTTATTGGGCTTAAATTTCTGATATATTGGACAGGGTTCCCACTCTTTTCTAGACATTATTTTCCAGGACATTTTCTATGATGGTCTAGCTCAGGGATATTTAACTTGCTTTTCCCGGGGGCCACTTTTGCAAAATGACGGGAGGCCAGGGGCCAGTTAATAAACAGACATTAAAAATATTTATGATATGAAATAAAAAAAACATTAAAAGGCTCATTACTCATCTCTTTCTAGGATTTGAAGATATTCGGGGCTTAGCCCAGACCTCTGTCAGGGGGTTGATAAACAAGCTCTATTAGTCTATTTTGGAAATTGAAAATTGGTCAACTGTTTTCCAGGTTTTCCAGGAGGTGTGAGAACCCTGCTGGAGCTCATGAATGCTTTTTTTATCAGCTCTTTCCAAAAGCACTTATCTGTCATTTGTGTTTCATGCTTTCCTTTTGACTCATCTATCTTTCCTCCCATCCTCACCTCCAGGCATGACGTGCCCCACATCTTGTACAGTCAGGGCGGAGTTCTTGTCCTCTGTGTTGACCCTGATGACACCGTGGCTCAGGCCGCCCATGGAAAGAATGGCGCGGGCAGGGAGGGGTGTGCCCGGTACTCCCGGTCTACACAGGAGAGAGTTCGATCAAACGTGAGCATTTCTATCCATCCCATCTGTTCTTACCGTTAGCCATCTGTCCACCCACTCGTGTACACCGCCACATACAACAGACCATGTCTTCATCCGACCTGCTAGACTAGTATATCAACCTTGAGTGAAGCAGTGTGTCATGCTTGTTCTTTGTCTTTCATTAATCATAATGTCCTTACATGGGCCTTAGATTTTAATGCAGGGCGTGAGGGTGGGAAGAAGGAAGAAATGGGAGGTAGTTGGGACTAGACACTTAGAAGAAGGAATCTTCTTTTGTGTTTGTATTTTTCCTCTTATATAATGCTAAAACAATCCAACACAAAAAGGAAATATGGGTCAGTGACCAGCCCTGTCTCCTAAAAATGATGTTCCCATATAACTAAATTGCATTCTCAATTACATTTGGAAGGAAAAATATTTTGTTGCGGATTACGTTTGTCTTTTACGTATCACAAATACCTTTGAAAGTCTGCGGCTGCCAGAAATTTTAAGCCAAACCATGATGTTTTTTTTACTAAACCTAACTAAATAGTTTTGTTGTGATTTTGTTTTGTTTCCATTTACAACATTAATCACATATTTAAAACTGTTAAAAACTGCGACCATGATCTGGAAGAAAATATGTTTCCCTCAAAACATATTTTGGTTATGCAGTATAGTTGTAGGTGAACGTAACTTTGTGGGAGACAGGGTTGCATACCTGCGTATAGCTACTGTCATAGCCTCAGGGGAGGTGGCACAGGGACAGATGACCTCAGGTTTCAGCCCGTGGGACTGAAACACGTTCAGGAAGGCATCGCAGGAAGACACCGACCCTTGACAGCAAGAGATTCAACACATTACATCTAATTTGTGTCCTTTGAAAAGAGCTAGTTTGACAAAGCTGGGGGTCACGGCGTACTCACAGGGGTTAGCACCATCAGCAACAATCAGCATGCGTAATGAAGCCAGACTGGTGTCCCTTTGTTCCCGATGAGCCATCATGGCCCAGTGTAGATCACGGCACTTCACCAGAGCTATACGAGCTGCACGAGGAGCATAACAGTGGCATGACATGTTAAGTTAAACATTTATTATATTATACTCTTATATGGCGTTACTCCAGCTGAGAGACCAGTGTTACCTTTGTGGAAGTGGACCCTCTGTACCCAGGAGAGAGGACAAGCCTTCATTACTGCATAGGGAACACTGATAGTGTGTATCCTGTTCATCACAGCCTGGAAACACACAAACCTGATTAAGCAGCTAATACGGTAAAATACTTATTTTTCTCATCATAACAAAAAACCCACATTCTACTAAATTTTGTTCTTACATTACAGAAAATGTAAAAAACACACACACACACTTACCGTGAGAACTCCATGCCACAGGCCTATATCCTTCTTGAAGTCCAGGACATTCACTAAAGTTTCCCCTTAAAGTGAAGAATGACACAAGTGACTTCAGACTCATAACAACTGTGTTGTTGAAGAAACCTTCAGATGGTGGACCATTACGACACGCTGCGTCTTTACTCACCCTCGCAGTAGTTGCAGGCCTGGGTCAGTGCTTGGCAGTGGGTCAACATGGCTACTTTGGACACAGCCACACCTACCACGGTGCCATCTTTACTCGCCTTGTACTACACAGACAGGAAACATGAGAGGAACATATGAATAATTGTGCAAACCCGCTAAAACGTTATTTTTTTCACATTACCTTTATCATGATGCAGGTCAGTCAGTTATACAATATAAGCCCTGTTTTGACCGCAGGAACTTTCCCCCAGAACTAGGAACCTTTTGAGGAACTCATTGCGTTTCGACAGCAGGGACCAGGTTCTAAATTAAGTTCTTGGGACATTTTACGGGCCCTTTTTAACCCCCCAAAAAGGGCCCTGGTCGAGTGGTAGTATTTTCTGGAAGTACAGGATCTTTCTGGGTGGAGTTTATAAGGATGACTGTCGCTGATTGGTGAAACACAGACAAAGCGCAGCTGCTTCAACTCGTGTACCGCTTCATTCATAAAACAAGGAAGTACTCCAGTATTGATTTAGGACCATTTTAGAACAAGGGGAGAGCCTTTCCTCCTGTTTGATAACATTAAAATTAAAGTTAGGCTCTGCTGTCGGCCTCCCAACTAATTTTAAAAAAGATAGAGAAAAAGAGAGACGTGTTTTTTAGATGAAACAGGCCAACTGAACTGCAGGCTGCAGAGTGTGTTTACCGTTGTGACCACCAGCAGCCCTCGTCCCATGTCATGCCGTTTTTTAATACGTCATCCGACTAATTTGCCTAATCTTCGCAGGACTTTAGACCGCTATGGAAACTCAGACAACAATGGGCCGAAGGAACCTTTTAGTTCCTTGAAAAGTAGTTAAAAAAGTAAGTAAGTAAATTCCCAGGAACTTCATTAAGCAGTAACTGCTTGATGCAGTCAGCTGACACACCAGTAAGCAGCTCTGTTACCTCTATATATGCAGGGTCAGTGTTGGCAGTGGGGATGTGCGGCTGCCAGTCTTTGGAAGGCTTGGTCAGGTATTTTGAATCTGTCACCACCCACTTTAGTCGAGGCCAGCCTATCAGAGAGAGACATCAGTAAAGTCAAGTAAAAGCGCGGGGGCTTACATTTTAATTCAGAATATAAAAAAGGGATTCATTTTGCAACGTTATTCAACCATTTTAAGAACATTGATGACTAAAATTCATCGTCACTTCTTCATTAAAACAGAGTACATTGTATTCCAAAACAGTCTGAAGGTGACCTGAGATTTAGCCGTTATACGTTTTACAGCAACATTTCATGAAACAGTAAAGTTTTTTTAAGATAAATGTCTAATTATTTAATAAAGTTCAATAATCTCAGAGAGAACTTACTGACCTTTAAACTGCATTATTTCCCCAGTGGGTGTTTTGGGTAAACCCTTCAGACAGATCTCGCTGGTCAGAGCCAGACCAACTCCACAGCTACCGAGCAGAAACCCCACCTGGCTGATACCTGCATCCTAAAAATGCCACATACACACAAACACATTCATACTTAAACAGAAAAAAACTATTTCTGTACTCACAGAATGAACATGTTTGATGGTTTTCTTACTTTGCGAGACAGCGGTACTTCAATGGGTACGGGTATAACTTCGGCTAGGAGGCAGCCGTAGAAGGCCACCCAGAACATACCAGGGTCACTGTTGGGGTACACCAGCGCCACCTACCAACACATTAAACTTCACCTTCAGCACCTTGTTGCTGCAAATACTGCAAAACGTTGTATTCCCTGTGCTGAATGAATTTGTCCGGATGACACTCCCTTTGTTATACGTTTGTTGTGTGTATTGTGTGTCAGCTCTCTCACCCTGTCGCCAGGTTTGAGGATTTGCTCGTTCTTGGTGCCCAGCTTGTTCAGGAGGGTGTACGCCAGCTTCACACTGCGACTCCACAGCTTCCCTAACGGACAGAAGGTAGAGCGGGGGGGAGGTTAGGTAGGAAGGTAGGTTACAAGTCTTACTACTGCCAAAACAAATCTCCTCTCACAGAGTACACACATCTCTCTATTATCTAATTAACTCTTCACAGGAATTCATTAGAAATAGCTCTGAACATAGCATAGTACATTAGTATATTCATGTACGAATTATGAAACAATGGGCCCCTGGGCACAGACACATAAAGGGTCATACATAAGAAGAAGAGCCACAGATTCAAAGAGAACATTTTTTGGACATTTTGCATCTCTTTGTTGTCATTTTGCATCTCTTTGTAGCCGCTTTGCATCTCTTTTTGGTAGTTTTGCGTCTCTTGGTCGCTTCCCAACAAGACATGTTAGCAGTAACTTCAAACAGAAGCTCTGGCCCCGGGGTCCCCTAACCTGTTGGGCCCCTGGGCCTGTGCACAGTAGGCCCGTTCTGAGCCCAGCTGTGGTGGTAGAGCGGGTCGCACATCAATCGGAAGATCGGTGGTTCGATCCCCAGCTCCTCCAGTCCACATGTCAAAGTGTCCCTGAGCAAGAAACTTAACTCCAAATTACTCCTGAAGGCTGGGCCATCGGAGTGTGAATGAGTATTTAGATTAGATCCTGATGGGCAGGTTGGCACCTTGCATGACAGCCTCTGCCATCAGTGTATGAATGTGTGTGTGAATGGATGCTGACATGTAGTGTAAAGTGCTTTGAGTGGTCAGAAAACTAGAAAGGTGCTATATAAATGCAAGTCCATTTACCATTTACAATTTAATCCATCCATGAGTATATTAATAGTCTTGTCTCGTGTCTCACCATAAGTCAGTGTATAGAGCGGTTTTCCCGTGATGTCGAGAGCAGTGAGGGCGGGGCTCTTCCCCTGAGTGGATCCCCAACGAGCCAACGCTGCCTGCAGGGCTGGGGGCCAGTTACTGACTACTCCCAAAGGCTCCCCTTTCACCGGGATGATCTGACGGCCCTCCGGCTTAGGTGTGTTGGGGTCTGGCTCTGGCACTGTGAGAGAGACAACACAACACTTTTGGTTATGTTACAGATTAATGAGCTTCGTTATGGAGGTCATACGTCATTGCTGGACTATACTGTACGTAGGTTACTGATTCAGCCAATTTCAACCAATTTCAAATGGAAAGGATAAACACAGGCCAAAGGGATGTTTCACAAACTGGCAACCCAAAAGCTGCACTTATTAATAGTTTATACTTTATTCGTCAAGCAATAGTAAATTATTTAATAACCATTAATAAAGCCATTAGTTACAATTTATGAACATTTAATAAATGGTGACTTATCAGTATGTATGAGTACCAATATGTATTTTTTTAAATATAGAGAAATGTATTAAGTCTGCACAAGTCATTCAAACTCAGATTGTAATACTGTATATGATGTGGTACAGCCATAATAAGTAGTACGTACCTTCTACGATCTCTTCTGAGTCGTCGGTGAAGAACTCGCTGAGCGGCGGCCTCTTGGGCCTCTTCAGGGTGTTGAGCAGCTGCTGGATCTTAGTGGACACTCGGCTGTTCACAGGAACTCCTACAAGGTGGATAAAGGTGGAGAAGGGCCGTGGCAGGACAAACACATAGTCACACACATAGTCACACACACAGTGGCTTGAACATCCAGTGACAAAACACTACATATCTAAACTTCTTACTATCTCATAGTTTGCTGCTCTTCATCCCATAACACAAGAGACTGTATTCTTTAGTTGATAATTTCATTGATAATAACATTTTTTCATATCTTTTGGGAATGAAAAGCAGCATACGTAGGTGTCAACATGAGGAGAACACAGTGAAGGTAAGGTTGTTTTTTTTTGGTTTGGGATCACACGTGAGGATTAATTCTGTGCGTGGATGTTGTTTTTGTGGCATTTATTTTTATAATCATTCATTAAAAACAGGAGGGGGAGTTAAGGGTACAACAGCAAACACAGAAGGCTACGGACATTATACATTAAGGAGTTTCCTTACTCTGGATATTACCTCTCGCTATCAGCCAGTCAAATAAACATGTGACAGGGTAGAGAAAGATCAAGAAGAAAAGAAAGCAGTAAAGTCGGATTAATGATATGTTATGGTTGGAAGAAAGAAGAGATTTGTGAGTGGAGTTTGAAGCTTCCGCAAAGACACACAGACAAATACAAATGTTGTGATGTGTAGTCGTTACCGTCCGCAGTCTCCATCATGCTTGAGCGGCTCTGCCCGCGGCTCATCCCTCGCACCGCGGCGTTGTTGGGCCGGTCGACCTGCGGGCCTCTGGATGGAGGGGCCACAGCTGTCACATCTGGAGGGGGGGCGCTGTTCCCTGAGTGGGCTGCAGGTGAAGCGAGGGAGGACAGTCTTAACGAAGCCATCCTAAAGTTTCAGCTTGCTTCATAATTACAATATCAGGCACTGGATATTAACAAGCTATTTCACGCATGCTTGCTTGCTTTTAATAATAAATAACAGTTACATTTATATCTAAGTATTGGTTTGTTTACATTTTGTTTTACAGAGTTAGGAAAGCAATGTTTAAGTCAAGCCTGATGTTGCCTTACAAATAAAAGAATAAGCCAAGTCACTTCTTTTTTTAGCTGTTCCACAAAGCAGAACAAACAGGACGTGGGAACAGCCTTCCAGGAGCTGAAGATAATGATATTTTTAAAGGTAAACTAAAAACCCATCTATTTAGTCTGGCTTTAATGTAGTGTTTTATAATTGTTGTGGTTTTATTGTTTGTACTATTTTGTACTATTCTTATATCTATTTTACTCATATTTTGTTTTATCAACATTTTACTACTTTGAGTAACTGCTGATCACTATGACGTTTGTCAATTTATTTGTCAATCGCTTGTAAAACACTTTGAGGTGCATTTGATTTGTTTGAAAGGTGCTATATAAATACAGTTTGATTGATTCCACACAGTGAGGCATGCAGCTTATTAATTAGACACTGGTATTGGATCGGTACTCTTGTGAACACATATGCTTGGCTTTCAAGTGGTTAAGTCGTGAGAACGCTGCTGCTAAGCAACGGTTATATTGACGTTACTGTCGGCATCTAGAAGCCACAGCGGCTAACAATTTAGCAAGCTGGCAAGTGGGTAACATAATGCAGGAAATGCAAAATGAATATCAACATTTTCCTCAAACATATTATAAAATTGTGAAGAAAAACAATATACGACATTAACTTATTATGCACCGAAAAATTAACTTCCATGGCTCTGCCATTTCTGCCATTTCTGTCACAACTCGTGAACTTGGAGCTTTCAGAAACTTTCCACTTACGGGGTCGTGAATACCACGAGAAGGGGGCGTTCATATGGACTCTTTTTGTGAACGCTGACTCGACCCCATTTGAAGGCACCATAATACTAAGCAAAATTGATAAAAGATTCAGTCGTTTTAAATTTTAAATTTAAAGATATTGTTCTTTTGGATCTAAATCCTTTCAGTGGAACAGCCGCTACATGTGTTATCAACTAATACTAATAACAGTAGTGGTGCCCAAGAATATTTTAGTCAGAAATCAGCCGAGTGTCTTACCAATGCGACTGTGAGCCAGCATGTCCGCCACTGCAGCGTGGGCTGCATTGTGGGCTGCAGTGTGGGCTGAGGGCTGAGGCTGAGGCTGAGGCTGAGGCTGAGGCTGAGGCTGAGGCTGAGGCTGAGGCTGAGGCTGAGGCTGCTGCTGCTGCTGCGGCTGGTAATGAGGCTGATACAGAGGCTGGTACTGCGGCTTGTACTGGGGCTGAGGCTGAGGCTTAGGCTGGCTCTGAGGCTGCGGCTTGGCCTCTCCGTGGGACAAGGTGGAGGAGGCCGAGGAGGAGGTGGAGGAGCCCTGGACGGTGCGGTTGATCCAAGCGTCCGGGCTCTGCAGGTTGGGATGGACCACAGGCGGAGGAGCGATCACTGATGACTGCCTGCGCACAGACGTCTCATCTTCAGAACCTGATGAGGAGTCTGAGAGAGCACCAAGTATGAACATCCAGCATCATATCGTCCTCGCTAAAGATCGATTATTATTATTATGACAGAGCAGGAGTATTGTCCTTCTTCCTGTCCTACCTGGTGGTGTGCGTGTTTCGATGGGAGACTGTACATAAGTGGAGCGTCGTTTCGTTGGCATGGGCAGCGCCATCTTCTCCTCCTTGTGTTTAGCCAAGGCAGCTTGTACTGCCTCAGTATGGATATCTGCACAGACAGAAAACAATACACACTTTGAATTAAGAATGGCAACTTTGGATCTGATTCAAAGCAAAGAAACAATGGCAGGAAACAATGAAAACAGCTTTTAAAACTGACTCATCAAGTTTTCCCACGACACACGTCATACTCTGTTTTCCTTACTGAGCCTTTTCCTTCTTTGTATATTTGCTAATAAAGTGACTTTAAAACTGCATGATTTCCCTAAGTGCTGCTTGAATAGTGTTATCATCTCATTTTAATTGTGCTGTGAGTCCTCTAGATCTAGTGGGTCCCAACCAAGGGGATCTGCCACCCCGAAAAGCCTCTGCTCCAAAATAAGGTAGGGACCTAAACCACGGCCTGGGGACTAACGCTGGGTTCACACTGGACGCGGAGGCACCACCAAGCACTGCACTATGTCAATATATGAGGCTATTTCTTATAAATATAGTGGATGGATTTTGAAATTTGACTGGGGGAGAGGGACTGTGAGGGAATCGGGGGAATTGAAACTCCGGGAGAACAGCAGGAAGAGAGGGGAGGGAAGTCAAAAGCGTGTGTGGGATGCATATTTGATCATTTATCAGAATCAGATCATTTATATCGTATATAATATATCATTTATATCGATTACAGTAGATTATCAGTGTGTTTTCTTGCCAGATTCGCTCGTGGCACACAGCGATATTAGACCAGACGCCGAAACTATCGCTGAAGATCACGAGCTGGCGTGGAGCTGGCGTGGAGCTCCATGGCGCGGCGCATCCTGTGTGAACCCGGCGTAAGTTTAGATCCTGGTTCCTCGAGTCTAAAGAAAGGTAACGAATTCTTACAAACGTTCTGGGGTTCTTGGAGAAGTTCCTACTATCAAAAAAGGTAAAAAAAAAAAAAAAAAAAGGTGCCAACAATTATTTTATAGAAAAAAAATCTGATATGTTGTGAGAAAAAAGAAAAACAAATATCCGCTGAACAAAATTGTTCATTTTTGCTGAAAGAAATATTAAAATTAAGCAATCTGAGAAGGGAAAAATCACTGGGTACTCTGCTCTCAGCACATATCCAACCTGCGACGAGTGGAAGGGAAACATCACTCTGTTTTAAATGATCACAAGATAAAAAGAGTGGTCACCACTGCTTCATTCCTTTCCAGTCATTATAGACAGCAATATTTCAGGTTTGTGTCAGTGAGGCTTTGTTGACGAATAAAACGGCTAATTAGAAGAAAATCCTAAGAGGACGACTGTGTTTTCCCACTGAAACAGGAAGCACGACGGGAGGAGAGAGCGAAGCTGTGTATTAGCCCACACACTTGCCTACACACGGTAATGAATGCGGAGATACTTTCACTTGATAACACCCACAGGCACATTAAAAAGGACTACGTGAACAGACACACATTCAGACTACGTAACAAAACATGTGCAACAAAAGCCCACTCACTGACAAATCACACACATCATTAACTCAGGGGAGGGACACAGTTTCCATTCAACACATTGAAATAAATCATCAAGCAGAGCTCGTCACACAGCAGCAGCAGCAGCGGGGACCATTATTACATAACTGGCATTCTGCTGAACAGATTGCTCGGGACTAAATCATCTTCATAATGTGCCATCGTCCACCCTCACACGGGGGGGTGTCAGGAGAGGCTGACTCCTTACACATTTCTGGGAGGTTGAGGGCTGTCTCCATGGCGATGAGCACGGTGGGGGTGTTTTTACACCAGCACCTGATGTATGGGCACCTGAAGGCCTTAATCTGGTTTTATCTTTCATACGTTCCTCTTTTGGTTTACTATTACACATTTGAATTATTAGTGGAATCATTTGCATACATGTGTAACTGTAGAGGCAGCAGACTCAAACCAAAGTCAGTGTTGTGTTTTGGTGAACGCAGCACTGACACTGTTGTTTAAGAGGAGTAATAACTGGAGGAAGCCAGAGGAGATGAGAGGTAATTATATTAAGGTTGTTAAACTTTCTCTGCAGCCCATTAAATGATGAATGCTTTAATCTCTTCAGTTTCTCATTCGCTGCAGTGTTTTGTCATTTCTTATAATTATTTGTTTATGCTGGGTCTCTTCTAAAACGCTCCATTTTTTATCCATGCTAGAACCAGGCTGAAATATCTCATCAACTTTTTTTCAGCCATGACATTTTGTACAAACATTTATAGTTCCCAGATGATGAATCTTACAGACTTTGGTGTCCCCCTGACCTTTCCTCCAGCGCCACCAAGAGGTCAAGTTTTTAATTTGTTTAATTTTATGTTTATTTGATAGGGATAAATACATTGACATAGAGAAATGCAGAGCAATTTTCTGATGCAATGTATCACAGCATTTGTAGCTACTGCTAATTCCTAATGCCCGTCCCTAGAAGGGCCTTTGAAATAACAATTAAATTATTATTATTATCAAATAACAATGCCCCCGCAACACACACCACACACACACACATACCCCAACCCCTCCTGCCCCTACACATGACTACATGATTGTTTGGCTTTTAAAAATTACTTAAAATGTTGAACATTTTGGTCGTTTTTGAGTTCAATAGGCAGTGCATTTCATATGTTAGCTCTCGCGGGACGTCTGGCCAAAAGAGGTGTTCCGGTGTAATACTGTTACAGTTACATACAGTTCCCCGCAGTAGTATTCCTAGTGGACAATCCAAAGGCCTGTAATGGTTGCACCATGTCACAGAAAGCCTGAGGAGCCTGGCCATGTAAACATTTGCAGATAAGATTGGCATTTGCAAATGCAATGTAGTCAAAACTTAGCATATTCAGGTCTTCCAGGATGCGACAGTGTTGGATCTTATTGGCCTTTTGTCCAATCATTTATTGGAGCTGGAGAGTTTTTAGTGTTGTAGCCTGCTGGTTTATACCAGCTGGGCATTTACAGTATGAGTGGTGGTTTTAACTGCCAGCTGACCCTGGCTGTGTCCAAAATCAGTCCCTATTGGCAAGCTAGTGCACTACTTTCTGCCATTTCATTTCAGCATCTTGCTTGTTTATTAGACACACCTAGCTAAAGCTAACAGTCCTGCAATTAAAAACCTACTTTGATGAGGGTTATAATGTTTCCTTTGAAAGCAGCCTAGTTGAAATGGTGCTGTATCAGAGCACTTCTACTGCACTTGAAACTGCACTACACTGTGAATAGAGTAAAATGGACGGCTCATTATATGGCAAAAAGGCTCATCATCCCTCTCGTCCATGGTCTGTGTTCTTCTCCTCCAGGCCGTCTCTTTCAACCCGTCAGTCCTACAAAACTTTACTTCTACTGCTGCACTTTTAAAGCCCAGGACGATGCTGCACTACTTTCCCCTCAGTCTCAGTCTTGATGTATTGCACCAGTCTCTTATCCTCTCGGTGTTGAGTCCTCCCTCCTCAATCTCCTTCTGAATCCTTCAATCAGATGAAAGATATTCTTTTATTGCTGGTCAGATTTTCTATGGCAATGAAGCAGCCACCAAACTCCAGCCTTTGTCAGCCTGGTATTTAGCATGCTGGAGTGTGTGAGGGTGTTTCACATGAGAGGGCAAGCAGGAAAGAAACAGCAGGGTACGGGCCTGGAGGGAGGATGCTTTTTACTGTCTGAAACTCAGCTAACAGACACTCTAACATCGTCCTCACATGCTCTATCACTTCTACTCTACTGCTCTGTTTTCCTTTGTTCTCATCAGCGTCAGGTTTTCCCCTCCAGATCAGTATCCCCCCTGTTCTCCTCACACATAGCCAGGCAGTGACATCACTCTGCTCTCACAGACTGAGGGTCCTCACTGAGGGGCTTCCCAGCTGCAGGGCTGCACTGCCGTCTGTCTCACACTCACACACACACACACACACACACACACTTCTTTAATTGGTCCCTTTGAAACAGCCCAGTGTCTGAGCTTAAAAGCAGGCTGGCTCAACAAGTGAAGCGGATGTAGGCTAATCAGAGGAAACTACTGTATATGTCCTCAGTGGATCAGAGGTGTTGTACATTTGGGGGAAGAAGTGAAGCTGAATGTCGTTTTTTTAATGTTGGAGTTCTGACCTGATCTGTAGCGGTCATCCCTGGTTCCTCCACTGCGATGGGACCTGCGGGAGCGTCGTTCTCGGTAACGGGACGAGCTGGAGGGGGGATGGGCGTGGCTGGAGGAGGAGCTGGGAGCAGGAGGCTGCCTGTCATTCTGACGGGGCGGCTCCACTGTCAAACACAACAAACATGTATTTATTAATATTAGTATTATTAACACATGAGAATCTTCTTTATTCAATTCAATTCAATTAAATTTATTTTTGTATAGCGTCAAATCACAACAGAAGTTATCTCAAGACGCTTTATATATAGAGCAGGTCTATGACCGTACACCGTAGTTTAGAGACCCAACAGTATTATTGTCTTGTTTCTCCGATGATGTCAGCTGTAAACTGTAATTAACTTTCGATGGATAGCCTGTTCACAGAAAAAATAAAGAAGAAAGCTGTGGAGTTCCCCTGTCGCTAAAACGGAGGACTTGTGAAAAGTTTTGCAGAATTTCTGCAATTTTCTGGAGAACAACAATGTACTTAACTTTTACAGGATATCTGACATGGTACAGGGAAGTGGATAATGCTTTGATTTTAATTACCATGCCATTAGATTAACTTTTGATTTTAATTTAGGGATGTGCTGCATATTTTCCTGTTCTTGTGTTTATTATTATTAATATTTTTTAATCATAGTTTTGTATATATTTTCTTTTCTTTGTCTTTCCCATATTTATCTCAAGAACCAAGGAGTGATTTTTTTTTTTTTAAAGGAAGGCAATGAAGATGATTATATACTGTATATATCTTAGTATAATATCATATTAATATCAGGGATGCACCAATATCAGATATCAGATATCAGATATCAGATACTGACTCAAATAGCGGGATCATACATTATATACTTTACCAAGTTGCTGGTGCACGATTTATTATTTTAACGATAAATAACCATTCAGTAAATGTATATCTATGTATTTATTTGTTACATTTTGTTTTACGAAGTTAGGAAAGCGATGTTTAAGTCAAGCTTTACACATAAAAGAATGATCCCAGTTACTTCCACACAGTGAGGCATACAGCTTATTAAATAAGCCCTGGTATCGGATCGGTACTCGGTATCGGCCGATACCCAAAGACCAGGTATTGCTATCGGGACTGAAAAAGTCGGATCGGTGCATCCCTAAGTAATATAACACATAATAGGCCTGCATACAGGATGAAAACCTGCTACATCAGGTCACAGGGAGATGCAAACCAATCCCAATAAACAATACATTATAAATACATTAATCACAAGAACACTGTAACATTCAGATTACTTAATGAAGTAGCTTAATGATCAGCCAGATTTTTAGCTACCTGGTTAAGCATCCATTTGATTCTTCAAGTAGAGATGGAGCCTCAAGTAGGTAAACACATTTTCATTCAACTAACAATTTATCATCATATGTGATGCACCGTCAGAGGGATGAGGGGAGATTAGCAGAGAGATGGTACCACTAGGAGGCAGCAGTGAGCATTATCCTGTCTTAATGTACAATACCAGTGTCATTACAGTATAGAAACAGCATTTACATAACATTTACTGCAATCTACATCTAAAAATTATTCTGCAATGCACTGATATATCAAATACAACATTTACAGAGGTTGAAATAACCGGTTATAAAAAGACATGCATGTGAAAATAAAATGTGTAGTGACATTAAGCAGAGCATGGAGTTTGAATAACTGATTGTGCGTTCCAATACCCATACTACCATAATATTTAGTATGCCAGAAAAAGATTTAGGTTGCGTCCGAAATTCCATACTAACGTGCTATTTAATACCCTAAAACAGTATGTCAGATATTTTAGTATGTCCGAAACCTTAGTATGGAGCCAAGAATATGCAAATTGCATATTAAATATTACAGTATGCAACGCTGGACACTACAGCAGCATAAATATCCCACAATGCAATGTGGTAGTGACGACAACATTCATAACAGACGCTGGTGGACAGCTCTGTATCAATAACGCTTCAATTTAACTGTAGTTATAAGATTTCACTTTGCTAGGCGTAATATAGATTTTAAATTAATTCAGACTTTGATTCTCACAAATCGTCATTTTTGTTACATGACCTAAATTGCTGCTCAGTGCGTCCGAAGAGATACATACTGCTGTTTATTCACACAAAAGTATGTTGAACGATAGTACACCTGAATATGTAGTGCATAGTATGCGATTTCAAACGCAGCCTTAGTATGTCCTAGTACATAGTATGTCAAATGCAGTATGCCAAAAATACCAGGATGTTCTACTACATCTGGTCACATTTTGCAGTATACAAGCCAGCATGCTTTTCTATTTATTCAGACCCACAGTCCTCTTCGCAGCGGATATACAGTATGAGCAAGAGGGTCAAAGTTCAAGGCGCAATGTTATGATGAAGTAGTATGTCCCAATTGTGTGCATACTGCATACTGTACTTTGCAAGGGCAGCTGCAGTACGTACTAAAAGTAAAAAGAAAAAGTATGTGATTTGAAACGCAGCGTGAGTAATGGCAATAAGACACTGAAAATCAATTAAAATCAGAGTCATACTAGATAAAAACTGATCACATTTCTTTCTTTGGTAAGTTTAAGCGTGACATATGACACATATTATTTTGTGTATAACCAGAGAAGAAAATGAAAGAGAGATAGGGGGATACACCGTTATTTACCTGGAGTATGGATGAAGTAGGGAGCCAGAAGTTTGGTCTTTTTCTTCTCATAGCCCTTCTGTGTAATATCACCTGTAAAAGACCACAGAGAAGAAGAGTGACTTCACTGACAGACTGGGCAAGTCAACTTATATTTAATAGGATTAGAATAAACATCAGTTCACTTGCATTGTCAACAGAAACTAACATTCAACGTTTTAGTAGCAGTCTTTTTTCCATTCTGGAAAAACAGATATTTCTATATGCTTGATAAAATGTGTAATTTTATAAGTAAAAAAAGACCCTAAAAATGACTAATGCTTTGGTAAGGACCAGGTGACATCATTTTATAGTTTGTTAATACACTGAACACTTCTGGACTGATCTACGGTCTCTGATGTGTCTGAATGTGGTCCATCACCACATCGTCAAACACAACAGTGGTGATAGAGCAACAGACAGGTAAAATAAAAACAAAACTTTGTAAAGGAGAAGGTGGAAAACACAGATGGATGCACACAGTCGTTGCAGTAATCTCCAGAGATGGCTGAGGGCGTCAAAGCTGTGGCTCTGTTCCAGCCTCAAGCACGACACTCGATGGGAAAAACAAAACAGGGCTAAATTTGGAAACGTACGGAAGCGTGGGCAAGAGATGGGATGATTCAGAGACGCAGAGTGAAAACAGAGAGGCATTAAGCTGAAGATGAGAAAGGTGGGAGACACACAGAGATAAAACGGGAAAACGATGAGTGCACGGAGGAGGAAGTGAGAGAGGTGGTGAGTGAGGGTGCTTCCATAGGACAGAAGAGGAGGAATCTCCAGTAGAAGAGCGAGATGTCCCTACTTCCCCCCCCCCCGCTGACAGCCCATCTGCATCTTCCTCCACCCCACCAGACTAAACACAGGCCAACTGAGTTTCTCCGCTGGCCCTGCAGCGATGCAGCGACTCTGCCAAATTCCTCTGTGGGCAAAGCTGACAGATTCTCAGACACGTACTAAAAATCAATCTGGAGAGCCTGCACTCATTTTTCTAGTAACTGTTTTTGAGCAGTGATGATTCATTCAGTATGGCTGCCCTCGGACGCTCTCAAACCTCCTCTTCATCATGAAGACTGACTCGATAACACAGCGACTTATAGAATGTGTAAGAATGAGAAAGTCCTGTTTAAAAAAGTCAAAATAGAAAACGAAATAAGCCTACCGCTGTCTGTGTTAGTGCTGTCCTCGACCAAAGTAATTCTTAGTTGATTAACACTCTTAAGATTTTGTCGACTGATCGATTGGTTGAATTAATCGACAGATCTGCAAAACTGAGTTTCTCAACAAAGAATCACACAAAAGCACCTCTTTAAATCTTGTGTTTACCAGAGATGTGCTCATAAGTTTCTTAGAAATAAGATATTCAGCATGAAAAAAGCCTGAAAGAAAGACTAATCGACTGAAGAATATCTTAGTCGACTAAGACCAAAATGACAGATTAGTGGACTAATCAACTAAGAGAGGACAGCCCTTGTCTGTGTAATAACCCTGGGTTGTTTCCACTCTGTATGATATTGGCCAGTCTGACAGGTGATCACAATTTTTGACCAGCAGTGACTCTTCTGTAGTTGTATCATCTCTTGGAGCTCTGAGAGTTAATCCCTGATTAAAAAAATTAGGCTGCTGAGACACACAGTGATGAAAGGTTGAAGCTGTCTGCAACGGATGTTTTTTTCAGAAAACATGAGCCGTTACACGATCAAACAGTTTAGACAAGAATGAACTCTCAATTTCAAATTTTAAACAAACATTAACGTCCTTAAAGCTGAAGTAGGCGAGATTGGAGCAAATCTGATTAAAAAACGTTATTCTTATAAAACGGTCGCTATATCGTGACAGTAGTACATGAAACAGGTAACCTGAAAAAAATCATGTGCCTCTGTGTCCTCCGGTGCTCCTAACGGCATCTGCAAGATTTCACATACCGGAGGAAAACATGCAGTAAGAGCTGATCTGAGGTCTGCTGTCCAGCTGCTGTCTATGAGAGCCGGCTGTCAATCACTCACGAACTCCGAACAAACGGTCAAACTAGGCCGCGCTGATCAAATATGAATCATTATTCTGTTACTGTAATGCCTATTTCTCGCCTCAAATGTTTTAGTGCATGGTTTAGCTGTAAAATTAGAAAGTTTTTGACGACGCCGCCATTGTGAAATCTGTTGAAGGAACGCCAAGTTCCGGTCACATGACCGAAGGACAGCCAATAGGAACGCTCTCTCAATGAAATGACCTGTGATTGGTCAAAGTCTCCCGTCACGGGCTAGATTTTCTAAAGCCTGAAAACAGAGCCATGATGAGGTGCAGAAGTCTAGTTTTCTCTCAGAACACTTGAATTACAATATGCTGAAAGGTTAATATGGAATTTTTGACAAATGATGCCAAAAATATTCTACCTACTGACACTTTAAAGTGCTAAAAAAAAAGAAAAATGTTTACAATGTACCACAACAACTGGCAAACTCCATCTGCAGAGGAAGATCATGTGATCCAGAAATATTTCAGCAAATTGCACATCTCCTCAGTTAAACCACCACACTGCTGACACACGAAAGGAGAAGCTGACACAAAATGAGAGTGCTCATGTTTGGAGGACATCGCCTGAGAGCCCACTCCAACACTATATCTACTCTGGGACGTTTTTTTCGGAAAAGGGAAGAAAAGCAAACACTTCCATAAGTAATGCATGAACGGTACAGTTGGCCTCGCTCAGTCACATGATTTATTTTTAGCTCATGTGAACAGGCAGTTTCTCTGCAGAAAGAGAAAAAGAGGAAGAGAGGGAGAGAGAGGGAGAGAAGGGGCGGGGGGGGGGGGTGGAGTTGGTGATGGGGGAGGGGCTGGTGTGGCAGTAAATGAATCTCAAAGTAATCACTCTTCCATCTGGATGATTTGAAATTCATCTGTTTTTTATGGTTGCATCATCAGATCCAGGCTCCAGCTGAGGAAGCTGAAGAGTTAAAGAAGTGCATCTGATCAGTGAACTGCAGGTGAACAGAGCTGCATAATATCAGACAGGAAATGAAAATGTGGCAAAACTGGCAACTGGAATATGAGAAAAATTAGAGAAGTCTTTATAACTGAGATCGGAGCCGATAGGACATTGTACAAACTAACGTTATCGGTGGAACTGGGCTCTGATAGTGACCGGTCACACTGCGACGTACAGTACATCACCGTTTTACATGGAGGATCCATACACAAAGTCAAGGTAGAGGGGGAGAAAAAAGTTATCTCTCGAAAATATAGCGCAACACTATCAGCTCTTTGTCCAGGATACAAGACAGGTAGACAGGGAGGAAAATAAATAATTCACTGTCACTTTAACTTGTTGACCAATTTCACGTTATCTCTTCCAAATAATCCAGCCACGTAATCATCCATTCATGAAATGAAATTGCACACTATAGGATCCTCCGTACCCCGACAATTAGGGCTGGGTAATATGATGATATATATCGTCAAAGCGATATAAAATCCCTTTTTCCCGGGAGGAAATCATGAGGGTTGACAAGTATGTATATAAGCCTTTAAAAATCCACAATTGGTCGACCTCTATTTTATTATATCGCCTACTTTTATTCAATGCTGTATCTTATGTATGAAAAATGCTTTATTATTATTATTGTTATTATCATTTAAAACCTAAGACGAGAATCTGCTCCTGTCTGCTCACAATTTACACTCAAACAGTCAAAGAGATCTGCTTATGAGGCAAAGCATGGCTTCGCTGAGGTGACGAAGGCCTCACTCGTTAACCCACTTTCTCACAGTGACCCAGTCGCGTCTGTCCTGATGGTGGAGGTCACAATCAAACCATTTCAGCGACAGTCGGGCTTTGCACGAAGTCGCCGCAGCTCTCCTCTTTCGTCTCGGTTTGACAAATGCATCGGTGAAGAAGATTCTTTCAGCTCGGAGCGTGTGTTTTATTTTTCCACAATGTGTAGAGAGAGAGAGACATCAAAGCTGTGCCTTCTCCCGGCTCTCACACTCGCTGGCCTCGGATTATTTGAATAGCAGCGAGACTGCTCTCTCCGTCTACCCCACAGGCACTCCGTCTGAATAGTAATTAGCTACCGACCTCTATTCTCTTTCCCTGCTTTTCCCTTCTCCCTCATCGCATCTCACTCAGCTGCTTTCTCAGGATAACAGATTAAACACATGTCGACACCTGCTCGCCGAAAATGATCCATGCATGTTAAAATATTACGGGGGAAACAGGGACTTCCAGCTGTTATCTCACAGAAAACAGACCATTTCTACAAGGATTGAAGATGCCACACAACACCACTTCCAAGTCAGATGTATTAAGTCAGTTAAAATCTGGACTTTGGTTATGTGACAAGAGGCTAACATACAAAGGACCAAAACAAAGAATGAAATGTGGGTCCCCTCTGTTTGGTACTGTGCCATCTCTGCATTTGTTGATCAAGTGTGTTATTTTCATGAAGCCCAAAGATCTGGTTCATTTGTATCTGTGAACAAACACCCCACTGAAACCTCCCAGCTGCCTCCTCTTACCAGCAGGCCGAGCATCTCCCTCCGCCAAAGATCACCCACTCACTGTGACCACACACACCAGCCTGACCACAACTACACGACACACAACAAACACCTGAACATGTCTGACATAATTTACTGTTAAACATAATGCTGGATGTGCATATCATCGCTCTCTCTTTCAGACACACATACGTGTTTCCTGTGAGGATGATGTCCATCTGATGTCCAGTATTCCATCTTACGTCCTCTGACAGAGTTTTCCTGCTGAGCTGTCAAAACCAAATCCAGCTATATTTTTTGTTTTGGTAGGAAAATAAGAGAGTAAACCACCACATAACAAACGGTACTCTCAATTAAGGTCATTGTGTAGCATATAGTCAAAATGAAGAGTGGTTTGACTACATTTAGGAACTAATCATCTACGTATGTGGCATGACAGGTGTGTGTCTATGCATGTGTATACTTGCTGTCTGCTTGTGAAGCAGTGTGCATGCCAATACAGGACTGCAAGCATGTCAACAAGAACAGGCAGGTAAATGTTTGACTGACTTTTAGGGTAATAGTGTAGACCACAACGAAAACTTTATTAAGCCCCTAAGCACCCTGAATACCAGCGTCCCACAGTGCTGTGTGCTGAGTCCTCTCCTCTACTCCCTCTTCACCTACGACTGCACGCCTGTACATGGTTCCAACACCATTATCAGATGACAAAACGGTGGTTGGTCTCATCAACAACAACGATGAGTCCGCCTACAGGAAGCAGGTCCATCACCTGGCAGCCTGACAAAAAACCTGGCCAACACCAAGAAGACCAAACAGCTCATTGCTCAACACTTCAAACCCTGGTCAAGAAGGCTCACCAGCGTCTCCTCTTCCTAAGAAGACTGAAGAAGGTCCATCTGTCTCATCAGATTCTGGTGAACTTCTAACGCTGCACCATCAAGAGCATCCTCACCAACTGTATCACAGACAAAGCCCCCAGGCCGTGAAGCAAAATGTCATAGTGGCCAAATGGTGGTACTACAACTTCGGTGTCCGTCACGTGATGCCATTGGGCCCAAAAAGACTTCTTCCCATAGACTTACATTGGGAAAGAGATGTCTGTAAATCAGCGGATAATTTTTTTTGAAGTAAATCAACTTCCCATTATGAACACTTGAATAGCCCTTATTTAAATCATTAGGTCCTAAAAGTTGTAAGATACACTAATAGCTGAATCCAGAGTTATTTTCCTTCCTCCGTTCATGTGAATGAGAACCAGACTGAGGCTGGACCGCAGGCTGGGAGACGGAGTTAAAGGAAATGCTCCTGCGCCTGCTCTATGGGCCCAATGGATGCGGAAGATCGCTGGATGATCCGGGTACTTTATCTGTCGGCGGTCGAGCCATTTTGGCTTCATGCGCCACTGAGCAACTCTCATAGGAATGAACGGGAGCCCGCCTCCAACGCTGTATCCAGTTCTCTTTATACATCCATGATCACAGTATGTTATGGCGACTGCTCTGTCTCGGACCAGAAAGCACTGCAGAGGGGTGGTGAAAACTGCCCAACGCATCACCGGTTCTCCACTTCCTGCCATCGAGGCTGTCCAGTGCAAGCGGTGTCTGCAGCATCGTCATGGACACCTCTCACCCCACCCGCAGACTGTTTGCCCTCCTCCAGTGTATTCATATCCACCCCTTACTGTCTATTATATTTATTATGTTAATTACCTCTAAACATTATGTACTATACACTATATATGTATAATACGCTAAACTGCATTTCGTTGTCTTAGTACCCGTTCTCTGTGCAATGACAGGTTGAATCTAATCTAGTTATTCTTTCACCATCATTATTAGCGCTAAGACGATTCACCTATCTCCCGATTCTATACTATCACGATACTTGGGTGCTGATTTGATATGTATTGCGTTTTTTAGGTATTGCCGTTCTTAGTATTGTGATTTCGATATTATGATTTATTGCGATTTTTGTTAACTTTTTTAACACTAGACCGTGGGAAAAAGTTGAATCATACACTTCTATGGACTTTTACTTTGGAAAATATCTAAATTGATACAGTGAAAATGTTTGATTTTCAGCATGTATGTAGTCAAAGATGTACCGAAGTCAAATATATCAGTCATAGTCAGGCAATATATATATATATATATATTTTTTTAAAAACCCAAAATCAAAGAATAAAGACATTTCCCTCGAAAAATATAGTTCGTAAGGAGAAGACATACATGAACATATATTGACTCAGACAATAAAACTGGTATTACCGGCATCAGTGAGTGAAATAACTGCTTTAAAAAAGCCTAAAGCCCTAACACACAAACACGCACACACACACACACACACACACACACACACACACACATTTTCTCTGCAGGTCTAAAGTGGTTCTCTCCCTCTGGAGTAGCAGGCAGGGCGCGGCCAACTCAGGTAACAGAGTGATTCATGTTTCACTCCACACACTCGTTAAACTCAACTCTGACAGGGAGTGACGACATCACACACACACACACACACACACACGCATACACACACACACACTGGCCTTAAGGGCCAGTAGAAGTAATAACAGGGGCGACACAGCAGAAGAGCAAAGTAGTGCAGCGAGTTAACTGAAAAGAAGAAGTGACTCAGCCAGTCCCTCCCTTCCACCTCCGGTTTTCCGATGTTTCTCCTCTGGCTGAATGAAAGAGGAGGGCGTGGCTCACACACCTGACACACTACACTTCCCACACACGTCAACACTTAGTGACAAAGCTGTTACAAATTGTAACATAACACCTACAAGAGCATATATTCCTGTGGGATTTACACACTGGTAGGAAACACTGTGAGTAGGAGGTCATAGCAACTATGTAAAACAAGTGATGGATGTCTCTGAAGCAGAGGAACATTCTGTGATGTTTTTTGTTTTTTTCCATTACTATCAACTTAAAGTACCAGGTGACGGCTTAGTGCATGGGAGAAAATGTGTAAATTGCTGCCTGTAAAGTTCAAGAGACTTTTATTCTTTGTCGCTGACACTGGAGGTGATCTGGTGAGCAGATGCTGCAGTCAAGTCAAGTCGTCAAGTCTATTTGTACAGCCCACTTCCACATTCAATGTCTCAATGTGCTGCTTTACGGGCCCACAATAGCAACGGTTCCTGCCCAAACACTCTTTAAAGACAAGAGATAAACAACTTCACAAACACCACAGCACACAAGGACATACAAATGGGAGAAACATCAAGAGAGGAAATTTAAAGAGGAGAATAAAACTGGGTGGACTAACCACAACAAGAGCTATAGGTGGAGAAAAAGGCATTCATAAAGTATGAATGGAAAGTTTTTACAAAATACAAAACCTGGATTATAATTCAACAAGAGACTTATAATGCAGTATATCCAATATAGGTCCAATAAAATAAATCCAGTGGGCTGCACGATTTTTAAAAAATATCTAATTGAGACTGATTGCAATATGATTTGTGATATTAAAGGGAATGATCATTTTACATCATTATTCTCATTTTCATTGAAAAACAAATTAAAATGATTATGGTGTGATTTTTGCAGGGATCTGTACCAAACAAAGAGGTTTGCTTAAGTCTGTAGAATATGATGTCGGCCAGGAATTCTCTGCAGCACCACAATATTAAATTTTAAATGTTAAATGTAAGGCTGTCAATCAATTAAAATAGTTAATCGTGATTAATTGCAAATTAATGACATTTGTTATCTGTTCAAAATGTACCTCAAAGGGAGATTTGTCAAGTATTTAATACTCTTATCAAGATGGGAGTGGGCAAATATGCAAATGTATGTATGTATTTATATTTGAAATCAATTAACAACACAAAACAATCAAAAATATTGTCCAGAAACCCTCACAGGTACTGCATTTAGCATAAAAAATATGCTCAAATCATTACATGGCAAACTCAAGCCCAACAGGCAACAAGAGCTGTCAGTGTGTCAGTGTGCTGACTTGCCTATGACTTGCCCTAAACTGCATGTGATTATCATAAAGTGGGCATGTCTGTAAAGGGGAGACTTGTGGGTACCCATAGAACCCATTTTCATTCACATATCTTGAGGTCAGAGCCATGTCAGTTTTTCCTCGCCAAAATTTTGCATACGTTTGTAGCGTTATTTAGCCTTCTTCATGAAAAGCTAGTATGACATGGTTGGTACCAATGGGTTCCTTAGGTTTTTTTCTAGTTTCATATGATTCCCATGATCTTCACTCTAGCTTTAAAACGGAGCCCGCTACAACCTAAAAAATCACAAGTTGTGTTAATGCATTCCAAAAATTAGTGGCGTTAAAACGAATTTGCGTTATCTTGACACATATTTCGCCTTTAACAAATATTGCACCTCATGTGATTTGAAAATTGCAGTGGGCCATATTGCGACTTTTAATACAATTTTGATTAATAGTGCAGCCTTAAAGTCCAGTAGAAAAAGTACTTGATATTTATATCAGTTCTTGTTCCAGGTCAGAGGTGTCAGGTAGGGCGGGTTGGGGTTATGGTCTGTGGATGGGGCACCGTCAAAATTACCGTTGGTCCACCTCATCAACTCATCATAGGACGTCAGTGAGTTTTATTATGACAATATTATTATGTTCAATTAATGACTACCTGAGCTGAGATACCAAGAAAATACAACAGGGTCACATATTGTCTGACTTTATGGGTTGATAAGGATCGCCTGGATGCCTTGACCTGCATGCTATGCTTTATGGGATACTGGGGGCTGCATAGCATACACAATGTTGTATTTTCCTCCAAATTCAGGCAAGAGACAGCTACATATCTCCACCACATTTGGAGCAGCTTTTGGCGAAGCACAGCTTGAGTTATGACAGGGGGGCAGAAACCTCATGTTTCCTCTGTAATGGTTTTAACAGCTTAGCAGAGCATTCAATTGTGTTACTGTACGTACGAGCGGCTCCGACATATGGCCGTTCTAATCTGGAAAGGCTTTATGGAGAAATTCACAAAGTAAAAGTGTGTGTGTGTAAGCGGAGGGTTGGGAGCAGGGCGTGGGGGCACCACATGGGCCGTGTCCATAGCAACCAGGTCCATGTGGTGCTACATGAGGGAACATGAGGTGTAAAACCATGGTGATGATACAGGCCGGCACCATGTGATGATCACATGAAATGCATTATGAAGCAACTAAGAAATGAGGATTGAGATTAAATATAATTAGAGAAGGAAGCTGTTTATCAATCAATTTACAGTAATCAACAACAAATCAATGAAGTCATTGAAGTCAGTTCTTTTGTCATTGTTAAATTAATATATTTGGGTTTTGGACCGTTGGTCGGATAAAACAAGCAATAGGAAGATGTCACCTTGGGCTGCAGGAACTTTTGATAACTGCAACAAACAATTATATTTTTATCATTGATTAATCATTTATTTGAGTAATCAAATCAGACAATAGTGGAAGATGTCCCTCACAAGTTCCCAGAGCACATAAGGTGACGTCTTCAAATGTATGGTTTAAAGAGGACCTATTATGATTTTGTGCTTTTTCCCTTTCCTTTAGTGTGTTATGTAGTTTTTTTTGTGCAAAGTCACAAAGCCCAAAGCCCACGCCAAAGGGAGTTACTGTCCCCCAGAGAAACACTGCTCCTTAACTGCCTGAAACGCCTTGCTTGAAGTCCCGCCTTCTCTTCCGTAACATGGTGATGTCACCAAGTAACACATTTGCATAATACCTGCCTAGCGGATAGTTTGGCACGTCCTCAAACAAAGATAGTTAGCGAGGAGCTGGAGCGTAGCCCGAAGAGTTTGATTCGGTTGACCTATCACAACGGACTGGGCAAGCTGACCAATCAGAGCAGATTGGGCTTTTCATTTTTTTTTTTAACATTAAAACATGTAAACATGTTCTAGTAGAAACCCAAAATACAAGTATGCACCTGAAAATAAACATAATAGGTCCTCTATAAAACAGAAGAAAGCAGAAAATCCTAAAGTTGGAGAAGCTGGAACCAGAGAATGTTTGACATTTTTACTTGATAAAAGGATTTAAACATTTATCAAAATAGTTGGCGATTTATTTTTTGTCTAATCGCTTCAGCCCAATTATATGACCGGTATTAGCGCACTGACAACCAAAATAATAATTTCTTGTGACCCTTGTTCATTTGCACAACTCACAAATAACAGTCAGCTCGGTCTGTTGACAGAAAGTAGAAAGTAACATATCTGCTAGAAATAAACTTGGATTAAATAGCAATGGACTCCCTGACGTGCAGAGTCTGTAGCACGTGCTGACTGCAGCTACTTCCACTTGGCATTATTAAATAATTCAGTGAACAGCACAGTGACCTGACCACTACTCACTCCTCTCCCTCCACCACTGTCATCTCTTTGCGCTTTTAGCTACAAGCTGAAAAAGTAAGAGAACAAACAGATCAGAGGAAAGTTGATTCGAATTGCTAGAAGGTTTAGTGAAACACAGCTTTAAAGCCAGAAGAGGTTGAAAGCCCACCTGCAGTTCACCGTGGACTTGAAAGTGAGGTGGTTCAGCTACCCAGCTGACAGTGCGTGTCTGTGCGGAGATGTCCGCTCAAGTCTCATCTAAATTATTCAGTCTTTTTTGTACACAAGGCTTGTGTGTTTTGGTCTGTGTGCGCTGTGAAATTAGACACATAAGTTGTTATATAATACTCAATACAAAAAAATTAAAAAATCCTGTTGTGTTTCTGTGCGACATGGGTGGCAGAAGAGTCCATCTTTTCTGTGGTGTAAAACCAAGTCTGTGGCCTGGAGCGCAGGCTGGAGATCAGAGTGCATCTCCTCTATAACAGTTAATGAGCTTTTAAATAGATAGGCTAAATCAGCTTCCTTCCTGTCCTGTCAGTGCTGCGTGTAAACACACATGCATGAATAACTGCTTGCATAAGTGTGGCAACACATATGTGTGCACAAACACAGCCAGTGTTTTCCAGCCCATCAGCCCTACAGGATACATTTGGATACAATTTAATTTTTGATCAAAACCAGCAATGAAATGATCCTATCAACAAGTATAGTCTTTGTGTCCAAAGACTGAAAAAGCTTATTCCTCTTATCCATCATTATTAACCCACTACACAACAGCTTTTCTGCATCTTCCCATTTCCCTCCATATGTGACAGCACATTTCTTTCACCCAAAAGGGGGCGCGGCCTTAGCGATGATGCAATGCCGTTCTGGTCAACAGGTTTTTTGAATGGGTTTTTGGTTAGATGCCTGAAATAAGGTCTGTGGTTCACAGAAGTGTAAAAGATTTTAAAGTTTTGTTCTACGACATAAAATACATCAATAAATACGCCACTCATGAATTTTGAAGATTTTACATGTTTTAAAAAAGACAGTTTCTAACAAGTGGCTAAATGAGACTACTTAACGTCATCACGTTGAGCACTTTTCACTACCTACCCAATGGCTTCTCGTTTAAGGGAACCGGTGTGATGCTAACTTCTAGGTTGGCCTACAAAAATACGTCATACCTGTAACACTCTGTTCAGTTCACTATGACAGTGAAAAGCATCAAATCCTCACACTTCAGAAGCGGAAATCATGGATGTATAAAGAGAACTGGATACAGCGTTGTAGGCGGGCTCCCGTTCATTCCTATGAGAGTTGCTCAGTGGTGCATGAAGCCAAAATGGCTCTACTGCCGAGTGATAAAGTACCCGGATCATCCTGCAATCTTCCGCATCCATTGGGCCCATACAGCAGGCGCAGTAGCAGTTCCTTTAACTCCGCCTCCCAGCCCTCGCTCCGGCCCGCGGTCTGGGGCTCATTCACATGAACGGAAACGGAGAAATAACTCTGGATTGAGTGCATTTTACAACTTTTAGGACCTTATTATTTAAATAAGGGCTATTCAAGTGTTCGTACTGGGAAGTTGATTTACCTAAAAAAAAAAAGATCCGTCAATTTAGAGACGTCTCTTTTGTAAGTCTATGGGAAAAAACTTCAGTGCCCAGCTGTTTTAGGAAATAATTTTTTTTTTTTTTTAAATTAACTTCTTAGAAACGGATAGGCTTGAGGCTGAGTGCCACAGATGAGGTTGTGAAGCTGAAATGCACTGAAAGACGGACAAATGCATTGTTGTTTTTGGTCTTCTCATAGAATTGCTGTCAATAAGTAAATCATTGACTAACAGCAGCCTGACAGATAGAGGGAAGGCAGTGGTGGTGTCAGGGTGGGTGGGAGATAGAGAGAGATCCCCAGCAGCAGTACTGGCCTAGTGTGACTCACAGGCTAAATGAGCCAGGCGTATTGCCCCCTGATGCTCTGTGACCTAGATTGAGAGACGCAGGCAGGACCGTAATCTCTCATTTCTCTCTCTCTCTCTCAGTATGGAGCAGGCTGCCGAGATAAAACCTGCCTCTCCGCAGCAGCAGTAGCAGCAGCAGCAGCAGCAGCAGCAGCAGCAGCAGCAGCAGCAGCAGCAGCATCGCAGACATGTTGGCGAGATGGACGCTAGTCACTAAAAAATCCACACATCCACTTATCAGCCCGGGCAGTTACAGCAGAGAACGAGACGGCAATCAAATTAAGGAGGACAGAAAATAACTAGATGTAGCTTGTCGGCTTTACTGGACCCATTTATAGTCATTTATGGCGACTGTGCAGATGGCATGCATCATAGGTTTTGAGTAGGGCTGTGAATCATTTGAAATGTATCGATAGTAATGCCGTTATGACATCTGAGATTCAACACCAATATGCTTTAGCCACGCATGGCTCTAGGGATGAGGATGTCTGTCTGTCGACTATTATGGGATGGATTGCCATGGAATTAGGTTCAGACATTCATGTTCCCATCAAAATGAACGGTAATAACTGTGGTGATCCTCTGACTCGCTCTCTAGCGCCACCAGCAGGTCAATGTGTGTAATACATTGCTTTATGATGAAATATCTGCAAAAGGAATGACATTCCCATCAGCCTCACCTCTACTTTGTGTTTACTGCTAATTAGCAAATTCTAACACACTAAACTAAGATGAACATACAGAGCTGCTAGCATTACTGTAGACTCTTATGCCTAATTCATACTTCTGTGGAAAAGCTTGCGCAAATGTTTACTGAAAAAGATGACTGATTGAAGGTTGTTTTGCGCTGTTCCACTCTGCAGTGACCATTTGTTGATCCCCTAGTGGCTATTCTATTGGTATTTATTTTTGTGACATATGTACAAAGTACAGCTAGGGCGAGTAAATTAATCTAGCAGGAATGTGTGCTTGCATGTTTGTGATTGGCCAATATAGTGGTTTGTTGGAAGACATTGTGTTGCAGCAAAAGTCGAGGTCGTTCAACTGGACATGATCTTAATCTTGGCGATATTTTATATCTACAAGATGGTTTTTTTTACCATTTAAGAAAAGACGCTAACTATTCAAATGCTGTCTAAACACAGGCAGCCATACAATAACTTTACAGTCCAAAGTTGGCACTATTATGATTCAAATCAGTACATATCTGACTTTAAAGAATAAGTAAACAAGACCACAAATTTGACCAACTTTCGGTACTTAACAGTTTCAATACTCATGATACTCAGACACATGATCGATGCCGGTCGTCTGCTGTGAACAGCATCTGTGCAAAGCAAATCATCTGTGGTCATTGTCTCACACTCAGTTTAAATCCAGGAGCTGCAGACACTATGATGCCCACACACAACAAGCTGAGCAGCTTAAACAGTTGTCGTTCAGTGCTCTAAATTCCAATCCGGCTCAATCACCAAGTCTTTGATCCCTTCAATGGCTTTCTTTGTGTCCTTACAGTCACAGAGGTTAAAGTAGGTGGAGTTGCTCTCTTTCTCTCTCTCTCACATACACACAAATACACACTGCAGCCTACAACTATTGCTGTGAAAAAAACTGCTGATGCATATTTTCTTCAGTTTGTTGCTAGGGGAGTGCATGCAGCAGGACAACAATGGGGTGATTGTTGCCATGTAAAAGATATCCATGAGAAGGTTTCAGACTCATTGGTGCGGCCAGCTGCTGCTCGCCTTGTCCCGTCAGCGTTGAGCAGACGGCGAACGCACTTCATCGGGCTAGAAGGCGTGGATACAGGAGCGGGGCATCTGGATAGCACCGGGCCTTTTTTATTAGCAAAAGATTCGTCTGTGATCTAAAGTTACAAATGATGAGGCCGAGGTCCTCTGAGGCTGAGTCCCCAGCAGAGGGTCAGACACTCTGGGGGTGTCACCTTACCACACTCTCACTTTAGCCTTAAAACACTAAAGACCATCACAGGTGACTCTGACTGAACTCTCTCTGGCTGCTCCAGTCAGACCATCTGATCATAGCGAAGCAGCAGCAGCTGTCTCCAAGCTATTACACCGCAGAAACACTGAGGACTGTAAATACAAGAGGAGGGACTCAAGTCACATGAATCCAATTTAATAATGATTCTAGTCAATTTTATTACCTTGAGACCTGACAGACATGTAAGGGATAATGTACAGCGAGTCGGTCATTGTTGAGAAATAAAACCCGACAGGGAGATGCGGCAACCCAACGCGAAGCGGCCCGCTAGCTGTACATTATCCCGCTTATTACACAGCTACTTACTTTAGAAATCAATAATTTAATAAAAAAACGGTCCGCCAGAGTCCGACATCAGCACTGCGCCCATAGCAACGGTCTGTTATACATAGCAACGGTCTGCTGTAAAGAAATAACAGACTGTAGAACGACATGATTGACCAATCAGTTCAAGTATTCAGAATGTGACGACAGGTTTCCCATTTACTTTTACTTTGCAAAAATAACCAGAAGTTGAAACAATTAGTCCATCGATGGAAAACTAATCGTCAACATTTTTTATAAAACAGGTAAACATCGCTGTTTTATATCACTGTAAACTTAATATCTTTGTGTTTTGGACTGTTAGTTGGACAAAACAAGCAATTTGAAGACAGGACCTTCAGATCTTTGAAGTTGCGATGGACATTTTTCACTAATTTCTTTAGAAATAATTAATTTGATAATAGAAATAATCATAAATTGCAGCTCCTGCTTTATCCAGTTAACAACATGTGTGTTCTACAAATTGAATTCACTCAAGTTAAAACTGATATTATTTTTGAGTCTTTAAAAATAATCTTCAACTAACAAGGTGTCTCTACTTATCGTGACGGACCACATCTGTAGTACTATATTTTTAATATAGACTTGATTCTTAAAAGGTGCAAAATACGGGATTGGGAGCATTTCTATTGCCTCTCAATGGCTCTCAACATGGCGACGGCGGGCCACGGCTTGTAGCTAACGGTGCTAACAACGCTAAACAGAGCAAACAGCGGCAAAAGTGCTGACAGAGCTTACAATGTTTACCTGAGGGAGAACCGGAGGGTGGGTGCTATACGCTTCAGCGGTGACACTTTCGGTTGGAACGGCATCATCAGCTGTAACCGCCGTATGAGCGCAGTGCAGAGCAGCATCTGTGAGCTAGCCAGTGGGGCACGCTCACATGCATGAACATGCACTAAAAGCACACGTGGCCGGCCTGGCTATGTTAACAAAGCGAGGAGAAGCGAGGATCACAACACACACACACACACACAGGGAGAGAGTGACTTCATTCTCTGTTCAGGTAGACATTACTCCTCTATATCTCTATGGGACTCATGCAAACCGTTTCATAATCAAAAGCTCACTACAGTATTTGTTCTCTATGGCACTTACATTAAACACAGTTAAGCCTAACAAAACAAGGGCTCTTTCAATCACACCGCAGTGCTCCAACAACAACCAACACCAGGTTAATGATTCTGTTACTCTACCTGCTTTACATCCCTGACAAATAAGTGAGAAAAGTGTTGTACAATAAATATTGTTGTTGCCACAATGACTGAATTCCAGTACATATTGTACAGTTGATTACACGGATAAGATAAGATAAGATAAGATAAGATATACTTTTATTGTCCCCGTTGGGAAATTTTTCCTGGACTCCGTCCACCTGCAGTTACAAACACTAAATGAAAACAACAACAACAAGAATGATAAACGATTCCACATAAGACAGGGAAACAGTTTCACAGAAACCGATGTTTCAACACATACACAGTCCACGTACATAATGGCACATACCATCACACACACCATGACAGGTATTGCACCCAGGTAGTGCACTGCACCGTCTACCGTCTTGCCCATATTGCACAGACAATAGCCCAATATTACACAGATGCAACATATTGCACTGTCCCTATTTCACACATTGCAGTTTACCTAACATAAGTGTGATTTCCCATCAGCCACTGCCTCTCACCCATGTTAAGTGCGTTGAACACAGGGTGAACATCCCCTCCACCATTATCCAGCCTCATTATCACACAGTTAATTGGTGTCTATTATTAACCAGAACACACACTGAACTCTACAGTAGCTCAGGTCAAAGCATAGCACGGGCCCATTCTGTGACACCCTGTTCATTTGACTAAGAAATTACATATAGTCAGTGGTGGAAAGTACTTTTACTCAAGTACTGTACTTATTACAATTTTGAGGTATGTGTACTTTACTTGAGTATTTCCATTTTATGCTATTTTATACTTCTACTCCTCTACATTTCAGAGGGAAATATTGTACTTTTTACTCCACTACATGTATTTGACAGATATAGTTACTAGTTACAAAAAACAAATATATGATCAGTTTATAAAATACACTTTGTTCAAAATTAAACCAGTAGCTGCTCTAGTTTGGCCCCCAAAAAAGTTCATTTAAATTACTGTTTGAATCCCAAAGAGATCAAATTCTCCAACATTTTGCTAAAAATCAAAGATTAGAAAAAGTCAAAAATATTAATAGAAATTTGTCTAGCAGATCTTTGTTTTTTCTTTTCTACCTGATTAGTTATCTCACAACCCCTCAGATTTATTTTGTGACCTTGTGGAGTCTGACCCCAGGGTTGGGAACCACTGAACTAAACTACTGATATAATGTATAATATAATTACGGCTGTCAAAGTTAATACGATAATAACATGTTAACGCAAATTAATTTGAAGGCCACTAATTTATTTTACGATTAATTATGGACAATCATGCGATTAATTGCAATTAAATATTTTAATCGATTGACAGCCCTAAATATTATATATAATATTATATTATAATATATAATATAAATAAAATAATATATAATTCGCAAAACAATTACTTTTACTTGTAATACTTTAAGTGCATTTTGATCATTATACTTCTGTACTTTTACTCAAGTAAGATTTTTAATGAATGACTTTTACTTGTAATGGACTACTAATACATCGTGGTATTGGTACTTTTACTTAAGTAAAAGATCCGAGTACTTCTTCCACCACTGCATATAGTGAATGACATACTGTCAAGGTAAACTGATACCGCAAAACAATAGGCAGGCTATTAAAGAAACGGCTATTGCTTTAACATCTGTTTAAGTGATACACAAAAGGCCTGAGCCTGTTTGTACTTTAAGATACTATAGTGGAACAAGTGACTGTGAAAATCATTGAGATCCACAGCCGGTTGTGCGGGAAAGACTGCCAGCTAGTTTGTCTATTCAAATCTTCAAACACACGTTTGTTTGTTTTCATGAATGAAGGAAATTCTTCTGAACACGGACTCTCTCACTAAAAAAAAGAAAAAGAAACAAGTGCACAACATGATGATGGCTCTTTCCACCTAGGATTTCTCATGTGATGTTAAGTTTCACCTGTTCTTCTACACGGACAGGACATCTCCAGGTATCTAATGTGTGTGTCTGAGGAGACTGAGGCATCATTAGTGGCCCCTACATCCCCCCCTGCTTGGCTCTCTATGTGAAACATAACATTACTCATCCACCCCCGGGCACCTGAGAGCTGCACAGCACCAATCAAGCTGCTGCACTGTGATTCACAGTGTGAGGAGGAGACTTGCATAACAGCCATATTCCTATTTCCCACTGTCATTCCTATAACACAAATAAACCCCCCTATATATCTGCTGCAGTTTCAGGGTTTAGGCTCTGAGAGCAGCTGAGTGTTGGAGAGACCACAGCTTCATTTAGTGTCCACTGATGTCTGAGAGGCTGCACACACACACACACACACACACACACACACATTAGGCCTCAGGGATGACAAACTTGACCCATTTATCTCGACATGAGTGTATATGCTTATATAGCTGTGATGATGAGCAATGTATGACATATTATATGCAGGCAGATAATGTGGATTAAAACAATAATATGGGGTAAAAAAAAAGAAGACTAAAACATGCCAGATCTGTTTATGAGGAAATATGGAAATCATTTAATGATTTCATAAAAAGTAGTGATATTGGTGAGCTTCTACAGGAGGAATAATTAAAATAGGATAAGTAAAAATTCACAATAGTGGTAGACCCTCAGAAGGGAATGGACTCTTGTTTTTGAAAATCTTTTTATTTTATTTATTATTTATTTTCTATATATTTATTTTCTGTTTATGTGTATCTTCATTTTGTTAGAGGTGCCATTTAACTGTTTGATTGTATGATTGATACTGTGAAGCTGTATATTGATTTTGGCCCTGTGAGAAAGGGAAAAGTTAAGAGAGAACGGGGTAGGTGTGTGGGGTATGTTATGTTTGTTAAAGTAAATCCTGTATTGAATATATTGCGTAATAATGCTGATGTTTGTATAACAAACAAAACCCAATAAAAACATTGTTGTTAAAAAAAAAAAAAAAAGCATGCCAGATTACTAACATACATTGTTCATAACGTGTAGCAATGTATGCAAATAAATGTGCAATAAAAAACAACAAGGATAGTTGATGGACAGCTTGAAAAAAGGAGGTAAGTGTGTGTTTTTTTTATCATTTGTTGTAGTTGTGAATGTGGATCAAAATAATAATATGGGGTAAAAAAAAAAGACTAAAACATGCCAGATTACTAACATACATTGTTCATAACGAGTAGCAATCCATGCAAATAAATGTGCAATAAAAAGCAACAAGGATAGTTGATGGACAGCTTGAAAAAAGGAGGTCAGTGTGTGTTTTTTTTTTATCATTTGTTGTAGTCGTGCCATATATATATGCTTATATGGCTGTGATGATGAACAATGTATGACATATTATATGCAGGCAGATAATGTGGATCAAAATAATAATATGGGGTAAAAAAAAAAGAAGCATGCCAGATTACTAACATACATTGTGCATAACGTGTAGCAATGTATGCAAATACATTAGCAATAAAAAGCAACAAGGATAGTTGATGGACAGCTTGATAAAAGGAGGTCAGTGTGTGTTTTTTATAATTTGTTGTAGTCGTGAATGTGGATCAAAATAATAATTTTGGGTAAAAAAAAGAGACTAAAACATGCCAGATTACTAACATACATTGTTCATAACGTGTAGCAATCTATGCAAATAAATGTGCAATAAAAAGCAACAAGGATAGTTGATGGACAGCTTGAAAAAAGGAGGTCAGTGTGTGTTTTTTATCATTTGTTGTAGTCGTGCAGGGATCTACTGCAGCAGCACTGAGTCTCACCAAGCTGACATGGGACAGGCTGTTATAGTGGCTGATGCATGTAAACAATCCACACTTTAACTCCTTTCATTGATGTGTGTAGCTGTGTAGAGAGACCTTACCTTCAGATAGCTCCAGATCCAGCTCCGCCAGCTGGTCCCTGACCTCTTTAGGCAGAGCCGACAGATCGACGCCGCGGTCGGCCATCGTTGGAAGCTCAGCAGCAGCAGCAGCCTGGTGGGATGTTTGTGATATCTGGGATGACTGCAGCAGGTATACAGTCCAGCATGAAGCTCAGAACAACAACAACAACACAAATCAAGATGTAGATGTAGTGGTGGTGGTGTTTACTCCATCTTCGCGACTCCCCGACACCGCCATGACTGTGTGGAGAGATGGGAACAACTCAGCCGGAGGAGTCAGTCATCACGTGATGACCCGGGCTGACGGTGAGGAGCTGTGACAGGACGGAGGAGAGATGAAGAGACGGACTCTCTGCTCCCTCTGCTGCTGCTGGGTTGCTTCTACAGCTGCTGGGAGGAGAGAAACAGCATTCCTCCAGATATACAACTCACCTGCCAGCCGACCCTCAGGTGGAAACGGGTGGAAACTAGCCCGAGTTTGTGCTCTCTCATGAGTTACCATGACACCGGAGGAGTCGCAGAGCTAACGGTTTAACGGTTAACGGTTAGCTAACGGTCCGATTTTTTTCGAAAAAATAACCAGTGTGAACTTTGAAAGTCCTTAAAAGTCTTTAAATAACTCTCACTGTTGTTCTGGAGGTGTTTAAAAAGTCTCTTCTAACCAACTGGATGAAAAATAGTCAGTCTACTGCACAATAAAAGATGAAATAAACGACTTTTAGCACACTTCTCAAGTTGCGGTAATGTTAATGTATCCAACCGTCCAATCAAATCTGGGGTCTCTTAGCAACCTGTGCTCTGGAGCCACGTGCAGCTCTTTAGCTCCTCTCCAGTGGCTTTTTCTTTTTTTCTCGTAAAGTTATGATTTTATTCTCGTAATATTATGACTTTATTTTCATAATATTACGACTTTATTTTCATAATATTACGACTTTGTTTCTCGTAAAGTTATGACTTTATTTTCGTAATATTAAGATTTTTTCCTTGTTAAATTCTGACTTTATTTTTCGTAATATTACGATTTTTTTCTCGTAAAGTTATGACTTTATTCTCGTAATATTACGATTTTTTTCCTCGTTAAGTTATGACTTTATTCTTGTAATATTATGACTTTTTTCTCGTAAAGTTATGAATTTATTTTCGTAATATTACAACTTTTTTCTCGTAAAGTTATGACTTTATTTTTGTAATATTACGACTTTTTTTCTCAAATATCATGACTTTATTCTCGTAATATTTCGACATTTTTTCTCGTATTATTAAGACTTTTTTTTCGTTATATTACGACTTTTTTCTCGTATTATTACGACTTTTTTTCTCGTTATATTACGACTTTTTTTCTCGTAATGTTACGACTTTTTTTTTCTCGTTATATTACGACTTATTTTTCTCGTAATGTTACGACTTTTTTCTTGTAATGTTACAACCTTTTTTCTCGTAAAGTTATGACTTTATTTTCTTAATATTAAGATTTTTATTTCTCTTAAAGTTATGGCTTTATTCTCATAATATTAAGACTTTTTTCTCGTTAAGTTATAACTTTTTTCTCGTAATATTATGATTTTATTCTGGAAATCTCAGATGTTTTTTCCCCTTAATGTGGCCCTAATACTTCGTCGTACATTTACACATTGGCCCTCACTGCATTAGACTTATATACTATATACTTAGACTATAAACTGTGTTACCTTCATCACAATGCCCACATGTTTGCGGCTCCAGACAGATCAATTTGCACAAGGTGGGAAACGTTAAGTTTTATTATCCACAGTTCCACACAGGTTATAATGATGTTAGGCTACATTGTAGTCTATTATTTTAAATTGTCATTTTCACATTATTTTCATATAACACAGTCATACACTGTCAATAACCCTGTAACACCAAAATATTCACTGCTGCCGTTATAGACTATAATTTCACAGTCTTTAAAGCACAATTAAAGCTGAAGAAGGCAGAATTGGAGCAAATAAGACAAAAATATATATAAATAATATTTATAAAACGGTCACTATGTCCCGACAGTAGTGCATGATATAGGTAATCTGAAAAAAAATCATGTCCTGCGGTGTCCTCCTGTGCTCCTAATGGCATCTGCAAGATTTCACAGACTGGAGGAAAACAACCAATCAGAGCCGAGCTGGAGCCTGCTGTCTCTGAGCAGCTGTCAATCATAATTGCATAATTGTTTGTATGCATGTACTTGGGGAAAAATAAATCTGATTATGACTATAATTCTGATTTAAAATATATATATGCTGTTTTATATATAATAATTTGTAAATGTTTCCATGTTGTAGAAAACAAACAAGAATACTTGGTAAACGGGACCTCTCTTACAGCAGGCATTAATTATCATAGTAGGAAAAAGCACACGTGTTACTATACACACTATTGATGGCTCTGTTCTGTTGCTGTGTCCCAGCATGCACAATACCAGGACCCTGAAACTGAAGAAGCTAAATGGATTTCAGCCATAATAAATATTATTATTTACACTTGTGCTTTCCATACTGTGGCCAGTCAAAATGTCTTCAATGAAAAAGGCCTATCGTGCAGTGGACTGAATATTTTTTGACCAGATGGCTAGAAGAGTCTTAAAACTGTAATAACTGCATTTGTGGCAATATGGAGTCGTGTTTCTGGCCATGTAATATTTGACTGAATCAGAACAGTAAAGTTGTGCACGTAAAACCAAAACAATGAGCTGGAAGATGCTACATGAGAGGCAGAAAGTGGGGATAGGTGGAAACATGCTGATGAGCGTTTCTTTTTCATTCATTTATTTTATTATTTGCCCGAGACAACTTATTCATTAGTTGAGACTATACACAAGTATTTTTTTCCCATCTTGAAGCCTGAGTATTTGACAAACTCTCTCCATACAGATATCACAGACATTTTTTCCATGTGGTTCAACCTGTGTTAAACACATAAAAGACATCTACTGTATGCTCTTTAACAAAATAAAAGGGACATACTAATCACATGATGGAAAAAAAAAAGCCTTACTTGCCCACAGAGAAAAATAAACATCTGGCAAAACAATGTTATTAAAAAAAACACACAGAGTGACAAGGGGAAATAAAACCATGATAGTCTTGGAAGTACACTGCGGTATAAAATAATTTGCATTTAAAAACTTAAAATTTCAAAAGAAGCACCTTGCACAAAGTCTACTTCATAATACAAGACAGCTTTTCAAATGTTGGAAAGCACCTTCTCTACAGATGTGCACACATCACCGATCTCATTCTTTCACGAATACTCATCTTCACATTTTCTCTGGTCACCTCATAACTTGAGCTTTCAACTGAAATAGACCAAACCCCTCTCTGCGGCTGGGCTACACACGACAAATAAATGCAAGAACATTGATATTCAATAGAAAAATATATTGCACTACTCTTTTCCTCAACAGAAATGCCAGGGTAAATGATTTAAAATCTATTATGTTTGATTATCATTTAAAGGCCTTCTAAAGCTAACCATTCAAGAGTGTTACATTAGGACTGAGGATGGAATCCTTACATAACAAGGAACATTTTTGCATCAGTAATTTGATGTTTTAAAAACAGAAGAAAAGCAGATCAATAAACAGTGATAGTATGATGAAGCACAAACAAACAGTGGTATTCTTCAGCCTCGAGTAATCCATGCAGTCAGCAGGGTTTGATACATATACGACTAATGTGATGACATCCACTCAAATGGGTTAAAACTGAAAGTAAAATAAGTCAGCTCACGCACTCACGGGGTAAACTGTGTACACATCGATAATTTGGTTTGTTACGCACTCAGCTGACTAAACAGTCATGTGTATTTAAGGAGAATTAACTCAAAAGGGAAACAGACAGAAAACCAAAGGACAGGTTCGAAAAGTAAACATAAAAAGAGCGCAAGAAAAACGTTCCAGGCTGCTTTTTTTTACTGAAATCAGCCAGCCAATCTCTCAGCGTACTTTCACTGCATAAGCAAACATTATGTCGACGACCACAATCAGGCATAAAAATCTTTCATACAAATGAAAAATACAAGTCAGCCTGGAAAACAATCAACCTCATCACAGCCAGCGTGTGGGACTCAAGTTGGACTGAAGCTGCATTTTTAAGTGAAATGAAAATGTACTGATGATTTTGACTTAAAAACTAATTTTTCATCCCAATCTAAAAACATTTTCCGACTGTCACGACTGACGAAATGACCCCAAACCCTGCAGAGTGAGTGTCCGACGTGTTATTCATATTTACATACGGAGAGTGACGAAGCGTCTCTGAACAGGGAGCCTGCTGGGACTGGAGGGTTTGACGGAGGCACTGTGCCGTGTCTGTGTGATTATCATTGGCTGTGAGGGGACGAGAGTATCGTAGTCTGGGGTGGGGGTTTGAGGGCAGGTCCCTCTTTCTCTCAAGCGCTTTGCCCCAGTCCGGCCTCCAAATGCCACTCGAGTTCATACTGGCTATCTGTGTCGGCACATCATCTCGGGGCTGACTGTGGCTGCGTCGCCATGACAACCCCTCCCGGCTGGCCCGATCCCATGCCGGCTAAAACCGACATAGCCACCGCCTCTGCGGCGCGGACGCTCAGCCCGTTGATGGTGGCCCCCGGGCTGGAGGCCGAGGCGGGCGGTGACGGCCCGTGCTGGATGACTGCCGCTGGGGAGCCGATGGGTTCACTGGAAGTATCCCTGGAGGTTTCCTCTCCTCCTGCAGCTAGAGACAGAGACAGAAACATTCACCCTTAAGAGAGGTGAGCGAGTAAAAAGAATGCATTAGATGGATGAGATGATAGATGGATTCCTGACAAAAGAAGTCGTACAGTTGTTCAGCTTTTTCGGGTTACCTAAGAAAGCCGCCTTCTTCTGCATGACAGTGACCGGGCAGTCTTTGTGGGCCAGGAGGAGCTGCTTCAGCTGTGCCACCTCGTTCCTCAGTAGGCCCACTTCATTCTGATGGCAACACAAAAACACACAGCACACAAATCATTCCCAGCGCGACCGATCTGTATGCATATTTAATTTACCGATACAACCCTGGAGGGAAAATGGAAGACTCACCGCCAGGGAGACATTCATGTTGGCGAGATCGTCCGCCTTCTTCTCCAAAGAGTTGACCCAAATCTTTCGTTTTTGCCTGCAGCGGGAGGCGGCCGCCCGGTTTCTCTCCAGGAAGCGCTCCCTCCTCTCGTCGGGGTCCATCTCTGAAGCTCGCCGCCGCCGGCCTCCTGTTGGCTGAGCAGGGGACACCTGGGGAATGAAGGGGGGGGGGGGGCAGTGAATACTTTTAGGTCACATGCATGTCCTGAGTTTTAATTTTTGCTTTTGCTCAAAAGGCACAAGTATTACATAATGTGGCAGACACAGAGGCACTATGTAGAGGCTGAAAGGTTTTCATTCAGCAGTGACAAAACATTTTCTGTCAAGCATCTAAGACTAAAACGCTGAATGCAATACTCATCTTTAACATTGAAATATCAACTTATTAACATTCGTTTAGTGAACATAATAATTATCTCCGCCAGGCAATCATGTATTTGATCGTGTGCGTGAGTTTGTGTATCTGTTTGTCCAGCTAATCTCGCATACTACTGGACCCATCAGCCTAATATTTTTGTGCACATTTATGACTGCATGCTCGAGGACCTCTCATGGTTGCGGTGATTCACAATTTTTGAACACATTTGCATAAGTTTGGAGCGTTATTTAGCCTCCTTCGTGACAAGCTAGTATGACAGAGTATCTTCACTCTAGCTTTAAAACTGAGACCGTTACAACCTAAAAATCCAAAATTGCGTTAATGCGTTAAAGAAATTAGTGGTGTTAAAACACATTTGCGTTGACGCGTTATTATTGCGTTAACTTTGACAGCCCTAATAATAATAATAATAATAATAATAATAATAATATAACCTGCATATTGTCTCCCCTTCATTCCACTACTGACATACACTCCGCTGGACAAACAGCCTGCTCTGTTTAGGTTAAGGGGGCTGAATGTTTGATATTCAAGACAGATTTAGGCTGCAGTATTCTTTCAGGCGCCCATCCGTTCTATAAATTTATGTCAATAAAAATGTTCCCCTTACACTGTAGACATTTATGTGTCTGATCCTAGTTATGTATCTACATGTAAGCTTATGCAACATGCGTATTACCTGGGGCTGGGCAGGTGATGGTGCATCAGAGTTTTGAGTGGGTTGTTGGCTATGTTCCTGTCTCTGGGGGACAGCAGGGTTAGATCCTGCCCCCCCACCAGCCCCATCCTGTGCTCCTGGGCCCTGATGAGTTAAAGCTGCCTTCAGCCGCTACAAAGACACACAGACTTGTAGGTAATCTATCACTAAAAGAGCTGTTAACATTGTGATGCAAATTCCATCATGTAATACGACACATTTTAAGTGTAGAAGCCATTTTACAAATGTAAAAAAAATTGTTTATATAACTGAAAAATATTTTTTCAGAGCCTGCAGCCTACAAAATGATGCAAATATGACTGATCATCTCACCATCTTGGTCTCAGCGTGCAGACTATACCCAGATGGGGAGGATGAGCCACTGCTGGCACCGCCAACTGGAGGTCCTGGGATCCCAGGGATATTAGGCACTGAGTTCACTGGCCTCGCGAGCTCCACGTTACAACAAATACACAAGAGAGAGAGAGAGAAACAGACGGAATATGGTAAGTTTAAAGAAAAATCATTTTAAAATGTATTATGTTTTATCCATGTTTTGAAAATGCCTTACAGATATAACTGAGGTCATCTGCACAGGACTGGGCAGGAGAGGGACTGTCTGCCCGTTGGGAAGCCTCACCAGTGGATAAGCGCTTGTTGGGGAGCTGTTAACAAAATCAGATACTTGTAAATGGCTGCTCCTCCATTCTGTGCCCATTGACAAAATACAGATTAAGAGCCAGGTTGACAACTGACACTCTCTTTAAGTGGTAACTGTGCCAAGCCTCTCAAGTCCCAATGAAACAGCAGTTGGAGCAACAGAATATGTGGGCGAGGTATCATCTTGAGAGGGATTTGATTAGATCTCTCAACAGTAGACTTAACTTAGCGAGTCTGTGCAGAATCGCAGCAATATAGAGCTGTAGAGGAATATTAACCTCCACCCACACCTGCTTCACCTGCGTTGTTGGATCAGGAAGCAGAGGATGATGGAGAAATAAATGAATTAAACCGTAACCAGAAAAACACATTAGTGAGAAAGAGAAAATCCAAACAAAAATGTACCGCCTCACAGTTTTATGTCTTTGCCAACCAGTTAAGTTGCAGTTTACATCCATGTCCAAAATGTCATCACTCTATTATTTTATCTTGTCAGGTATTAATGTTAAATTGTCATAATTAGCATATGAATTCTTGACTTATGGCCAAAAACATGTTTTGTGAGGTCACAGTAACCTTGACCTTTGACCACCAAACTCTAATCAGTTCATTCTTGAGTCCAAGTGGATGTTTGTGCCAAATTTGAAGAAATTCCCTCCAGGCAGTCCTGCAATATTGCATTCACAAATGGGACAAACCTGAGGTCACAGTGACCCTTGACCTCCAAAATCTACATATGTACGTGCGGATGGACAACCCGAAAACATAATGCCTCTGACGATGGCTATCGCCGCCGCGCAGGCATAAAAAAACAAACTGAATCTAATTAAAAACAACAGTGGCCAGCAGTATGCAAGTATACATGTTGTAGTAATTTAACACATGTAAGCTCACAAAATAGTATTTTTAGAGGCATGAGGAGCTAAAGCAGGAGCAGCTCCTGTGTCATACAGCTTAGCAATGATTTCTGTCAAACAGTAGCCTCAGTCGCTGTGGGACTCATGAAGTAAACATGGCCACTTGCAACACCATGTGCTACCAAATACATCTTCTGACCGAACTTTGGATAGTTAGCCTATCTAGACATGTGTGACATCTATATCACCAACTACCCAGGAGCCCAGTGATGGTCACGACGATGGGGGGGTCTAGAGATAACAAAAATTCTACCTACAGAAGACTGAAATCTTTCTACTTATTCTGAGCTAAATTTTCCCACCAAGCTAATATCCAATAACTTCCCAAAGCTGACAATCTTTTGTGTACATTTTCCCAGAACTACTTCAGTCTTAAGATGTTTTGCAAATACGACCCCAGGACTCAAGAAATGCAAACAACAGGAACACACTGATGTTTACCCGAGCTGTCTGTTGGAGGGCGGCGTTTGCGTGATGACAGATGTTGGAGATGGCAGAGTTGGGTGTAGTGCGTCATTGCTCAGGTGAAGGGGAAGAGAACCTGGACGCACAATGGTTGGAGTGGGGGCAGAGCTTTGCACCGGCTTTGTGATAATCTCCTGTTGAAAAAAACAAACAATAATAATAAGATATATCTTCCATTCATAAATATATTTTGTCTGCATGAACAGGGAAACAGTTATTGATGTTCAAGTGGCAAGTCTTAAAGGGTGACTCCATCTGCTTCTTTTCCGGGTTTTTCAAATGGAAACGCCCAGTCCACCGTTAACAAAACGCAGTGACGTAGGTTACCAAAGTACGCTAATCAAAGCTAATCAATAAGGTTATGATTAATGTGAATGCTGACGCTGTGCTAAGTTTTGAGATAACTGAAAGGGTTAGTTCAGATTTTTTGAAGTGTGGTTGTAATGTACTCCCATGTTCTGCGAGGTAAAATTACTGTTTTGTCAATGGAGTCTGGTGGTTTTGAAAAGAGCAATATAACGGCTTCAGTTCCCTGTCGGAAAGGGCTATTTGACGGCGAGGTAAAGTGACTGTAGACGAAGCAGCAGAAAAACATATTTTAGTCACCTAAGAAATGGCCCACCTAAAAAAATCTGTATAAGTTTAAGTGTACCCTTTATTTACAATATTTTCACCGCTTTACCTTGCCATCAAATGACAGGGAACTGAAGCTGTTATATTGCGGTCTTCCAAGCCACCAGACTCCATTGTGAAAAACAATAATTTTAACCCGCAGAACACAGGAGTTGCTGGTCTACTGCTGCATCGATCAGTTAGTTTGTTTGAGTTATTGTGTGACTTTCGGATCCGAGCAAACTTGGCTTTCACACAGCAGTACATTGCTTAGCTTCCATGCCGGTACTCATGTCTGCTTCACCAAACTGGGAGCATACCGACCGCCATCTAAGTTACTGTACGTAATACACTGACTATGGACAAGGATATATGTATATACAGTATACTGTATGTAGCAACATCATCATGCAGAAACTAGCATCAGGTCATGTGGGAAAATGATTTTAGAAAGTCTTGGAAAATAGTATTTTGACGCTAAAACATACATACTTTGACCAAAACCTGTCAAATGTTCAGATTTTAATACATAAGGAACACCACTAGGGAGCTCCAGAATGATATAAAAACCTAAAAAAAAATAATAATAATAGTGGACCCGCCCTTTAAGCAAGAGGAAATCTGTAAACCAGCTTGCTAGCCACACGTAAGCACAGTTTGTGGAAATGCACTGTACCTTGGCTCTCCCCCTTGAGTCTCCGCTGTTGTCTGACATGCTGGAAGAGGAGTCTGGACTTCCTGGAGAGGAAGAATCCACTTGTAAAGGACCCTCATCCTCATCTTTTACTTCAGATGGTGTTTGTAAAGGTGCAGAATGAGCCTGAGAGCAGAAGATGAATATACCCTTTCAGATCATCTAAAATAATATAATGTATCTGATAACCTGAGGAGACCAACAGTGTGGCATGTGCATTTATCCTTTTTTTTTTACTTTTACCGCGTGTTTTGTCCTCTGGTCGTCGTCGTGTGCTTTAGTAAACTCATGTTCAAAGGAGCTGGCTAGCTCATTGAATAGCCCAACCTCCTCACAGTTCTTCAGGAAACGTGTGGGTGTGGGTGTTTGGTCTGCAAAAGAAAAGCATATATTACGTTAGTCAAGAGGGTAACAGGACAGAAATATCTCCTTCCCACAGACATCCCACTAGTACAGCAATACAGGTGTTCAGAGCATTGACAACTTCATTACTCTGCAGTTCAGCTTCATTTAACAAAATACTAATGTAAAAGGTAATGTCATTACCTGCGATGATAACAGAGTCTGTTCTGGCAGGACCAAATTTTAATGTCATTTCATGCTTGTGCTTGTGGACTGACAGATGGTCTTCATTTGTGAATCTCTGCAAAAAATAACAAAACAGATGTACAGAAAATGTAATATAGTATATTAAAGAATATAAAGTGTAGCATCAGTGTGTCTACTGTGATGCCGACAAATGACAAAGAATTCATCAAAATAACTCAATTATTAGATGATGTGAGATGAACAATAGCACCTGCTTTCAGCAGAGATGGTCCACAGTGAGGTACGGTTTGATCATTGTCTACTATTTTGGCATTTGTACAGTAGCTTAAAGGTGGATTCTGCGATTTTTGGAGAAAGATCGTCGATATTTGAACTCAACACCCAAACAAATACACCCCTACCATACGTTAGGATGTGCCAGATTTACCATCCCTCTCGCTCCCTTTGCCTCTCTTTATATATCCATGGCCTTTCCCCTGTCCTGGCTGGAATAGTGTTGTGTAAGGCTAGGCTATATGGAGAAAATCAAATATTACAATATTTTTGATCAAACACCTCTATATCGGTATTGTGACGATATTGTAGGGTTGGTGCTTTTACAAAATATTTACACAATGAGATTTCTGATAAATAATCATCAGTATTGTGGGTATAATGACTAAGTGGGCAAAGGCAAACAATAGAACAGCTAGAATAGTCAAATTACATCACTCTACTGTAATGCCTTTAAAACCAGGAAAAGACAACTCTTATGCCATATTACGATATTATGATATCCAAAATCTAAGACAATATCTAGGCTCATTTCACGATATCGATATAATATCAATATACAGCTCAGCCCTAGTGTTGTGTGGCTCGGCCTAAGCCATTTTGTTTGTCTCCCATTTAAAGAGCCAGGGCTGTGTATGAACACCGGATTATTTCTTTCAGAAGCAGAGCACACCGCGAGGAGATATTCGGATATCGGATTAGAATCGCAGACTTCACCTTTAACTGCAAAAAAGTTCGCTGTAAGCTAAATTGCAGTGAGCCCATGTAATAATAAGAAAGAGGCGACAATTTTTTTCAGATTTCTGGGCTGGATGATCAGAGCTGTCAAATTTAGAGCAAGGGAAAGAGGGTTGTTACTGAGCTATGCACATGAATAAATGCATTCAGAAATCATACCTGCCCACATCCAGGGGCAGTGCATACAAAAGGTCGATCATCCCCCATCTCAGACAAATGTTCTGCAAAAGAGAGCAAAAAAAACAGTATTCATAGATGCATATGGAGGCAATCAAACAGCTTACTAGGACACCATATTCAAGATTCAAGATTCAGGAACAGGCACAATCATGTGAAATGCATTTTGCTGGGAAGCTCCTTTAAATTAATAAGTTAAATTACAATTATAAAAGGAAATACTTTGTACAAGGACATATTAAGAATATATACAGGCATATTAAGAACATATACATTAAGAACATATACAGTATAAGATATATATTTTGTGTGAGAAGGTGTGGTATGAATTATTTATTTAAAAGTCTGATGGCCTTGGGGAAAAAAACTGTTCCTCAGTCTGCTGATTGAATGCTACTGAACGATTCAATAGTGTAACTTGTTATTGATCTATACTGGCTTTATATTGACAACGATTATCCAGAAGAAAATGCTCAAATGTCACTGTCTCTATTATGTTAGCTTGTGTTTTAACATGATAATGTGTTGACCTGCAGCATCAGTCTATAACGTTATAATAACATGACTACCATGCACATGTGCTCACCTGTCACCAAGAAACGAAGGAATCCATATATTACTGGTTGAATGCTACTGAATGATTCAATAGTGTAACTTGTTATTGATCTATACTGGCTTTGACAACGATTATCCAGAAGCAACCAAAAAACGCCCAAATGTCACTGTCTATTATGTCAGCTTGTGTTTTAACATGCTAATGCATTGACCCGCAGCATCAGTCTATAACGTTATAACATGACTACCATGCACATTAATTGCATGTGCTCACCTGTCATCAAGAAGGTAGAAAACACCCAAGTGACAACTGGTTAGGAGGTAAACAGGCCGAAGACTGTGGGCCTGATGGGAACATTTGTTTCGGTCTTGGGGACTAACGATGAGGCAGCAGAGCCAAAGCAAGCTACCCTACACTGTCATCAAGACATCAGCGGTAGCTGGCAACCACTGGAGGTCGTTGGGCCATGTAGCTAGTTAGTGGATAGGTTGAACACTCACAGTGCCAATTATTATGCTAGCTGTGACTCTATGAGAGATGGGCCTCACAGCTAGCATCGCTAACTACACCAACAGACTCTGTTTCAGTAACCTGACAGCCGTGTCATTATGAGGAACGTGTCAGCTAACATCATGGAGACTAATAAACACGTAAGGGAGGGGCGGATACGCCTCGCAAAACGAAAATAGTCACAGTCACAACACAGCTAAGCTAAGCTAAGCTAAGCTAAGCTAACTGCTAACCGTTGAACTTAGCAGCCGAACGTTAGCACGCTAATGCTAATGCTAAAGCTAAAGGAAGCTAATGATACTAACCTAAGATCGCGTGGGAACATCACACGTTTCGCGGTTAATTAACTGAATATATTTGGAAAAAAATGTCACATTTGTTTACGTTAGATGATCCGTAATGTGAGTGAACTCACCCGGTCGGTTCCACAGCCTCTGGACGGCCCCCTCCCTGCTCCGCTGCTCCGGACGGTGCTGCTCTGCTGCTACTCGTTGTTGACACTCTGACACCTCCATCAGTAGCAGCCAGTATCGCGAGAGCTGGAAAGCACGGGGGAGTGTGACGTTACATATTTTACGTAACATGGTTGACGTCGATACGTGATACCGAATCCACTGGTATTTAACCGGAATCTTTACATATCCTTAGACTTTTGCATTAATTTACCACTTTTACCTCATAGGATATATATATATATATATATGTGTATATGTGTACATACATATATATATATATATATATATATATATATGTGTATATGTGTACATACATATATATATATATATATATATATGTATGTACACAAATATATATATATGTATATATATATGTATATACATATATATATATATATATATATATATATATATATATATATATATATATATATATATATATATATATATATATGTATATACATAATGTTTTAAGGTTATTTCCGGACATTACTTGGCAGCTCCATTAACAAACGTTACATTCTAGTGTGGCACGACATGCGCATGTCTGTCACTGTCAGTTTTGCTTTAAAGGTCCCGTATTATGCTAATTTTCAGGTTCATGCTTGTATTTTGTGTTTCTACTAGAACATGTTAACATGCTGTAATGTAAAAAAAAAAACCTATTTTCCTCATACTGTCTGCCTGAATATGCCTGTATTCACCCTCTGTCTGAAACGCTCCGTTTCAGTGCATTTTGACAGAATTGCAACAGAATTGCGTTGCTAGGCAACAGCTTGGGTCCATGTGTACTTCCTGTCAGCTGATGACATTCACATACACTGCAACCAGGAATAAACTGGGACACACTTAGAACGATTACGTTTAAATCTGTGTAAAGGGTCTAAATATTGTATATTCGTGACATCGTGACAGCTTGTTTCAAATGCAGAGTTTCTGAATACAGGCTGTGTGTATTTCTGTGTGGATTGAATGTTTCGGCTGGTGGGCGGTGCTTGGTATTTCCTCAACTGATCTCAACATGGCTGCAGGGTCACAAACTTTCTCATTTTAAAGCTAAACAGTACACTACAAGATGTTTCTGAAAACATTTCAGGTGAGAAATAGGTATTACAGTAACAGAATATTGATTCATATTTGATCAGCGCTGCCTAGTTTGACTATTTCATCGGAGTTCACTGACAGCTGCCTCCGTTGAAATAATGTGATTGGCCAAAGTCTCCTGTCACAGGCTAGATTTTTTTTAAAGCCTGAAAACAGAGCCATGATGAAGTGCAGAAGTCTAGTTTTCTCTCAGAACACTTGAATTACAATATGCTGAAAGGTTATTATGGAATTTTTGCCCAATGATGCCAAAACAATCTGCCTACTGAAGGTTTAACATGTAGTGCAAATATAGCTACACAAAGTACAAGTCACCACTGTTTAAAAATAAATCTTTATTTCCATACCTCAGGCTCAACAATAACAATCACTTAATAAACCAGTGTGTACTTGGCTGAAAATTGCAATGTTTGATTGTGAGTTATAAGCAGAGTTCTGTTATAAGACTGAAATTGTATTGACAAGATAACAAAATAAACTGGATCAGACACGTAATGGACAAACAAGCATGCACACACACACTAAACTCCATTCCAACCAGCCCTGCAGCTAAACCTAAAATACACCGAGATTAACATCGAGTAGGATCTAGTGTCTCCGAGTGTCATAAACGGATAATGTTGGATTTTGACGACCAACTAAACAGCCTCGTTCAGTGTGACAAATTGATGTGCTCACAACTCTTGCACTCTTTATACTGAAATGAAACACTCTTAAGGCACTGGATGTTTGGTTTAAGATAATAGTTCCATGTAGTCTGAAGCAGAAGCTATATCTCTCTCTCTCTCTCTCACACACACACACGTACACAGACATGATATACAGAATACACAGGAGACAACTGAACTACTACTGATAACAAGACAAAATACTGTACACTGCACTCAAGTCTTGTGATAAAAGGATAGTGCATTTCACTAATTCATACCACCACAGGTACAGGCTTGTTCTGCTCATTGTTGAGCCATGAGTGGCTGATCAGTATCCAGTTCAGTTGTCAATAACCAAGTAGCTTTTCTCAGATCAGTCTACACACCAATTTACTAATATTACACAAACATTGAATAACATGAGAAGAAAAACACAATTACAGAAAAGGAAACTCGTCTACAGCAGGATAAACAAGTACATTAAGAACCTGGATCAAAAAGAAATCTGTATATACACACGCTTAAGGAAATGTACTACATATAGACATTTACCAAAATCAAGCTTGGTTTTATGCCAAAAGGACTACATTCGTCTGAAGCCCTAATGCATCCAATCAAAACTGATGACGCAGGCAATGTAACAGAATCAAGTCTAGACACTGGCCAAGGCATCAACCATCAAATCGCTACGTTAAATCAGCAAGAGGCCACAAAATTCTATTGTGGAAGAAAATCCGATTTCTCTTCCTGAGGTTCCTCACATCATCCAATATGTTTTAATAATTCACATGCTAGTCACCAGTTAAGGACACCTTATTCTTCAAGATCTACCATCCTACTCTAAAAACCTTTCCTGAAACTGAAAAGACAGAACCAGCCAGGCCTGAAATAAAAGTTAGCCATCAAACCCAGTAATCTTGCTGTGAGAGACACACACCAGCATTAAGGACATCTGATAAAACACAGAGACAGTCTTTCTGCTCCTGCTCACGTCTAACAACCCTCAGCAACAGTAGGTTATTTGGCTGAAAACTATGAGTTTTCATGCTCTACAATTTTTACAAGACATACATATTTGCACAGGAGTTAAATCACTGATTAAATCCTGCCACAACGACAAAATAAGCAGATCTACTCTAGTAAGAATACAGGGCTCATTTCAAATGTTAGTAGTACTGATGTAATTCTGCATCACAAAGACAACTACTGCGAAAACATTGAAGGATTATAAACATTACACGACTCAATGGTCTGAAATCCATGTCATATTCGCTAGCATCATTTGGAAATAATTTCTACATAAATAATTTAAATTCTTCAAAACATTGCTACTCAAAGTTCAAACCTGTAGTTAATCACACACCCCACTGTTTCTATTATTCTGCCGGGGATTCAACATCTTCCATTTCATACAGTATATAATCATATATCCTTGATTTCAATGCAAAACAAATTAGATAAAAAAGCTCAAGATGAATCACCTGCCAACAATAACCGCTCAGAGAGAAATCAAATGTGCCTCATTCGTCATTTTGGAGGTTGACAGCGCTTACTAAATGTTAGAATACCTTATATTTAAAAGTAACAAGATCCCTCTTTCTCCCTCTTAAACACACACACACACACACACACACACACACACACTACAGATTCAGCCCATTTATGGAGGCATCTTTTGGGAACATCATGTTAATATTACTTTAAGCAAAGTATGTTTTTTCAAGTCAGCAGATTATATGTATTATCCAAAAAAGGGATATCTATTTACAGTCTTTCTAAATAATTTCAGGTCTGCAACAATATTTGGATTCTTTGAAAAAGTATGCCAAATGAAATATATTCTGTCTATTTACATATATATAAATTTCTGTTTTAGTTCATGATTTATAGGTTCCTTTTTCTTCAGTTATTTTGGTGACCGTGGGGGAATGTTTTGTTCTTTGCCACTGTGTCTGGCTCCCCGGTGTGGGGAAAACGGTTTGCCAGTATTCAGGCCTCTCTGATGGTCCCGAGCCTTCAGCCCTGCGGATCGGACTTGGCCGTTCGCTCCTCTGAAGGAGCGTAACGGTTGACGAGGAGGGCGGCCGTCTCTGGGTTTGTCTGCTTTGTCTGTAGTGCGCCTGGAGTTGGGCCGAGGCTCCTCAACCCTGTTGACCTTGAGCTCTTGCAGGGGTTGGCTGGCTGAGCAGGCGGGAGAGGAGGGAGAGGGCGTCTGTGCTGGTGGCGGCTCCTTGGCCATCCTCTGGCACACCTCTGCATAGCTGAGCTTTCTTTCCCCCTGGTAAGAGAATAATGGGTGAAAGTTTTAAATCAAGATGTAAAATAAATGATTAAGAAACAAAAAGAAATTCATCACATGCGTAATTAACACAAAAAACACTTGAAGACCATATAAAATAGTCCATCATTAACACAGTGACCATTAGGATCAATGGCAGAGAAATGGATAATGCTGCAGTGGTAGTTTGAGAAGTTGCTTTGTACATCTGACTTGTACATAATTGAACAGAATCACAATACCAGCCACACGCTGTCACGGCTGGTAACAAAGCACAGTCTAAGGGAGTCTCGGATTGATGTATGAATCAACAGGGAGCTATAAGATGATGTTGCTGCCAGCTAATGTGGCACCCATGATGAGAAGGCAGGCCTTACCAGGTCCGATGTTGGAGATGTTGGAGTTTGGGGAGATGGAGAAGGTGCTTCTGTGGAGACAGACTGGTTGCAGGTGGTGGGAGCCGCTTCAGAGGCTGTTGGGGAGGCAGCCTGCAAGGGGATTTCTTCCTTTGGAGTAGGAGGTTCAGCCTTATCCTCTTCTTTCACTGGAGGAGAAACACTAAAATCGACATAAAAAGTTTAAGATATGTCATTTTAAATTCATAATAAATGTATTTGCCCTTTTTATTTACAGACATTTTATTAGCTTGAAGTACACTTTACCTTGGTGGTACCACTGTGAGCGGCGTCACAGGAGCAAGCTTAGCAACTGGGGTCACAGAATCTGGCTTTTTTAAAGCATCTTCAGAGACGTTTGTGTGTCGGGTCTTGTTAACGTCTTGGCTCGTAGGCTGAAATAATCAAGAATTTAAAATGATGTGCATTTATACAACTGTTACTTAAATGCTGCTTACAAGACTCTCCACAGTAAAAAAGTATCAAAGAGGACAAGATTTTTACCTTGTTGGTCACCTTTATGCCACGCACAACATCAGAAAGGCGCATCTCTGGCATAGTTTCTCCCCGCGTGCTGACCACAGATCCCGGCAAAGGAGGGAAATTGGAAGCTGCCAGGTCAAACTTTGGTGGAGGAGGCACCTCCATCACAGGAACGGGCCTCTGTAATTTTCATTACAGTTTAAGCGTAAATGTGTGAAGCTTACCACAAAAACACGCAACATACGTTATTTAAAAATAAATAAATAAATGGGTAAAAGAGGAAATATACTGACCATGTTATGTTCGTCTTCTCTTTTCCTCCTCATGCCTCTGCTGCTACCTCTCCTACAATGAAGACAGATCGTTTTACATTAGAAGGTTTTACATATGAAAGTTACATTTATATGTAAGAAACATCATCACAAAGAATGCAATGGGTTGCATTTCCTTGGAACTGATTGTGAGCTGTTTCCACTAACTGTTTTAAATCTTGGCAATATAACTTTGAGAGGTGCACAGAAAGTACAGGACAAGATACAAAAACAGAAAATTATTCACAACACATAACACAAGCCTCAATGTGTATTAACCTGTCACATTTTGGTTGTAAATCTCCATATTGAGTGTAGGGGTAGGCAACTTTAGATGCGGCATGTGGTAGCTCAACCAAAGATTGGCTAGTACTCGTTGCCTTCTTGGCAGAATTTGTTAAGTTTATTGAAGATGAACAAGATTGGTGGAAGGTTGGTAGGGTTAATGATTACAACTCAGATGTGGATGTTTTCATAAGGATGGCAGTCTTGTTATAGTGTTCTCATATATTATCACAATGTTCTGGGAAAAACTTTTTTGGCTGGACCGCAGAGGGCCAACCCTTCAAAGGTATTGAAGTCTGTCACTGAGTGACTGACTGACAGTGATGAAGTTACACGATTCGTTGGCCGAGTGTTGGAGTTTCTTGATTAGCTGTTGCACTTTGAAAATAAAAAGGCAGGGAACAGTCCTTTACGCAAATGAGCTCGTCCAGCGCAACGCGTCTGGCTCACCAAACATGGACCAAGTTGTCAAACTAGGTGATCTAGTTCTAAAATGAAACGAGATTCAGCAGTGGCATAGCCTATTTCTCGCTTAAAATGTCTTCAGAAGTAGATTTTGGTGGATTGTTTAAATGGAATAACAAGTTTACGAGCAGACCGCCATGTTGTTTCCAGTCCACTAGTGTCCTCATCGAACCTGGTGGACATGTACCTCTGGATTTAACATTATAGACATGACCACTGACAATTTGTCCAACAATTTGACCACAAATTCACAGACTGACCATATACGGCCGAGCCATATACTCAGTTTTAACCTCTTGTTTAAAAATGTTGCTATGCATGTTGTCTATATGAATGGAAGAAAATTACAGATCTATTGGAGATTTAAATTTTGTTGTGGTGTCATAATAAACCTTATTGTTGATATGGCAGACTGGTTAACAAAAAAAAATAATCGAAAAAAAAATAATCATGCACTTCATAACAAAAGGTTGCCGAGCCCTGCCACAGTGTTAATAAGCAGGATAATATTCTCTCACCTGCCACGTGCAGCCCCGCTCAGATATCCACTGGGTATGGTAGCCTGTGGAGAAGTGTCTTTAAGGCTGAAGGAGAGTAGAGGGGTTGTCGCTGAAGTGGTGCCAGTCGGCGTCCCTGATGTCTGGAGGGGCCGTGGACTCAAGCGACCAGTCAGGCTGTCCATCAGGGTCCCCGGGGCCATTGAAGAAGAAGGGGGCACGTCTCCAGGCCTAGGGTGACCCTTAACATGGTTTCTGGGCATACACAAAGGACGCACGTATGTTACTACTGACTACTACCATGAAAAGGCACATTTTGATACTTAAGCCAAATTAATATCCTTTACACGTGCTTAAAATGTGATATATGTTACATGAAAGAGAGTTAATCAAGTCTGAACAGCATTACTATGAATGAGAGTGTTGTCATGTCATGACTTGCACCTACCGGTTCCCGCTCATAGGTTGATGGGTGCTGATGGAGCTTGAGTTTGCTTCGTAGTTCCCAGGACTGCTGTAACCATTCATGAATCCGCTGTGTGGGAAAGGTGCCTAACAGTGGAAAATCAAATTAGACCATAAGCTCTGTAGAAATCTCTCTGGTGCTCTGAACCATAGACAAAATATAAAGATGCGAGCTCCTGTATCCAGCATATTATATATGCACTGTACAATACATCTATATATGGACTGAAGCTGATATCACATTTAATGCAATTTTTTTTTTTTACAAGGCATTCTCAACAATACATTGAGGTTCTTACCAGTGGTGTTTCAAAGTAAGGCATGACGGAAGGGTTCCAGGAGGGAGACACCACGGGGTATACAGGGTACTGCTGCTGAGGGCTGTACGCCTGCTGCATGTAGACCGGGGAGCCATACTGAGCCTGTGGTTGGGCATGCTGATTGTACACACCTGAGTCCACACTGCGGAAGCCGTTCTTACCAAAGAACGTGTTAATGGCCTTAATGCGGGCCTGGGGGGAGAGGGAAACAAGATAATCAGGTATGTTTGCTAAGAGGGAAGATGTGACACCTCCACTGTACCTATGATAAGTAGCGCTGTAGATCTGTCTATCGTCCTTTAGTCCCCTCAGATCTCATAATCTCACGGTCATTAGGTCATACAACACTGCACTGACTAGGGGAAAGAAGGGGGGAGGGAGAGTGAGTGGGTGGGAGAGTAAAAGAGGATGAGGGAAAGTAGAGGTACAGTGTAGAAGCAGAGATACAGCAGATTGATGAGGAGCTACAGATGAAAGGTTCCTCCCAGCCAGCCACAGTGCATATGGGTCCTTCCAAGCGCGATACTGATCATCACTGGGGTTTAGACAGCATTGTTAATACGTCAGAGCCTCATTTGTTTTATCAGGGGCAGACAAGGTCAAATCAAAGTCCAGCTGAAAAAGGATGTATTAGGACCTGAAATGCAAAGGTAAATGTCACATTGTGATAAGAAGGGATATCAAACTGTCTGGAGATATAGGTGTGCAACAGCTCCTTGCTTATCAAGTCGCTGTGCACACAAATCCCAAGGTCACTCTTGAGGCTACAGCCTTGCCAGAGAGTAGAGACGTGACAGCTGACACAACTTGTGTAACACGAGGCTTGCTGGGTTCCAAACTAATGTCTAAAATAGAACCAATAATAAGCAGTGATCCAGCCTGAAATAAAAACTTAACTTAGTAACGTACTAAATAAAGTCAGTGACAGAACTCACCATGATTGGTTTTCCCTGGAAAGTTTTCACTTCCTCTCTTAGGTATCTGTAAGCCTGAGGACAAAAAAGAAAAGAAACAAATATTCACAATACTGTAAAATCAGCATTGTTCCCTTTCAAATGTGAGTAATAAAAGCTTTCTCCCCCCCCTCACTCCCAGAGCACTACTAGTAAGATGTTCAGTGCTCATAATTGTAAACTTGCACATAACAAGATGAAGTTGCTGTAAAAAGGCACACAATTTCTTGAAAGCATCTACCCTTAAAATGCTGCATTTAACAAAGTGAACAGGCTAATCAAGAATTAGCTTATCCAAATCTTGCACCCGCACCAAGGTCATATTAGTCGCCTTTGGTCTCAAAGAATAATGGAACCAGAGCAAATAACAGCCACATCTAATGAGTAGTTATATCATATACGTCAATAGAAAAGTATATATGGCATTGTAATAAAATTATACAGTATTATGTTATTATGCAAGTTGGTAAAAATTTTAAAAAAATGTGGAGACGTACCTGTTGTGCATCCATATCTGACTGCAATGTTATGTACCAGTTGCTGTTGTGTGCAATCTCAACACTTAACACTTTTGGACAGTTTTCACTCTTAAAAAGAGCCTCCACTTCCTGTGAAAGAGATGCAATGCACATATTATACATTTCTCCCTCGAACACTGAACTCCCATCAGGTCACTTTGCAGGCTCTGTGATAATAAATTGTCAATGAGCCATGATATACCCACTACAACAAATTAATCCACAAAGTTTAACATCAAAATACAGTGGGGCAGGTACTGCACATCACTGTCTTTAACTTCTGGTCAGCAGCTTTGTCTGTAAGTATCAGCATGTGGGAGCACCTAGTTGGTAGGATTTACTGTACAGTTAGATGTAGGGACGTCACGAGATCCGATACTTCAGGACCAAGTTGATGCCAAAATTCTTAAAACGTGTCGGTACTCGTTTTTCTACAGTACAGCAGGTACCCTCAGAGCTCGAGACTAACAGTGTAATGGTTCGTGGAATTTCACTGGTTTCAACTACTCCATTTCTGGTATTGTGACATCCCTGGTTAGATGAGTGGCCGGTGCGGAGGAATGTGCTTAGTATGCAGTATGGAGCTTTCTTTACCTCAACTGGTGTAGTCTCTGGCACCTCTCTCAGAATAATGATGCAGCGACTGTGGTTTGGCCGAACCTTCTCTCCGGTTTCATCAACTTGCACCATGGGAGAGCCTGTAACAAAGACACAACCTAAATATAACTGTGTTCACCATTACATTTATTTTTAATATTATTTTTGCTATATCTAATTATATATTTATATATCCAGAGTCATTTATTTATGTATTCATTTATTTTTGATTTTGGCAGGTTCCATTCTCCATAGAAATGTCGTTCAGTGTTTCAGTTTATTTTACTCTTAGTGGTGGTCACTTATTCAACAGGGAACCACCAGAATTAACAACAGCAGGAGACCCTTTATTTCAGACATGCATTTTCACCCCATTCCACTAATGTTATGAAAAGATTTAAGTTCAGAACATTTTAAAGTTGTATCTGGATTCTGTCTGTAAATTTAAGTGTCAGTGAATCTGCAAGCATTTCTCACAAATACAGGCAGAAGAGCAGCAATGGTACCTCGCAATACATCCAGAATGAGGTCCATGTCAGTGGTAAGGGCTTTGATGTCCTCCATGCAAGCAATGGTCCAGATGGGAACAAACTGATCACTGTCCATCTGGGATATCAGGTACAGGTCCTTAGACAGGTTCTCTCTGAAAACACCCAAAACAACATTGGGCAAAAAACGTCATTCAAAATGTCAAAATAATTGAAGTAAATTGAATCAAGGGCTGTTAGACCAGAGATTCATACCTCTAAATGACAGCACTTCAGGTATACTAATATACTTCATTGAGGAAATAGCTGGTTCTATGCAGTATGACACACATCCAAAGGCAATTCAATTATGTATTACTGATGTTTTTGTAGCCGTTTGCACACTGGAAACAGCTGCAATTTTGTGGTATAAAAAAAAGATTGTACATCTCTTCACTACTAACCTAGAAAAGCAGAACTCGAGCTGTTTCTTCAAAGACTCTCTCAGGCTCTCCTCAGACATCGGTTGTTCCTTAGCAGCATCACCATCTATGGCTGATTCGCACGGTGGGTCAAAGACTAAATACCCCAAGTCAGGGTGGTCAGTGCCATTCACAAGGCCCTCTGTCGGTACAGATGCGCAGTCAGCAGTGCTGTCAGGGTATTCAGCATCGTATCCTTTTCCCCCAGAAGAGGGAACGTCTGCGTAACCTGAGATAGTGGAGGCAAGCAGGAACAAAATGTTTGAGAAATAACGGTCATGTTTAGACAACAGCATCTCATGGTCTAAACAAACGTTGTCATGCTTTATCTTTGATCATAACCATGAGGATCAGAGTTACAACAGTTTCCTCAAATGCCACATTTATCTCAGTAACGATCAATAGATACTTATATGTGTCACACATTAAGTATATCCCCATACTTTAGTGATGTACCAGTGCAGTGGGGACAGGAGTTTGGTTTATATTAATGACAAATATACATGAGGTGAAGAAATTCTCTGCACACAGATATGAATAAGCTCATACCGTCGGTCATCTCAGCGAGAGGAGGGCAGGTCAGCGGGCAAGGAGAATCCTCAGTCCCCTCTGGGACGTCAATCTGGTGGGCAGGGATCTCCTGCCACACTTTAGCATTGGGGTTCAAACCTGCTCCGTTTGTGGTAACCTGCAGGATTATAAGAATATACTGTGTTACAGAAAATATGTACAATATTTTGGGTACACTTTACACAGTGTGTTACAAGATACAAGTGCAGTTAGAGCAGGAAGCAGTGTTTTGTTCATCTTCTTGATTTTGAAACAGTCATATTTTACATGGTTGGATGTCATTTTTACATGATGGGATGTAATGTGCTCAGTGTCTGGAGTTCCCTGCCCTGCGACTGATTTCAGTGGAGGGGAGGGACAACAAGAGACATTTTTAAATATAGATCACCATGTGAACGGAGTTGTGTAGTGTGAAATTGTTAAGCAGTGTCTTGTATAAACTACTAATAGGCGAACAGAGCATCTTTCTACTACATAGAACAAATTATCAAATACACACACCTCTTGCTAATCACTGCTTATGTGCATGCTTTCCATGACTGCAAGTCCACCGTTCATACAAGATAACTTGTTTAACATCAGAGATAGAGAAAGACCTTTGAAACAAGAGCAATTTCTACCCAGTAAAATGCCTTGGTTTTGACCAAATGACATGCATCAGATCCATGTCCTACATTTATAAAAAAAAAAGAAAAAGCCATGAGGGAACTCAGGAAAAGATCAGCAACCAATTACTAAATAATGAAGAAGGTATGAAAGCAGTTTTTACATGCTGCAAGTAGAGCTGTCAAAGTTAAAGCGATAACGCATTAATGCAAATTCGTTTTAACACCACGAATTTCTTTGACGCAATCGATCTTCCGGAGGTTGTCTCAGGCTCAGTTTTAATGCTATAGAAGATACTGGCACCGTATGAAACCATATGTACCCTGCGTACCAACCATGTTTGGGAAGCAAAATAACGCTCCAAACTTCAACCATTTTCAAAGCGAACCCTTAACCTCTGACCTCAAGATATGTGAATGAAAATGGGTTCTATGGGTACCCACGAGTCTCCCCTTTACATACATGCCCACTTTATGATAATCACATGCAGTTTGGGGCAAGTCAAGTCAGCACACTGACAGCTGTTGTTGCCTGTTGGGCTCCAGTTTGCCATGTTATGATTTGAGCATATCTTTTTATGCTAAATGCAGTACCTGTGAGGGTTTATGGACAATATTTGTCACTGTGTTGTGTTGTTAATGATTTCAAATAATAAATGTATACATACATTTGCATAAAGCAAGCACATTTGCCCACTCCCATGCTGATATGAGTATTAAATACTTGACAAATCTTCCTTTAAAGTACATTTTGAACAGAAAACAGAAATGTGTGATTAACTTGCAATTACTTTTGCGATTAACTATGGACAATAATACGATTAAATATTTTAATCGATTGACATCCCTGGTTGCAAGACATTTGGGCATTTTTAAGTTACTACTACTCAACAACACACCTCAAAATAACAGCATTTAAGCTCCCACAACATTCAGAACTGACTCCCTTTTACTTACTCAAATATATCACAGCCAATCCTATGAATGAAACTAGTTGATCCGAGATCCCCGTAAACCAGTTTTTCCTTCTTTGAAAAGGCCTCAGCTCTTCTTCTCCTTCACACATACACACACCCAAAACAAACCATCTGACTTTGAGGTTTTCATTGGCTTCCTTATCACTCTCACCTCTCACACAGTCACATGTTACCTTACATGGCGCAAGTCTGCCTCTGAGCTTCCAACTAGTGATGGGAATTCCGGCTCTTTTTAGTGAGCCAGATCATTTGGCTCAGCTCACCAAGAAAAGCCGGCTCTTTCGGCTCCCAAACGGTTCTTCATTTTACCACTTCTGCCTTTTATTGTTTAGCCAAATTTAGCACTGCTTTGACCTATGATTAGTACGTGTGCAGATATATCACTTAAATGATTCAATATAATTATACTAAACCTTATAATTTCCAGAATACCATCATTTTGCATGCTGCTTCGTTTAAGACTGTCACTCATCTTGTCCGCTATTCGCGCACCGCACTCCTCTTTCTTTCTCTCCTTCTCTCTCTCCTGCTCTGTACCTGTAGACGCCAGGCGCTCCGCGCACCCCCACCCCTCCCTGCTTGATGGTAAGATCCTTGTCTGTCATCACCCGATTGGTCGCATGGATGTCATTAACACAACATTCAGTCACAGTCAGTGCATGAGTGCCCGTGGTGCGGAGAAGATCATTCTATCATTCTGCCTTGAATTAAAAAAAAAAAAAAAAAAAAACGGCTCTCAGAGGGGAGCCGGCTCTTATCGTTCACTTAAAAGAGTCGGCTCTTTGAACCGGCTCGTTCGTAACTGACACATCACTACTTCCAACGCGACTAGAAACAAGGCATTTTGTGACCTGTCATTCATTACAAAACCTTTAAGTGTGCTTCAGTCACTGATGCAAAAACCAATACACGAAACTGTAGTCTCATAACATTTCAGTCCAAACCTGTCTTGATATCCAAAAATGTGGCAACAACTCAGCTGTTTGCAGCGAGGCAAAGCAGCGTTGCTCTGGAGGGGGTCGGGAAGAAAAGAGCACATGGTGCCGACGTGCCCGCACAACCATATGCGACCATATGCAAACAAATATCTTTAATTAAAAAGAGCTGGATGCAAAACGTTTGAGCTTTAATTGATTAACCAAATCATCATTGTTCCCCCTTGCAAAGTTGGCGTCTCTGCAGCGTACTGCCATGACCTTTATAACGTTAAGTAGCTAGTTAGCTAACATCTAACACTAATCACGTGTAGTAGTCGTTACACATGAACGGTAAAAAGAAAATTAACTCCACATTTAGAACAACTTGTAATGGAGTGTCCGTTTCCCCCTGTTCATAATACTGGTAAACACGTGTTGACTCCATTAATAGCTGCTGTTAGCTAACTAGCTTAACTTTACCAGCACGACCAGTTAGAACCGGCCTTTACTTTACACTCCTAAAACCTGAGCTTGTATTTGTTTGACAAGGTTTGAAAGTTAACACACGATTAACTGTCCGTGTATATGATAAAAATCAGAGAATGATTAATTAACACGCTTTAATAAGTGTAAAAGTTACTACAAAAAGCAGTAAAGCAGTTTTGATCGAGTCAAACTGGAAGGACGCAAACAGGTTGTTAAGCTAGCGTGTCCTCTCTCTCTCCCAGGCCCCAAACACTCACCATGCTGCTGCTGCTTCAGTCCTCGTCTTCTTCTTCTTAGTGTCGTTGTTTTAATTTAACTTCTTTATTCTTCGTGGAGGCTTTATTCTAGATATGTTGGTATTTATTAGAGTGTATCCGTCGTCGTAACTACGGTCTCCCAGGTAACGATATTCGAACGTGCTCCAGCTCCAACGGTTGCGTCCGCGTGGACCTCAACTTCTTCTAATTTATAACACTAACAGCTGTTTTCACTGTTTCTTAAGAAGCGTTTCCCATTTGACGACTTAAAGCTCAGTTCCTCATCCCCGCAGGTTCAGCTTCATCCAGCATGTGACAGCAGCTGCGTCCTCTGTCTGTCTGTCTGCACCGTAACGTCTAAACAACAGGCTGCTGCTCTCTACCGCCCGGTAACTATGCTATGCTAACACACCGCAGCGTAGCAACGCCTGCGTGTGACCCCTAGGAGAGAGGACAGAGCCACGGCTACCGGAGCAGAGGGCGATGCGCTTATTATGAGACCTGGGAATAACACACACAGCTGGTTGACACTGAATTATGTTTTAGCTGACATTACAAACAAAACGAGTTATTATTACTGGCTGCTCTCACTAAGATGGGTGGATATGACAAGACAAGGTGTAAAGTTTGGGATTGATAAGTACTCCGGAGCCTCATGCGGCTCTTTAGCTCCTCTCCAGTGGCTCCCTGTGGATTTTTAAAAATGGAAATGAATAACTGTTTTTTGTTTACATTTTCATTTTTATTTATCATTGTTTTAGGTCTATGGTACGACGGTACAACGGAGTATTAGGGCCACATTGAGGAAAAAAAATAAATCTGAGATTTCGAGAATAAAGTCATAATATTACGAGAATAAAGTCATAGGTTTATGAGAAAAAAAATTGTAATATTATTAGAATAAAGTCATGTTTATGAGAAAAAAAGTTGTAATATTATGAGAATAAAGTCATAAGTTTATGAGAAAAAAAGTTGTAATATTATGAGAATAAAGTCATAAGTTTATGGGAAAAAAAGTTGTAATATTATGAGAATAAAGTCATAAGTTTATGGGAAAAAAAGTTGTAATATTATGGGAAAAAAAGTTGTAATATTATGTAAATAAAGTCATAAGTTTATGAGAAAAAAAGTTGTAATATTATTAGAATAAAGTCATAAGTTTAAGAGAAAAACGTCATAGTATTATGAGAATAAAGTCATAATATTATAAAGTAGTAATCTTACGTGTTATTTTCTTTTTTCTCGTAAAGTTATGACTTTATTCTTGTAATATTACGAGAATAAAAGTTGTAATGTTATTTAAATAAAGCCACAAGTTTATGAGAAAAAAAGTTGTAATATTATTAGAATAAAGTCATAAGTTTAAGAGAAAAACGTCATAGTATTATGAGAATAAAGTCATATTATATAGTAATTTTACGTGTTATTTTCTTTTTTATCGTAAAGTTATGACTTTATTCTTGTAATATTACGATTTTTTTCTCGTAAAGTTCTGACTTTATTCTCGTAATTTTACAACTTTTTGTCTCGTAAAGTTATGACTTTATTCTCGTAATATTACGACTTTTTTTCTCGTAAAGTTATGACTTTATTCTCATATTACAACTTTTTTCTCGTAATATTATGACTTCATTCTGGAAATCTCAGGGTTTTTTCCCCTCAATGTGGCCCTAATACTCCGTAGTACATTGTCACTTATGCCCTCACTGCATTAGACTTATAAACTATATACTTAGACTATAAACTGTGTTACCTTCATCACAATGCTCAGTTTTTTTTTTATTATTTTACCTAAAATGGCTCTTTTGATAGTAAAGGTTGCCGACCCCTGTACTAACCTGACCTTACATCAGACCTAGACTGAAAGAAAATATGGTGCCAACCTTCTAAATATCTATAAATAAGGAAGGAAGTGACTTTTCAAATGATTCATCACTTTTATCCCTCCAAGGTATTTCTACAACGATATTTTAAAAAAGAAATTGTTGTGGACTGCTCATTTTGTCAACTGGTTGCAGAAGATTTATGTCATCTATTTTGGTTTTGTCCCCAAACATTTGCACTTTTATTTCCCAATATATTAATTCAGATATAAATTTTCCCTCTCCTATGAAAATTTATTTTTTGGCTTCTTTTCTTACCCTTCTGCCAAAGCATATCAATATCATATTATTAATTTGATCTTATTACTTGCAAAAATCTCATATTCATAAATCTAAATTTTCCAATCATAAACCATCCTTTTTTCCATCTTTGAAAATGAACTCAGTCAATACATGGCTTCAATCTTATACTCTAAAAATAGAAAGGCTACCAAAACCACACATCTATGTACAATGTATAACATTTTTATGAATTGATTTATGTTCTCTGTCAGTGCTTTGATTCCATGGAGCTGACCTTTTGGATATAAAATGTCAGCATTTCATTTTATCCTATTAGACATTTGTGTAAAATTCTGTCATAATTAGCATAAAATTCTTGAGTTAGGGCCAAAAATGTGTTGTGTGAGGTCACAGTGACCTTCGACCACCAACCTGTCCAGGTGGACATTTGTGCCAAATTTGATGAAATTCCCTCAAGGCGTTCGGATACATCACGTTCACGAGAATGGGCATAGGTTCACTGTCTGGAGGTGGACCGCACAGATGAATACATAACAATAAAAAAGAAAACAATGTTCCTTGAATGAAACCTCTTTATTTATGCAAACTAACCGGACATCCAATTAAATTCACTTAAAATTTACCAAGTACAAGATTGCTTTAAGGTAACAATAGCCTACTTATAATTTACAGGTGACAGGGTTTGTGCACTTCAGATAGAAACAAAAAAAATACTATTCAGTATTTAACATGACTTCATTAGATTAGTGGAGGGCATTTACTTGTCCTACAACAGCAGATGTTATTTAATGATTATTTATGCACAAACTTAAAAATCTCCCCCTTCCCCCTCCCCCTCCCGCAATCATGAAGAGTTGAGGCAGGTGTTGTCATTAAGCCTTGGTGGGCACAACCGTCTGTGATGCCTGCTGGCTCTGTTGTAGCTGCTGGATCTTCACGTTCATCACTTCAATCACAGCTGCAAAGACACAATGTGCAAAGTAAATACGTGTGTAACATGTGAGCTTATGGTTGACTGTCTTAATAATTAAATACAGAATATTTTCCACTAAAAACTTCTTAGACTTAACCATGTTTTGTTGTAGCAAATATTAGTAAATTCATTTTGTACTGTAAAATATTATCTGTGTAAAGGTAATAACTTTAAAGTAAATACTTTTTGAGTGAAAGTCTATGGAAATTAAGTGAGTATAACTTTGTAATAATTTAATTTACAAACCCTTATGCAAATAACTAGTATTTATTTCTTTTAAAATATGCTTTGGACTTGCCTTGTCATATCCATTATCTAATAAGCTAAATATAAAGCGAGGAATGTCCGTCTGTGTGTTATTCGCATTTCTCGAGAACCCTCATCCAATCTACTTCACACTACTTTGAAATTATAACACAAATAATGTTACCGCCAGACTACCAACTAATACACCTCTTTGGAAATTACCTCCACTGAGCGTATTTCACTGTGTGTTTTTCAGGGGTGAATTTAGCGATTTGGGGCCCCAAGGGCAAACGCCGTCTTGCTTTACTTTTCACCCTCTCTCTAACTGGGAATGTTGGTATTGGCAGTGGCAAAAGCAGTACTCAAAAATGTTTCTAAAGTAAAACTATTAACTATTAATAGTAAAGCTATTATTACTACCACTGTGTAAAAGTCCTGCATTCAAATGTTTACAAGTAAAGAGTGAAAGAGAGGCATTATCAGCACAATGTACTTAAATTTACTCAACATCTGTTCAAGTTTGAGCTTTCAATTCTAACATGATGCTGGATAGTTTAATAATAATAATCCATCGTAGTTTAAATGTTATATTTTGTGGAATGTAAGCAGCAACATTTCTCTGTCAGGGGGATGTAGTACTACAGCGTTTACAGCGTAAGTAATATACAGTTCAGTTGCATAATTTTTAACTGCTTTGGGGGCCTTTTGTATGATATTTCAGAGTACAATGAGTTAGAATAGTAACATAAATCAATAGTTTTCATAAACATCATATTAAATCTTTAGCTGTTTGGGGCCCTTTTACTTGGGGCCCCAGGCAGTTGCCTACATTAAAATATCTGGCTTTGAAATAGAAAAATGTGATGACATTTTGTGAAATAATAAGGAGGAAATAGAAGAGATATCTATAAAAAAAAATGGAGCTTACCTTGTTTCATGGCATGCTTTTCCTGAAGAGCTGGCTGAATTTTCTCTATCTGCTTTGTGAGGAAGTCTATTTTGCGTTTGAAGAAAGCCTTTGAGTCATCCACGTTCTATGGAGACAGACAAATACAGAGTATAAATAAAAATGTACATAAGAATGTTTTAAATTATTTGAGTAAGTTATAAGATTATATATGGACTTTCAAAATGCAAATATATTTGCCTTTTCAACATAGTATCCTGTCCCCACATCCACTAAGACATTTTCCACGTCATTTAATGTTCCAGGGACGTACATCTGAGAAGAAGATATGTTAAGGACAAGTACGCATGTCAACTTCATTCAAAGCATGTCACACAAAACAGCAAAACATGAGATGCTGGTTGTTCCACTGTAAATGAAGGATACAGAGCTGGTAAGTGGCACGAGCAATTCCTTTCCTGTGTGAGAGAGGAGAGAAAGGGGAAAAAATTAGCCTAACAAACAATCAACTTCAGCTGCAGATTCACAGATGTACGGGACGAGCAATATAAAGCAAGCATATTTGCTATATTTGGCATAAAACGCATTTTACTTACCTTTGTTGTTTTTGTTCAGGACGTTCATACTATCTTTTGCTTCAACATATTTCGTCTGGACAACTTTGAGCTGACCTATTGAAGACGTCAAGAACTCAATCTCCTGCAAAACATTAAAATACACAAAACAACTCACGTTAAGAGAGTCAATACACAAAACAACCCACGTTAGAGTCAATACACAAAGTGACCCACGTTAAGAGAGTCAACACACAAAACAACCCACGTTAGAGTTAATACACAAAACAACTCACGTTAAGAGAGTCAATACACAAAGCAACCCACGTTAAGAGTCAATATACAAAGTGACCCACGTTAAGAGAGTCAACACACAAAACAACCCACGTTAGAGTCAATACACAAAACAACTCACGTTAAGAGAGTCAATACACAAAACAACCCACGTTAAGAGAGTCAATACACAAAACAACTCACGTTAAGAGAGTCAATATACAAAACAACTCACGTTAAGAGAGTCAATACACAAAGTGACCCACGTTAAGAGTCAACACACAAAACAACCCACGTTAGAGTCAATACACGAAACAACTCACGTTAAGAGAGTCAATACACAAAACAACCCACGTTAGAGTCAATACACGAAACAACCCACGTTAATAGAATCAATACACAAAACAACCCACGTTAGAGTCAATACACAAAACAACTCACGTTAAGAGAATCAATACACAAAACAACCCACGTTAATAGAATCAATACACAAAACAACCCACGTTAGAGTCAATACATAAAACAACCCACGTTAATAGAATCAATACACAAAACAACCCACGTTAGAGTCAATACATAAAACAACCCACGTTAATAGAATCAATACACAAAACAACCCACGTTAGAGTCAATACACAAAACAACTCACGTTAAGAGAATCAATACACAAAACAACCCACGTTAGAGTCAATACACAAAACAACTCACGTTAAGAGAATCAATACACAAAACAACCCACGTTAATAGAATCAATACACAAAACAACCCACGTTAATAGAATCAATACACAAAACAACTCACGTTAGAGAGTCAATACACAAAACAACCCATGTTAGCCATACACAGAGCGACCACACCTCTCAGCTGTCAGCATCCAACATGAATACAGTCCTCAACTAAGCGAACTGATTTACCAGAACAGAATAACAAAAAACTAACATTTGAAAGCATGTTTACTGCTGTAGAAATGCGTGAAACGAGGAGAGACCTATAAGGTGAACATGTGATGATGTCACACACCAGCCTGACTGGATGTTTAATCACCGTTAGCTTCAGATGTGCTAACGTTAGCTCGCTGCCATACCTTCCCGTTTTCATTCAGATAATCGCCCTCATAAGGTCGATAAACAAGAACACAGTCACCATTGAGATATACTTAACTTGTTTGTTTGATATTACCTGATCTAGCTGTGTTTTCAGTCCCTCTAGTTGAGGCAGAGAGAGGTCTGTGAGGTTCACCGCCATGTTGGAAGCGAGATGCCAAGAGGACTATAAATGACTGTTTCCGGGTTGTAGCCAATCAGAGGCCGAGTAGGGCGGGGCCGTGCCTTCACTTCCGGGTCATGGAGGTGGGCGGGCTTTAATCTGAAGCACCGCCCCCCTGTGGACAAGACACGAGATGCATCATGGTTTAACTAAAATGCACTTAACCCAGGGGTCAGCAACCTGAGGCTCCGGAGCCACATGCGGCTTTTTAGCCCCTCTCCAGTGGCTCCCTGTGGATTTATAAAAAAAGAAATTAGTGGAAATTAATAACTGTTTTTTTGTTTACATTTTCAATTAGGGGCCACATTGAGGAAAAGTCTAAGTATATAGTATATAAGTCTAATGCAGTGACGGCCAAAGTGCAAATGTACGACAGAGTATTAGGGCCACATTGAGGTGAAAGAAAATCGGACATTTCGAGAATAAAGTCATAATATTACGAGAAAAAAGTCGGAATATTATGAGATCATAATATAAAGTAGTAATTTTACGTGTTATTTTCTTTTTTTCTCGTGGAGTTATGACTTTATTCTCGTAATATTACGACTTTTTTTAACGTAAAATTCTGACTTCTTTCTCGTAAACTTCTGACTTTATTCTCGTAAACGTCTGACTTTTTTTCTCATAAAGTTATGACTTTATTCTCGTAATATGACTTTTTTTCTCGTAAAGTTATGACTTTATTCTTGTAATATTACGACTTCTTTTCTCGTAAAGTTATGACTTTATTCTCGTACCATTACGACTTTTTTCTCGTTATATTATGACTTTATTCTGGAAATCTCAGATGTTTTTTCCCTTAATGTGACCCTAATACTCCGTAGTACATTTGCAGTTTGGCCCTCACTGTATTAGACTTATATACTATATACTTAGACTATAAACTGTGTTCCCTTCATTACAATGCTCAAATGTTTTGCGGCTCCAGACAGATTTTTTTCATTATTATTTTTGCCTAAAATGGCTCTTTGATAGTAAAGGTTGCTGACCCCTGGCTTAAACTAATTTAACGGTTCTAAATGCTACTAATATTACCTCACTGCATGCATACCACTCATAAAATAAACATTCATGCATAAATGTCATATTATACGTAAGATTAGGGATCACAATATTCAGTCATTTGAACAATTTAAATTCATTTTCCATTTATGTGCGAATGAAGTATGTAAAAATAATATTGTTCTTTTTGACTGCATTTTTACCAAATCAATAAAATGAACAAAAAAAAAACTTCATTCGTCTATCATTTTCACAATACCCCGAAATGTCATTGTCGATTGTCAATTGCATTTTCATTTTTCAGCTGCTACCTAAACTTGAAAATGAAAATTCAGTCATCCCCATTTAATGTCCAATTTACACTGTACAAAAGCACTGACACATTGCAAATTAGTCTTATTTCATATGAGCCAAAATTATAATACAATTCAAATTCAAAAGGTCAGAATGCATTTTTCAAGTTCAGGTGAGAGAGTCAATTTCACATTAAATTTTCTATATCATTATAAACAAATAAGTGAAATGACAATGATTTTATACTTTAACTTTGGCAAGATGTTGTGCCAAATATAAACCTTTGTTTTTCTAATTTTGTCAAAACATTATGTAAATTCAACTTAAACTTTGAACATGAAATGACCAAATATTAATATTGGTAGCTCTGATATTCCTCTGTATTTGTGCTCTGGGACCCTTGAAAGCACTCTCAAAATGACAGCCGACACTCATGAGCTCTGAATCAAATGCTTCTAGAGGTAACTCTGTACAGTAGGGCTGCTACTAACGATTAATCGATTAGTTGTTTGGTCTGTAAAAAGTCAGAAATGGGGAAAAATGTTGATCAGTGTTTCCCAAAGCCCAAGAAGACCTCCTCAAATGTCTTGTTTTGTCCACAACTCAAAGATATTCAGTTTACTGTCATAGAGGAGTAAAGAAACCAGAAAATATTCACATTCAAGAAGCTGGAATCAGAGACATTTTCTTTTCATTTCTTGGAAAAATACTCAAACCAATTAACCAAAATAGTCTGCAATTAATTTAATAGTTTACAACTAATCGATTAATCGTTGCAGCTCTACAATACCGGTTAAAAACAACGAGAAATTCAGTTTAAATTCTTTAAACATTAAAGGGACTATTTGTAACTTTCAGAAATGCTTCTTAACAGCGACACCTGTGGCCGTGAAATCAACGAAAGTCAGCGTCGGGCTCGCGCTTGCTCGCTCTAAATATACCTGAACGAGCATCGCTCAAAACAGTGAGGCGACACAAGTCAGCTAAAACCACAATATCACTCTATATTTCAGCTGCTTGGCAGTAATGTTAGCTGACCAGACGGAGGTCTCTCCATGAACATGATTTAGATCTGATCCTAGTGTTGGCTTTTCCTGCCTAAGTGCAGGCTGATGCAGCGGAGCTCTGCAGCGAGTCTCCTCTGCTCTCTCCGCCCGCAGCCGGAGAGAGCAGAGGAGACACCGGCACCCGGTCGGTAACGAGAATCCTACGTAAATCTCTGTAGAGCTCTGTCACTTCACAAGACACGGAAAACCTCTGTTGGTCTGGAGGAGCTGCAGCAGTTATTTCTGCACAAACATCCCCTGTACATTCACTAGATATTCTCAGAGCTAAACTAACTCTTCTGCAGTGTGGAGTGAGCGCGCGTTCACGTCTAGAGGTGGAGCGAGCTGAGCTGTCTGAGTGAAGGCGAGCAGGCAGAGGAGGAGGGTACAGCGGCTACACGCAAACGCGCATATGCGAGCGCGCATGTGTGACGACCCGCTACATTTATGCGCGTACAAAGTTACAAATAGTCCCTTTAACATCCATAAAGAATTATAGCTACAGCTTTTAGCTGTAATGAGAATACAATGTCGTAATGAAATATAAATTAGTATTGTAAGAACAAGATCTAACTTGTTCCTACAGTAAATTGATTTTGTTCCAAATGATAGTAACTTGTTTACATTTAATTTTTCTAGAAGATAATACTGTAAATACAGTTTTTCAGGCTTTCCCCAACTCTTCACATAAATGTGAATAATTACAAAGTAATTTCCCCAACGCAGACACCGACTGTATGCAAGAACACATTTATTCAAAAACTGTTGTTCAATCAACACATTAAAAGTGGTTTCAAACACTTCATAAAGAATTATCAAGATATTTAAAATCATTCACACTATAGTAACATTGGTTTAAAAATGGAAGCATTGGTTTAAATAAGAGAAAATGCATTAATTTAATCTTGCCAAAACAAAAGAATTAAACTTTAAGTTAAAGTCATGTCCTCCAGCTTGTGCGCTGAAACAACATTTAGATACTGTATAGATTGTTTACATCCTGTTTTTAGTAGAGTTTACTACTGCAGGTGAACTGGTAAGCCGTAGACCACCGGTGCTGCTCCTATGAGGTGTTTCATGTGTGTGGCCTGACGTGCTGGGCCCATATGATCCAGGAGGGAAGCTCCAGACCCGCCAGAAAACCAGGACTCCAACAAGACTTTGGTGAAGCGATCAATATCGCGATCTGTTACATCCCACAGGTTTCCCAAATAAAAGGGGCTAAGGAGAAAAAAAATATAGAAATGTATTAATAGGACAGAATTAAGTGATCCATATTCAACAGACAGTAAAGACAGATATCTCACCAGCCTGCTATGAGGTAGTTGAGAAGGATGCCTTGTCCTTCCTGATCCCCGCGCACGGCCAGAGCGGCACTACTGCAACCGAAGATCAGAGATGCTGCTCTCATCCGCCGTTTCAGGACTGCCTGGCCGTCGATGAATCGAGCGCCTGCACCGTGACCCACGAAACTAAAGCATCCCGGGGTGAGAGGGAGACGGACAGAGAGGGTATTAAGTAAAACGGTTCATCAAACCAGAGAGCTTAGAACCCTAACCCTCATACAACAAATCTTGTATAATTACATTTACAAAACTGAATTTATTGATTTGTTTTCTTAAAACCACACACTGTAATAGTATTTGTTAAATGTTATCCTCTTCAGTATACTTTACAATATCTATTTGAAGACTATTTCTGTGTGACATCTATCAGACGAGGATCTGTTTCATTAGATTAATCTGCCAACTCAATTAAACCGTGAAATTAATCGTTTGATCAATAAAATGTCATAAAAAATGAATGTCTCAATATCAAATTATCACTGTATAATATTCATGGCCAAAAGAATTCACGATAAAGATATTATCGCAATATCTATAGAAAAAAAAAGAAGCTATTAGTCAAATTCATCTTTAACTTTGTTTATTGTGTGTATTTATTTATTTATTTATTTTTTAAAATTACACTCAAAATAGGAGTGTAGGGACGTGGAGAGAGTCTTTGAACGTAACTTTATATAAAATTATCTAAGAGGCGCTGGATTATTTACACATTATCATCATGTGTGTATTATTAACATGATATCAATATTTCATTTTTAAATATCACAGTTATCTAACTGTAACTATTATTTCCTCTCCCTATCAGGATACTTCAGATCACAAACTCACATGTATAGATCTTTGGTAGCAACAGCTTCTTCTAGCTGACCCGAGTCAGGAGCAACTCCACACACACCGTCCCAATCCAGTTGACTGTAACGAGAATGGTAACATAGTAAATGGGAAGAAAACAGACCAGTAACAGGAAGACAGAGACAAATCAAATGGTTTAAACTGTCACGAGTATTGGTCTCACCTGCTAAACATCTTCTTGAATTGTTCTTGAGAGTTACTTAAATTGGCATCAGGGTCCACCACATAAAACACCTTCCTAGAATCCACACCTTGGTTCAGGACGGACTGAGAGTCAGTCTAAAAGGGAAGATTTAAAAAACAATATCCATAACCACCACAGACTAAATTACATCTGCACCACAGGCAATATTGGCACAGTAAGGCTTTGCTTATTCTTGTGCGAGGCACTGTGGCACAGGCCTCCACAGATGGCCCACGAGCTACGAGCACGTATAAAGGTGTTTATGCTCAACACGTTGTTCTTTGCAGTATTCTCTGAAACGCCAGAGGGCATACAAACATACAAACAAATTATTCTGTGAAGAAGCAAGAAGTCAACGAGTGTTACCGGCAATACGTGATATTTTTCAGATTACCTGCCTCATGGACTTCTGTCAGGATATAGTGACCGTTGTATTAAAGTACCTTTTTTTTTTTTTAAATCATATTTGCTCCATGTCTACCCACTGCAGCTTTAATGGAGATTAATCTTACCTCTTTCTGAATGCTCAGTCCAATGAGTGAGTGCAGAGAAGGCATCCGGCTGACAGAGTGAGAACTTAAGATGGAGGTGCTCTCCCACGGCAGCTTCTGAAGGTACTGCAAAGGAAACCGGACAGGAGACGATACAGCTACATTTTAGCATCATCCTACCTCACAAAGGACGTATTGTAACAGTGCGTTTGGAGGTCTTTTCTCTCCCAAAAAGCCCCTCTGTGTACAAATCAGACTATAGCAAAATTCAGTATTTAAAAAAAAAAAAGGTACAGGATGATGAAATCAACCTTGTCCAGGATGAGAACCACATGACCACGGGGCTCGTCTCTGCCAGCGAGCCGGGACACAGCTGTATGGAGAAGCTGGTCACACTCTGCGTCCCACTGTGGAGAAACTCCCAGAGCAAATCTCTTAAGGTCTTCTTGGGAGAGCACAGGAGAGGCAGACAGCACCGCCTGAAACACAAAAGTTAAAGGTGTTAGTAGTTGACAAGACAGAATGAAAGGTCATACGCTAATGCTAAAGGTCCATGGATCTAAAACAACAACAACACACACCTGCAACATTTCCTGACTGACTGTCACTCCCTTTGCAGACAAGGACTCGCAAAGTTGCTGGGCCTGTTTGGAGAGCTTAGGATCCAATGATGGGGGTAGAAGAAGGCTCCTCCAGCATCCCAGCAAGTCCTCCATCGCCTTCAACAGTCGCTGAAACAAAGATAGGAGGTTGTTGAGACAAAAACATTTTGCTTCTGTGTCCTGTTTTCTTGGTCTACATGTCTGAGTGGAAGTGTATGACTTTAAGTGAAACTGTGTGAATAAAGCAGGCATTGTGAAGCCCTCTGAGACTCCCCAGCAGCCCTCTTGCTCTTCACCACTTACCCCAACTCGAGAGTCGAGCGCCCCGCGGCTCTGCCACCACTTGGCTTTCTCATTCACGGAGCTTATAAGCTTCTGCTCCACCTGAACACCATCAATCTCCTGAACCAGCCAACTGATGGGGTGCTGCACAACACAGAGAGACAAAGACAGAGGCAAAGCTATAATCTGGGATGTTAATGATGAACCAAAATTAAAAATTTACAATTTTTTTTAAGACACAACTTGTGATTTCTAGGCTGTAGCAGGCTCAGTACCAACCATGTCATACTAGCTTGTCGCAAAGGAGGCTAAAAAACGCTCCAAACTTGTGCTAAATTTTAGCGAGGAAAAACTGTCATTGCCATTTTCAAAGGGGTCCCTTGACCTCTGACTTCAAGATATGTGAATGAAAATGGGTTCTATGGGTACCCACGAGTCTCCCCTTTACAGTCATGCCCACTTTATGACAATCTCATGCAGTTTTGGGGCAAGTCATAGTCTAGTCAGCACACTGACAGCTGTTGTTGCCTGTTGGGCTGCAGTTTGCCATGTTATGATTTGAGCATATTTTTGATGCTAAATGCAGTACCTGTGAGGGTTTCTGGACAATATTTGTCATAGTTTTGTATTGTTAATTGATTTCCAATAACAAATATAAACATACATTTGCATAAAGCAGCATATTTATCCTCTCCCATGTTGATAAGAGTATTGAATACTTGACAAATCTCCCTTTCAGGTACATTTTGAACAGATAAAAATAATTTAAAAAATGTGCGGTTAATCAAAATGAACTATTTTAATCAGTTGACAGCCCTAATTTAAACCCCTTGTTTTAATAAAAAGCTGTTTATTTGAATTCAATTCAACTACAGCTGCAGTAAATATTTAGCTTTCAGCTAGGCTACTTGTTTAAAGATGGGAGTGAAAGCATAGCAAGATTTTGAAGTCACTTGTGTCACCATATTGCTACAGCCGTAAGCATTTACAATATAACTGTCCGGTTTCAGATTGTGGCAACCATTCTACTTATACCATAATTCATCGTCCTCACCTGTAGTTTAGAGGTGGGGGTGAGAACAGTGACGGGGGCAGATCCCTTCTCAAGACGTGTCAGTATGATGCTGTCACCCATCTCTCCAGGTTTCACTCCAAGCACAGACATCACACACACCGTCACCCCTGTACAGGAGAGAGAAGGGAAATATCACTTAAGCACAATGCAGTTCACATTCTGCTTTTGCTTAGCTTATCAAGCCAGAAAGCATCCAGTAATCTGAATTAAATCTGGTTATGGACAAGACAAAAAAAGTGCAGACTCACTGAGTTAGGCCCCACCAAGGGTGCTTTCACACCTGACCTGTCTGAGTCGGTTAAAACAGACTCCGGAGAGGTCCGTTTGCCCGGTTAGTACGGTTCGTTTGGGCTGGTGTGAAAGCTGTCAATGGAACTCTGGTGCGAACCAGACATCCAAGCGGACACTGGTGCGGTTCGTTTATAGTGTGAAAGCAAACGAACCAACCAGAGGTTTTTATCATCGTAAAATGTAATTTTAGCACGACTTCAAAAGCTGCTAATAAATCTATCTGCCGATCGTGAAATCTGTTCAGGAAGTGATCTTATTGATCTTTATTTAAGGCCATGTATAAGCACACCAGAGCAGGTATTGTCCCTGATTCATAGATCAAAAGCTGTTAAAACTGCTGTGCCTGTTTCTGACTCTGTGTACTTTGTCAGTTCATTAAGTCCATTAAAAATGTGTGACTAACAACAACCCCACAGTAATACGCCCTTCATTACTGTACAAGATGTCTCATGTTCGTGTACTCCCCGACGTTTGCACCAGTCATCTGGGACCCTGCAAAGGGGCGTTTGTAGCCTACAGTCCTGTCTCTACCCGTTAGTCATTATTCATAACGTGAGGTCGATTGGCAGCCTAATAATAATAATGATAATGCTTAGAATCAGTTATTTCCTCGTGAGCTCTTTGTGACACCAAAGAACATAAATATACACATCAGAAGCATTAAAGTGCTGCATAAACACCTGGCACCGGAGTTTGATTTCCCCTCGTGGGATCTGATGATGCAGGAAGACAATCGACACTATTTAATATTTCACCTGGGGGAAGCTGTTGAATTTGTTGGAGAAACTCCTGACAGTGGCTCTTGGGGAAAGTCGAGGAGTCAGCAGTTGGGAAGGAGAAGATGTTCTCCAGCTGCGACAGCCTCTGTTCGGTAGAGCTCCTGGACTCGTTCAGACTGAGCTCATCCAGACTCAGAGCATCTATCTTGTCTGCTAGCTCATTGGACGCCTTTCTCAACTTCCTGTTAGAATGATGACACATCAAAGTAACGTGAATTAAAAAGTGTTTGGTAAGCGGGAAATCATGACTTCGACACTATACATAAAAGACATGTGCTTACTTAAGACAACTGGCTAAATGCCTGATTGTGTGATGACGATTTGTGATGCCCAAGGAGTGGGCGTGCAGCATTGCTGTAGTTACGGGGTCCTGCTGTCCCCGGGTCAAGGCCAAAAGAGCACAGAGAGTTGTGTAGATGGCTGGGGAGGGGAAGTGCTGGAGGGCCAACCATGCTGAGCGGAGCAACGACTCAACATCCTCCAGAGAGAGATTGTCTGAGAAAAGAAAAAGATAAATTACAAAAACTGGATAAAGAGCTAAGAACGATAAAGGCTACCGTTACGATTTCAAAAAGGTGTTTATATCTGTATTTGGTTAACAGTTTAGGTATCATAGCCCTTATTATACATTATAAGGTGCATTTCTACATCACAATGCTATAAATAAAGTTTATGTTGTTACTGTTTTAAAAATAGATTTTAGTGTCATGTTTCCCTCTTCTCATACCAGGGTTATTATAGTAAACTAAAACTGAAACTAAGCAGTGAAAAATATTAGTGAAAACTAAATCAAAGCTATACTCTTTAAGAAAAACTAAATGAAACAATACTGCCTGGGTAAAAAAAACGAATAAAAATGAACATAAATTCATATCAGTTGTTTAGCTTTATCACAACCGAAAGAAGGAGGCAGCATGAATATCCGTCAATTCGTGACATTGAACCACAGAAATTGAACAGACGACCTTCCAGCAGATGGCGCTATGCCACAATTGCTTCACGTAGAACACTAAAGTAGCGCAAAGATTAAACATTAAACCTTATGGGCATTCCTACACAGTTCACCAATCATGTATTTTGTATGTATATGTAGCTACATACTTTCTGAGACACTATAGCTGGCCCTAACAAAAACAAAATAAAACTAAATATATAAAAACTAAAAGTAAAGCTTTCTGAAAAACTGAAACTAAACTAAAATGAAATGGAAAAGTCAAAACTAAAATAAAATAAAAACTAATTGAAAATTCAAAACTATTATAACCTTGCACATACATTAGAAATTACTGTAGATTATTTTCTTGCTCAATATTTTCAGTAATATCACCGTTCAGATTGTGAGTTACACTCCAATGAAAGGACACATCATAGCATAAAGATACAGAGTCATAATGCAGACCAGCTGCAGCAGTGCGGAGCCTCACCTGGCCTGGTGTCTGGATGAGAGAAGTGGGTGTGTGGACCTTCTCTCAGGTGACCTCTGCTCCTCAGTTCAGAAATGGCATTTCTCTCCAAATCACAACACCTATCCCTCCGCAAAACCTCGAAATCGATGTCTAGACAAAATCAAGAAAGAGATTTTTTCTTTTGGTGCAAGGAAAAAAATAATTCCAGCATTGGCGATATTTATATATACATGCAAATGTTAGACTCAGTATATCATGCTGCGATACGATTTCTCTCAGATTCAAGTTTCCCTACACATCTTTGCAGTTTGCATGATAAAGTTGGTTTGTCTTCCTTTTAAAAGGAACTGTATGTGCTTTTTATTTTACACACAAAAACATGTTTTAATTGTTTTTATTGCCAATGTGTGATCAGGTTGTAACGTAACCTAAAAAATTAGACCTTCTGCGACTTTCTAGGTTTCCTCTATCAGCTTGTAGACTGCTTTTAATGTGAAGAATGACATGACACAATGTTAACTCTGGAGCGAGTGATGTTATCGACTCCGGCCCAGGAGACCAAGACTTCGGTGTCTCCCCTGTTTCTTCTGACCACTGTCGGGAGGCTGATGCAGGAAAAGTCAACACTAGGAGGGACCTTCGTTTGGTAAGCTAACATTAGTAGCTTCTCCAAGTATGTGAAATATATAGTGATATTGTGGTTTTAAATGGCTAATGTTGCTAACGGTAATCAACATGATTCCTGTCAACCATATTCAGTCTCGTGTGTGTCAGTAGTGCGAGCACAACTGTGAGCAACAGGACGCTGACTGTCGTTGACTTAACAGCCACAAGTGTCACTGTTAACAAGCAATGTCTGATTCTTACAGAGTCCCTTTAAATTTTGAGTTTCAAGGGTACCAACACTAAATGACATGTTTCAATATGTAATATGGTGTGACGGATGGTATAAACTAAACTTATCATAGTACATGTTAATTCTGTGCAAAAGCCAAGTAAGTACAATATTTCCTGATTAATGGGGAGTTTAACCAGGTGTACAAAATACACACCAATATCTTTACTTGAAGCAGGATTGTCTTCAGCCTCAGTGTCAGATGCCCTCAGCTCCTCAACGCTTATGTCCAGAACTTGAGTAGCTTCCTCCTCGATGGTCCTCATCTTGTCAGGCTCCGCCACTGAATCTGCCTCTGACCTAGACAGCCCCCTTCTGGGTCTTCCTCTTCTAGTTGAGGCAGGCTGACAGACCAAAGCTTCGTCATCCTCAGAAGAAGTCGTCCGAGGCATTGCGGTGGTTTTCTTACCCCTGGCCTGCCTCTTGGGTGGGACCTTCTCTGCAGGTGGATCTGGGGCTGCTTTACTGTTCTGGGCAGCTCTTCTTGTGGTGGTTCGCTTTTTAGGGACTTCTGATTTTTTGGGGGGCTCTGCCTCGGTGTTGGCTTCCGTGTCACTCTCATCGCTGAACTCCATCTGTAGTAAAATATAAGAGACTTTTTTATTTATTTATTTATTTATTTTTTAACAAAAACTAGGGCTGTCAAAGTTAATTCAAATAACGCAAATTTGTTTTAACGCCATACATTTCTTTAGCGCATTAATGCAATCAATTTTCGGAGGGTGTAGTGGGCTCAGTTTTAAAGCTAGAGCAAGCAAGCATATTTGTCCATTCCCATGTTGATAGAAGTATTAAGTACTTGACAAATCTCCCTTTAAGATACAGGGAGAGAGATTTGAACAGATAAACTACTTTGATTAGATGCCTACCTTGAAGCGTGACTTCCTTGTGCATCTGGGGGCAGCAGGCACACGTTGGGTTTTGTTTTGAACTGGCGACGAATCTTCATACACATGAAACTGTACCTGTAGCTTAGAGGCAGTCCTCGGTGCTTTCTGCACTGATGAAGGGGCTTTCGCCTTCTGAACAGGAGTACAGGCCAAAGTGGGTACCACTGTGTTAAAGTCAAAAGAGTCACGCTCCCTAACAGATGGCTCAGGCTTTACCCTTACTGGTGTCATGGGAACCAGTCCCTTTCCTTTGGTTGAGGAGCTTGTCACTTGAATCCTGGGCTTGACAAACTTCACCTTCATGGCCTCCTTTGTTTTGTCAGGAATATCTGGGTTTTTAATGGACTCTTTGGGCTTGTTAAGCGAGGATGAGGGAAGCACAGCTTTCTGTTCTGATTTCAGCTCTTTAGGTGCATTCCAAGTCCAAGCATTTGAGAAGAGCTCCTCTGGGATGCAGCCCTTTTTCGCAGCCAAAGTAACCAATGACACAATGGCTTTGGTTGCCATTAGGCCTGCTCTCACAGGTCTTAGCTCAGGAGAGGGTGTGGAATCAACAAATGCCAAGCCAGCTTCCAGTACTTTCCATATACCACAGACCTTGTTATACCTTGGTTCCAGCCCAGACAGGGCCATGCGAAGGTACACACGGCCCACCACGTCCTGCATCAGGGAGGGCTTAGAGGAGCTTTTGGAAGGGCCACAGGGAGGTAAGAGTTTAGCCAATTTTGCCCCAACTTTAGCAGCAACACTCTTACAGCGAGCTAATGTTGCAGATTGAAGTTTCAAACTGATTTTGGCTTCATTGGGATCCAGCTGGAGTACCAGATCAGCCTGTGTGGCTGCCCAGCGAGCAGTGACGCGGCCCAGACAGGGCTCAGCGCAGCAGGGGCAGTGGCAGTCAGATTCATGCGCCAGGGAGGAGAGCCAACGGCGAGGCGGGGCTTTGAGAGGTGGGGAGCTGGTCAGATCACTCACTACAGGTTCTTTGCCAATCCACCTAGTGCTCAGGATGTCCTTAAGATCATCATCCAAGGCAGGAAGGGGTGACTGAGATTTCTGCACCGGGCGACCTTTCCTAGGTTTGATTTTCACTTCAGCCTTCTGCACCTGATCAGAAAAATCTGAAGAAAAGAAGTAAAAATAAGTCCATTTAGTAGTTCAAGGAAAGTGACATGTTACTACATTACATTAGACAATAGTCCTAACTAAGGCTGTCAATCAAATAAAATAGTTAATTGCGATTAATCGCAATTGATCACACATTTTTTATCTGTTCAAAATGTACCTTAAAAAGGGAGATTTGTCAATTATTTAATACTCTTATCAACATGGGAGTAGACACATATGCTTGCTTTATGCAAATTTGGGTATATATTTATTATTGGAAATCAGTTAACACAAAATAATGACAAATACTGTCCAGAAACCCTCACAGGTACTGCATTTACCATAAAAAAATATGCTCAAATCATAACATGGTAAACTCAAACCCAACAACAGTCAAAATCGCAAATTTCGTTAAAGAACTTTGTGGCGTTAAAACGAATTTGCATTAATGCATAAACTTTGACAGCCCTAGTTCTAACGCATATAAAAAAGAATAATAACTAAATAAGTGTTTGAGTACAATTTACTTTGAATTAACATGAACAACCCAATTTTTAAAATGCAATAACACAATGTGATCAACTCAGTCAAACAATAGTACTGAACCAATGTCCAGCCTTATTTGAACTGGTGGAGGTGTGTATTTAACCGACCTGTACAGAGCTCCAGAAGGTTTCTGACTTTGTCCAAATCAATTCTGCTTTCCTCTCTCTCCCCTAGCATCAGCTCCAACTCTGCTTTCATCACCAGGAGCTCAGCACATCTAAAACAATGAGCAAAGAAAAGAGTGATGTGACCACATTAACTCTTATGTATTGTGCTGCATATCTATATTGCGCTGTGTTCTAAGCCTATTATAAGTACAGAAATTACTCAGCATGTACTAAGCTTGCAAAAATATTAAAAACACCTTTAGATATAAAATAGTCCAGCAACACCACCACAAAGTACACACTATTAGAGAAGAATCAGCACCTCTAAAACCTAGATCTATAATAAGCCTCTTATAATTGGGATTTATTACAGTGCTGTTGTATTGGATTGCAGTGGACTGTACAGGAGGGGTATAGGATGAACGATAACTCAGCATAAAACATTTAGTGTTTTTTAATCAATACGCAGGAGACCTATACTGTATCGACTGTATTTTACCGGTTCAAAGTGGCCCCAGTAAAATCTTCAGGTCCAATAAACATGCTTAAACACTACGTTAAGCTCAACAGCAGCACTAAACATAAAAAGGAGGAACAGGTTTAGCATCATACACTACAGAAAAAAAAATATTTAAATGTCTTATTGATAACATTTTTATGTAGATAAATAGTGAAACAAAAAAAATACCCAAAGAGCTTCTGGAAAAAAAAGTATGGCTTTTCCTAAAAATATTGTGATTATAAATTAACCGTTTAAAAAATGTTGATAGTAAAAGACGTTGGTATCACGTAGTATCACTGGGTCGTTAGCAATCAAGTTGCCAGTTAGTGTGGAATGCTGATATTGCTATTCATCACTTGACATGTCTGTCTGTGTAAGTCTCACTCCACTCGACCATAAAATATGCAACGAACTGGCAACCACTTGTTGTAAAGTGAATGCAATAGAGATGCGAAGTCCTGCCCCTTCCGGTGGAGCACCATGGGACTGGATTTCGGGAAAAAATATGTCCAGTAGTCAACGGCCGGACAAATTATTTTTTGATCCCGTTTGAACTGCACCATGAATCACACACAAGATGTTTGTCAATTTAAAATATAATTTTCCAAGTCAAGAAAGTCGCAGCTTGTTGTAAAACTGTTGAAATATCAGACTGTGAAAATACATAATTAGAAAGACTACACACCCAAAAGTCGCGTAAGTGACATCTCTCTCGCTGAAGCTACAATGCCTGTGTGTTTCGTACTAGGATGAACTCACACCAGCAACTGATCTGACTCGTTCTTTCTCCTCCCGGCTTATAAAAAGACCAGAAGTCAGGAGTCGCTGGATAATCAGGTAAGATAACATTTAATTTGTGCGTGGAACATAGCTAAGTTAGCTAGCTAGCTAGCTAATGTTGGAGATGTATAGTGTACGAGAAAAGAGATGTAGTTCACCGAGTGGTTTCACATAAAGCTAAATGATACGACAAACATACTACAAACTTTCTTGACTTGCAAAATTATCTTTTAAATTGACAAACATCACATGTGTGATTCATGGTGCAATTCATATGGGATCAAAAAAATATTTGTCTCTTGCCATTGACTATAGTACATATTTTTTTCTGAATTAAGGTCCCACGGGGTCCACCAGAAGGGGAGGGACGAGGGAAGGAGAGTGCGACATCTAGTGGCTGAATGTTGAATGTCAATAGCACGTTTAAGAATGGCCCGTATAAGCTGATAATATCAGGACACAAAGCTATCTTTTGGACCCTGCTTCACTATTTACATTTGAATCCACTACCATGCACATGTACGTACTGGCTGAGTGCCTGCAGCTTGATGGCCAGTTTGAGAGCTTCTAGACATTGGAGCCTGGCATCATTGACGGCCCCACAGCTGCCCCTCACAGCCACCAGTTTCATAGTGCACTTCAACAGCTCTGAGAGTAGCTGCCACTTCAGCACCAAGTTATCTCCTGCTCGTAGATCAAAAGGAGAGAATTAACATGGCAGACAGCACTAAAAGAGACATCAGTAAAAGGTATTGGCAGCTTTTCCTTGTATTGTCAGTCCATGTGTGGGACAAACGTACCTTGGTTGATGAAGCGCATGTCTGAGCTGCTGCCGTTAGACATGTACATGCCCTTCCCCACTAAAGTGACCAGCAGGCTGCAGAGAAGCTTCAGACTTTCATACAGGGCAGTGTCCGCGTTATTTAGACCTGAGACACAATCATAGATTAGATCCGTACTCAGTTAAAGCTGCAAACCTCTCCTCTACATTCTCATGATGCAAAATTAAAAACCATCTGGTTATATTAAGTGTAGCAAATGCTTTAGCTAACCGTGCTGTGTGATGTGGTTTCGCTGTGCTTGTGGCAGTGCAGCCGTGTCCAAACTCAGATAGGAGCTGCAGGTCTGTAGCATCCGAGCATGCAGCAGGTACCAGCTCTTTGACTGCCTCCGCTTGTTCACTTCTTTAAGCACCTCACACAGATAAGGTACTCCACGATCCACCTGACATATGGCCGAACAGGAAAGGGGTGATTTGATAGAATCACCTAACAATAACAATGCAAGAACTACTGCTAGCAGACAGGTTACCTACCTGTCCTGTGCTGTAGCAGTACTGAGCTTTCAACAGGATGGCCAGCATAGAGAGAGAAGAAGGTCCATCAGTAGTGGGAACAGAGGTAAGACACTTTTCTGCTTGCTCTAGCTGGGCCTAGAAAAATAGCACAATAAACAAAGTGAGATAAAGTACATAAAACATAGTATGTTTGCTATGAATAATTATTACAAACTGCATTACCAAAGCCAGTTCAGGGGAGCCCATATCCAGGAGGAGGCTGGCTGATTGACAGAGGGAGCTGGCACATCCGTGGTCATCCCCAAGTTGACGTGAAAGTCCAATCGCAAGTTGGTAAGCTTCCAAAGCCTTTAGAGGCTACACAAGAGAATGAAATTTGAAAAATACACAGATGCTACCAGCTCAGGATCTCCCTATGTAGATATAAACGTCTCATTCTAAGCTACCGAAAACGGTAAAGTGTGATTATACACTAGAGAAACATACTTATTAATATCCATTTCTGCCAATAGATCCCCCTAATAGTTACACACTGGTCCTTTACAGCATTATTGTTTCTTGCATTGTTGTACCCCCATCTAGAGAAAACCTCAGGGAGAATTTGGTCAACTTAACTTTAAAATTCTCTTTACAAACGGAGACAAACTTGTAAACGCACATCTCTGATTCCTATAATGCTTCATGAGTTGTGTGAGGTTACTTATTTAATAGAAGCTCAAGAGAGACATAAAAACAACCAAAGAGACCCCCCAGAATGACGTTGACCAAATTCTGTGTCGTTACCTTTCCTTTGAGGTTAAAGAGAGCCGCAGTCACAGCGATGGAGCTACAGGTCTGTTTGGGGTTTCTGACAGAAGGCAGGACTCGACTCTGCAGAAGAGCGGACCACTCATCCAGTGCTCTTTCCAAAGGCTTGCACAACTCTTAAAAGGGATTAAAAAATAATTTCTATTAATCTCTCACAAAGGCAGAGATGCGTTCTGAAGCAGAACAACAGATTATGGTACAAGTATTAACCATCATATCATATTGGTGTCTACAGTAGGATGATTAAGGATATGAAAAAAGGCCTCCTACCGTTCTCTGCAGCCAGGTTGAAATGCAAGCCTTCATAGACCTGGATGCTGTCTTGTGACTTCTTTTTGTCTTCATAATCAAAATCATTGGTTTCTATGGGATCGGCCACGCACACCGTCTGCTCACGCAACTCGCGCATTTTTTTGTCCCTGTCAATGGTCTGACCAAAAACACACAAGCCTCATTAGTTAATCACAACAAGACATTTCAGTTGATGAATTAAACTAAGGCCCGGTTCAGATCTGACATTAACATGCGTCTTGGGAGATCCAATCACATCTGTTCACACCTGGCATTAGAACGCGTCTCCACATGAGTCTTGAGTGACCACTTGTGATCGGATCTCACTTCCCCGCTCTTTATGCAAATAAACACGTAGTAAACCACACGGCTAATACAGCAGACGCTGTGACGTAATATTACAGAAATGTCAGTAGTGATATCCTACATATTCCTGAATTTGGGTACATTTACATACATTAACAAGTACAAGGTTAATGTCTACCGATGGTCCCCGGGGACCTCCGTGCTGCCGCCACCGCCACCTTTGCCAGGCAACACCGGCGTACAGCGCTTCAGAGAGCCGGCGATGAGAGCGAGTGGTATCAGCTCTGTGCAGAGCACCAAAAAAAAAACCCACAGACACATCACCAACTAACAGTGCACAGAAGCCGTTTTGCTTCTATTCACATGAGGGGCGCAGAGACCCGCGGATCCAAGTGGGATGTCAGTTGAGTAGGCGGTCCTTAATGTGGCCCAGGACACATTCGCGTACACACTGCTAAAAGAATGTGGCCATATGTGGCCCAGACCACATCTGAATGTGGTCTGAGTGATTGGATCTCAATGTATCCTCAATGCGTCTTGAGTGCGTTCACACCTGTACTTAGAGCTGTCAACTTGTGATCCGATCACTGAGGACACATGTTAATACCAGGTCTGAACGGGGCCTTAGATTTAAATACAGATAATAGTTGATTGCCAGCTATACAGTCCAATATCAATTCTTACAGTAGTTAAGAAAAAAACTTGACCATGAATACTACCATACTGTTACTAATTTCAGTTGCACTCATTCTCATTTTTTGACAGAAAAATAAATTCTAAACATGGACTGTTTAATTAAAACAGTAGTTCCTGATATCCTGACAGATTCGATAGAGCTCACCATCTGAAGGTTCTTCTCAAGAGTGCAGATGTAGTGCCAAAGTAAAGCATGGGCCTTGTCATCCTTCAGCCTTTCAGCATTTTCTGGAATCTCTGGTTCTTCTTCAAGAAGCCGCAAAGCTTCATGGGTAAAATCAACTGCCGTGCTGTGCAGTTACAAATGAACATAATGAACATTGAGACAGAAGGCTGCTGGCCGTGTTAGCCCAGCGGGGCTCCTGAGCACACAATTTGGTCCCCACACAACAGAGTATTTATATTTATCATTAGAAATGATGTAAATAAAAGCTCCTACCAGTCAGTCTGTTCACTGAAATCCTGGAAACACACAACTTGGGCCATTTCACAGAGGTAGACAGCACGCAGATGGGTGTGGGAGCTGTCCTCGTGGCAGATGTCCAACAGATCACAGAGTGTGTTGTAACGCTCCTGGGCCGTGTCTCCTGCCACCTCCTTATAGGCGCGCAACTCTTCCTCCAAAAGGCAAAGCATTACTCGCTCGTCTGGGACGTCAGGACCAAAACCATCATGTAATGTCCTGTTTCAGGATGGGACAAGTTTCCTTTCCATTAATATTCCATGAAATACGTTCTCTGAGAACTTAAACGTTGTCACAAACATGCCTTTATTAGAATAACTGTACCTGAGACGGATGTCCTCCTCAGAGTTGCGGGCAGCGTCAGTCTTTGTTTTCACCCACAGAGAGACCGGCTCAGCGATATGAGTGGTGATATTATCCCCCAGAGCTTTCAGCCACAGGATCACCCAGTCCAGTGCTCGCTCCAGTTGTCCAGCCCGCCGAGACGTCTGCACAGCCAGCATGAAAGGTCGGCTCATCTAGGTAGTCAAAAGCCATGTTAATACTACAGATGAGTGTAAAAATGAACATATATATATATTAACACATTATTCCCCAGGATCATTTAGGTTTGCTCCTATCTAACACAAAGTAATCTGTATACCAACAACCAAACCCATTCTAGACAAAGACATGATATATACAGTATGTGTATTTATTAAGACACTTAAAGAGCTTACCCTATCGACGGAGAGCGAGGCGGGACAATTCTTGCATAGATCCCTGCAGAGGATCTCTACTAGTGTGAATGCCTGGTCATAGAGGTGCTTGTTGTAAAATCCACAAGCTAAGTTGCTCACAGCGATCACTGTAAGACACACGGTAATCATAAAAATCAACAAAATGTCATACAATATAACAATAAAATATTATATATTGCAATTTAAGAAAGCATTTCAGAACCACTCAAGAGAACTGACAACATAAATAATCACCCGCTTTGACGAGAAGGTTTTCACTTGACAGTTTACGCAGTTCAGTCGTCATCTGTCCAGCTGTGGCCTGGCAGTACAGCAGCACTCGGTCCAGTGTGTCGCTGTTCTCCAGCTGAGAGCAACAAATCACAATCATTACCAAAACCTAAATCAGAGTACAATTAGAACTGCAGCAATACGTTGTAACTGTGTGACTTATCAGTATTAATAATCTGTGTTCCATTATGTATAGTTCTGCCTCTTCTTAAGCGAGTGTGATTAAGGAAATGTAATCTGCTTTTAATGTTGCTCTCTGACTCCTAAAACTATCAGTAGCTGAAACCTCCAATCATAGGGACAAATTAGGTCAACATTCCCAGAACCCTCTCCGTTTTTAGTGAAAGTGCTTTTAAAATGTTCTGACCCTCATCTTGGTGTGAGCTAGAGACACATTACATTATTTTATAAGCATGCAAGATTATAAAAACAGGATTACAGATTATTGGAGCATGGAATGAAAATTCTTTGGTTGATGAAACTTGCTGTTTGTTTTAAGTCTCTTTTATGTGAAACTTTTTATCTTGTATTTTTTATTTAGTTATTTGACAATACAAGCAGGCAATGTTACACTTATTTAAAGTGCAACCGATGCAATGTATATAGAACTTCCAGCTGCAGCTAATTTGCAGACCATGTCTCTGATTAGGCTTTTAAGAAAAATGAAATACTTTAAATAACTTTTTGTTTTTTTAGTTTGTTATTTGTGTTTTTATGTTGTTCTTGTGTGAAACTTTTATGCTGCCATCTTTGCCAGGACCCCCTTGGAAATGAGATTCAAAATCTCAATGGGATTATGGCTAAATAAAGATTAAATAAAAAAAATAAGTTAAGTTTTAATTTTCAGTTTTGTTACCATCATCATCATAATAATGAAATTGGATATTAGACAAGCAGCCTCACCTGTGATGCGAGCATGCTCTCATAAGCAAATCCGAAGCCTTGGTAAATACTGAAGCAAAGGGCTTGTTGCAGTCTGCTGACCTCAGCCTGGCATAACGACTTCTGTAAATAAAACAGACAACAGGATAGTAATCTGTATACATTCTCAAGAAAAGTAAATGTAACCTCTGTATGCCTTTTTAATGGCAATTGATTTAAAAAAAAAAAAAAACAACAACGATTTCCCTGCTTTTTTTTCTAGCACACACACACAAACAGAAATGAGCTAATTTCCTCGTCAGTAAGTACACTCACCTTCTTCAGCGTCTTTACTATCCGTTCTTGGTGCTCCTCACAAAAAGAAAACCAAGCCAGCAGCACAGGTCCGCTTAATCCCTTGCTGTTGCCACTTTCGACAGCCCACACCACCAGTCCACAACCTTCCAGGACTGCATGAGCTTCTCTGTCCCCCAGGTCAGCTGGGAGAGACCTCAAGGCCCTGGCACACTCCGTCAAAGCCTGGACACTCTCCCTGCCAGCCTTCATTGTATAATGAATCTTTACTGCCCATCTGCCGAGCACTGCAGCTGTACACTGACGATCAGCACAGTCTCTGACTTTGCTCTCAATGTCATTCAAGAAGGTGGAGGCCAGATCATAGAGGCTAGCCTTACAAAGCACTTTCACTATAATCAGCGCTATTTCAGAAAGCGTACATAGACTTGATGTCTCAGTAGACTGCTTGGACCCGTCTCCCTCACAGCCTCGACCGCCAGTCCAGCACTTGTTGAAAAGTGTGTGCATTTCCTGGAGAAGAAAGGAAGCATCGTCCTTGGTCACTGCTTCACAGCAACTCTCAAATTCAGCGACGGCATCCTCTGTGTATATGGGGGCTTTGGAGAAAGAGGGGGTTGCACTTTCTGTAACCAACAACAGGAGGAAGCTCAGAGCTTGCATCTGGCAGTGGAGTTTGTCACGGGGATTCAGGATTTTCCGGTCTTTGGTAGCAGATAGTCCGTTCCAGAGCACCGAGAAGCAGCTCCGCACAAGAACACAGTAGTCCTCAGCCTATGGAGCATACAACAGTGGTAACCTTGTTAATGCTGGTGTTACACCGAAATCTGTGGCCGCAGAGAGCCAGCAACACAAGGTCAGCATTTCTAACAGCTGTTATCAGAAAATGTGACCACACTGCACCTGTAGAATAAACGGAGGCAAACATGTGACAGAAAACACACAAAACTAAATTGTTATAAAAAACAAAAATGTATTTTAATATTTTTCCTTGAAAGATATATTCACAAAACTGTAAAAGAAAAGTAAAAGATAGGTACAGCGGGGTCACATTTAAATGGTGACCTTGTGGGATGCTGGCTCTCTGCGGTCACAGATTTCGGTGTAACACTGGCACTGAAAAAAAGCGATCCTGTAGCGCAGATGTGGAACATACAACACGTGTAAATTAACTAAAATAGAAAGTGATACATACCTGTTGGGCTGGGGTAAGCCTGCTGTAAAGCAACCCTGCTACATGGCTACATAGACTGTGAGCTTCTAGGGAGCTTAGCTTCTTGACAATATGGAAAATGATCTTTTCCATGTACAGCGGACTGCTCTGAGCAACAAGTGCTGCAGAGATATCATAGCCCTGGAGGGATAGCTCCACCAGCTGGATCAACTGGCTGACATGGTCAAAACCAGGGGATCCAACTCCAAGTTGATGGTTACAGGCTCTGATGACCCTGTCACACAGCGTGCGACCCTGAAGGCCTGATGGACCCTTCACATATTTCTGCAAAATATAAATAAAAACAAGACAGGTTTATATTCTATATTATTATTATTATTATTATTATTATTATTAGGGTGAGTTGCTCTAATGTGGGACACCTAAGCTCCAGTGGGTATAGGTCTTTCTCAAACATCTCAAATGTCCAATCATAGATTAGGGTGGAGCAATCATCACACTGGAAGCACCCTGTGTGATGATCACCCAAAAGGTCAATGACATCGTGTTTAGACAAACTTAATGTTAAGGGAATACATTTCTTATAAATAAAACAACCATGCTAGTTTTTAAATCAGGATATGTTTATTCAACAAATAATATTATAATATGGTGTAAACATACTCTATATTTGTTATTTCAATCAAATTTTTGTCCCACTTCAGGAAACATGGTTTCGACAAGTGGGACAGCATAAATTGTGCAATAACAATGGTTAATTATACGGTTTTAGTCTTCTAATGCATTATTTGTTTAACTTTTGTTGTATTTTTAAAATTATGTTAGTTTAGATCTTTCTTCCTTTTTTGTTATTGTTTTTTTCTCCTGGGGTTGGGAGGAGGTCCTTTGTATAAGCCTGTGGCTTATTGACCTCTCCTGTCACATTTCTTGACATTTTCATTGACTGGATTTTGTGCAGTTTTATATATGTGTAAATAAAAAAAATAAAAAAATATTTAAGGTGAAGTGCAAATTATATTCCATAATAGGAGATGGCTGCATCTCTGTTAAAATTGAGTTGAGTTATGTTTTTTTTCTGCAGGTGGTTGTTTTTATGCCTGTGCATTATAGGTTAATCAATAATTATCCATATCATAATGTCCCACATTAGACTAATTCACCCTATTTTATACACCAAAAACATGCCTCATTATTCCAACACAGCAAATACAACAGGGCTAATGTTAAGGTATTTATTCCTGCCTTAATGTTGTTTTTAAAGCAAGTTCTCTTAAAATAATAACCTGTCACGTCACTAGGAATATGAGTGGTTAATGTTGTTAATATTATGATTAAACTAACCTCTAGTTCTTGAAGTAAAAGCTGCGTCTCTTTCACAGAAGAAGTCCTCTTGATGTATTCGTCCACTTTCAGACACTTCATGTCTTCAGCTGTAAAACAAAAACACGTTATGAAGTGAAGTTAGTAAATTAACTTCCATAAAGCCGCTTAGCTTAGCTTAGCTTAGCTTAGCTTAGCTTAGCTGACGTTAGCGTGAACGTTAACCACAACATGACGCTGTTCAACCAACGTTAACGTTTACTAACCTAAACCAAGAGAGTAAACTGTGACTTACTTCAAGCAGGAGACTTTTGTAGCGATACTTTTCTTCAGAGCAGATACAAAGTAGCCTTGTTGTCCATAATAACTCAGTTAGACTGAAGTACAGTTGCGTAAGTTTAAAGATTCAAATCCTCAACTATAAACTGCTGCAGCCCCGCGCACTGTTTTTGAAAGGTGTCTGCTATCCAATCCGACAGCACTTCCGATTTTTACCCGGAAACGCAAGGACTTATGGGTAACGTAGTTTTATGATCATGCTCAAACTGCTGGCACCAATGAGTTGTCAAACCATTATATAATAAACGTTTTAAGCTTTTCTGTGAAGAAGAAGAAACAATTTGACATTTGTTTTTATACCAAAATATTTTCAGTGGATGCTGAACATTATTTAAAGGCTCCATATCGTGCTCATTTTCAGGTTCATACTTATATTTTGTGTTTCTAATAGAAGATGTTTAAATGCTGTAATGTTAAAAAAAAAATGTATTTTCCTCATTCTGTCAACCTGAATATGCCTGTATTTACCCTTTATTTATTCACTGTGATTCACTATTGTAAAACAATAAAACCTGAAAAGGTTCATGGGTGAATGCTTTTTATGGTCACTGTAAATTCCAAATAGCCTGTTTTTCATTGCTGACAAGGGTTTGTAAAAGATTTTTAAAAAATTGGTGAGCGGAGTGATGAATAAAGATTTTTGTTTGGAACATATCCACTAGAGGGCACAGGTTCATACTTTCCCTCTTGGCCCACTGCAGATGAAACTTCCCATCCTCAAGCGGAAGGGACAGCAGGTTAAAGGATTATTATTGTTATTAAGGGTGTGTTTCCAATAGCAACATAACAAACTTTAGCAAATTTAAACTTTGGTAGAAGGCCCATTTCGGTCTCAAGGTCTGATCCATTACTCTGAAAAACGGCTGAGGGAGTGAGCAAACAAAGCTGTACAAAGTGTGAACCAACAATACTTTATACATACCAGATTTAATGTAATATATCTGTAATCTTTTATTTGTCACTTTTTTAGTAGTTTTACGTTTTAATTTATTCACATATAAAGAATAGGGCCCAAGTTTGTCTTTGTTTGCATTGATTTGTAACGTCAATGCCTGAGAGGGCAATGCGTTCTCCTCCCAGCTCATCACATACCGCCCCTTGGCGTCGCGCCCCTTACGCCCCTTGGCGTCACTTTAGGTTTAGGCAATAAAACCACTATAGTTAGATTTAGGAAGGAACTACATGGTTGGGCTTAAAGCTACTACGTTTGTAAAATGAAAATGACACTGAACCTTGTGAACACGGGACACAAACAAACAGATGATTTTAACGCGAAGCACGGGACGCAAACAGCAGTCTCCTGGAGCCTTGTCCGCATGCCGTGTTTCTTTTTCGCTCTTTAAAATACGTCACCACACTCCCGGCGCACTTTCCCTGAGCATTTACTGTGACCGTGGATGGGTTTATATTGTAGGTAATGGAATGCTTGGTGTGTTTCATACCGACGCTAAGGGGTGCCGTGTGCAGAGGCATCGCCGACAGCCATGACAAAGCCTCAGTATTTGACGCCCTGGGAATGAGAACGGGCTGTAGAGGATGTAAATTTGGACCCAAGCCGTTTTCCTATGCAATTCTGATAAAATGCTCTACAAGTAAGGGATAATGTACAGTGAGCCGGTCATTATTGTGAAAGAATCCCCGACGGGGTAATGCGGCACTCATCGCCCTGAAGGGGTTTCTTTTATAACAATGACCCGCTATCTGTACATTATCCCTCTTATTACATGGCTACTTACTTAAGAAATGAGAAATTTGACATAAAAACGGATCGTCAGAGTCCGACATCAGTACTGCGTCCGTAGCAACGGTCTGCTATACAGAAATAACAGACCGTAGAACACCGTGATTGACCAATCAGAATCGAGTATTCCACAAAGCCATGTAATAATCTTATATAAAAGGCATTGTGGGACAAACTGCATGATGAGAACCCTGCTTTCTCTTTAAAAGTATGTATAGGTGACAGGAAATAGAAATGGGAAAAAGCTTGAATTGGAAATGACTGAAAAGGAGTATTTATTTAGATTTTAGATGAAAATGGAGGGACAGGGATGCACAACACAGATCCTAAGATCACAAGACAGACCACGATGGCTGCAATGAGAAAAAAGCTTCTGTGAGTGGAGACAGCTATAGAATAAACTACACTATACAAATACCTTCAGTTTTTCCCGGGACATAGCGTAAATGTTTTCTGTAAAATAATCACCTGTGAGACTTGTGGTGTGTTTTGGTGATATAATTATTTTTATTTATATTGCACTTTTCAGAGATAGAGTTTACAAAGTGCTTTTTAACAGAGGACGGTCAGACACAGAAAGGCTACTAAGCAATTACGGTTCTCTTCTTGATGACGTGTTCCATCGTCGTCTTTTCAGTGGTGTCCAGATCGATCTTGTAATGAGCCAGGATTTTCAGGATGGGTCTCATCTTTAGCCACCACTGTACCTTTGGAATACGATGTCTGTGGAGAACAACATTTGTCAGTGCAAAGAGGAAGTGAAAACAACAATAACAACACTCTCTGAGCCTATACACAGTCAAATAATGTATGTAAGATATTTCAATTAAAGCTGGATTAAGTAATTTCTGACCACTATGGTGCAGAAAGACTCCAAAGTCAATTCACAACAAGGGGGCTTAAGCTTTATAGCTAACATGTTAGCAATCAACTGCCTGTACACCAGTGGGCAAAAAGTGAAGCCAATGCTGAAGTGCCTTAAACTTGCATTCTCTCTAACAGCCAGCAGGGGGCGACTCCTCTGGTTGCTAAAAGAAGTCTGATTGTGTAGAAGTCTATGAGAAAATAACCCTACTTCTCACTTGATTTATTACCTCAGTAAACATTGTAAACATGAGTTTATGGTCTCAATCTCTAGTTTCAAGTCTTCTTCAATACAGCATGATGTTCATTTAGTAAATTATGGTCCCATTTAGAGTAAAATAAACCATAAAGCAGGGTATGCTTTAGGGCGTGGCTACCATGTGATTGACAGGTCGCTACCGTGGCGTTGTCCGGTCTGGTAGTTGTCTGTGGTTTTGTCTTACAACTTTAACCCTTTCACAGTGTGTTTTCAGTTCATGAAAGTTAATTGTAACATTTTGATTGCCTAAAAATGTCTTATTCAGCGTTCGGTTGTACTTAGCTTCACCCTATCGTGTCACATCTGGTTGCAAAAAACAAAGATGGCGACAGCCAAACTCAAGGCTTCAAAACGGCAGTACACAAACCAATGGGTGACGTCACGGTGACTACATCCACTTCTTATATACAGTCTGTGCAATATACACACAACCACAGCAACATGGAGATATTATTTGAGTCCTCTTCCTTGCTAACTGTCAACTCAAGTTTTAACCCTGTTTTTTGGCCCACTAACTAACAATGTGAGTAAATACAAAACAATACAAAAGAGACGGGATATAAATGAAGTCTTACTCAAAGTCAGTGTGATCCTTAAGTTCTGCCAGAGGCTGGAAGACCAAAGATCTCTTCCTCATGCCCAGCACGCAGGCTGAATCTGGAGAGTTGGCAAAGATACGACCTGGAGGATTGGGATTTAACATATAGAATACATTAGCACAGGGATTACAGGATTCATTACGCCACGAATGTATACAACATGTCCTCACCATGTCTGTAGCATTCCTTCAGCTTGTCAGTCAACCATAACACAGACTTGATCCCCATCTTGGTGCCAAAATTCCTGTCGAAGGGGCTGGGGGTTCCACCCTAATAACAGAGCAGAGGTTTCCTTATGTTTCTGAAATTCAATCTGTTGCCAAATATATAATGAGTCTGCACTCAACAAACAGAATGGCTGTGTCTGAAATCACTCACTACTCACTGTGTAGTGGACTATATAGTGAGTTTGCCATTTTGTAGTACTGTATAAATATATAGTGATAATTATCAAACCTTATGTAGTGGACTCAAAGTATTCCACAATGCAACTGAAAAGTAGTGGACAACGATGGTCTTTAACCGAGCACTATATACCATCATGCATTGCGCTGAAGGAAAAAATGGCAGACAGACAAGAGGAAGAGAGAGCAGCGCGATTAGCCACTCTAAACCCTTATGTATACGATTTGAAAATGAAATCAAGCAGTACATTAAAACAATTTTTAACTAAAAAAAAATAAGAGAGCTGCGAAAACAATTCATTTGTGGTCTTTGTTTAATGTTTTTATTTAAAGGATTAACCCTGGCTTTGACATTGTTTTTATGTGTTAATGACTGCTTTGTCACTATTATGTGCACTATATTTACAATAAATAATTGATAAAAAAAAAAGAGAGCAGCGTGATTGAGACAAATCCATGAACTGCAGCACAAAATTAATGTATCATATAACACAAACGGCCACAAAGTACTTTGTGTGTATTATTATAGGAAAATACGCTTATTGCCACAATGGCAGACGGCAGCACATCACCGCTTTACTACTTCCGTTCTTACCTTTCACAATAAAATCTCAAGACATACACTGCATCACTGCTTACAAGTGCTTAAATTCACTGAGAGCATTTTACTAAGAGACAGCTCAACAAAATAGCTTACAATATGTATTTATCACAAAAATACATGTCAGTATTTATTATGTTAGGTCTACCAGCAGCAGCATACGTTAATCTGGCATATTTTAATTGTGCGACAGCAATGACGTAATTAACAGCGCAGAGAAAATTACCCAAGTAGTGTTGTTTCATTTTGCCGTTAAGCTCACTATATAGTCCTCTATATAGACCTCCCTGGATAGTGAGTGGGGAGTAGTGAATTAGTTAATGATTTGAGACATATCTGCATCTTGTGGCCCACCTGCTGCATGTGTCCAAGTACGTTCTTCCTGCAGTCAAACACACCCTTGCCCTCCTCTGTGTACAGGTTGAAGATAAAGTCTGTGGTGTAGTTGGCATTGCATTTCTCATTTCTGAAATAAAAGTAGAATATTGGGTGCGATATGAAGCCACAGTGAGCTGCAGAGCGTCGAGTTGATTCTACTCAGAATAGAAATTACGCTTATTCCCACCAACCTGAGAATCAGCCCTCTCTTCACCGTGGTCTTCATCTTCTCCACCAGATGTTCCACGTTCATCTACAAACAAATCAACTATCAGACCACTGGAGTATGTCATCACTTAGCTTTCTCTCTTTTGTACGTTCACAAGGACAGACCTCAAGGTCATGAATGTTGAAATGCTCCTCGTAAATGTAAGCAGCGTCAGCTCCAGATGCCAAGCCAGACATAGTTGCCAGGTAGCCGCAGTATCCTCCCATAGTCTCAACAATGAACACTCTTCTCTTGGTGCCGGCAGCCGATTGTTTGATCCTGTCGCACGTCTGAAAAAGAGACAGAGGAAGAATATAGTGAGTGAGGTTTAGTTTTTGGATTGCCTGGTGTTTGTTTAGTGTTCTATATGATTTTTACCATGGTAATAGTGTTAAGTGCAGTGTCAGTGCCAACACTGAAGTCAGATCCAGGAACATTGTTGGAGACGGTAGCAGGAATAACGACAATGGGAAGACAAAGTTCCTCATACTTCTCTCGAGCCTGCACCATCTGCAGACCCCCAACAAATGCCTATTGAAGACAGGAAGGAAGAAGGAAATCAGTAAAATGTCATTTACATGCTGGGTTTTGTGTCAGAGCTGTGTCTCTATTTCTCCACTCCTCACCTCAAAGCCTCCAATAATGACTACAGCATGAATGTTGTGCTTTGCGATGCTCAGACTGATCTCCTCCATGAAGTCAAGTGGCAGGGACCTTTATAAAAAAGGGAAAAACACAGAATTACACCTGCTCAATGTTAAAGGATAACTTCGGTATTTTTCCACCTTTTCCCATGTGTTTGTGTCCAAGTGACTAATGGGGACAACAATTTTGGAAATTGGTCCAGTATTGAGGAAGAACGCTGCAGCCGGCAACTGCTAAACAGGCTGTAATGTAATCATTTGGGGCAACCTGGCACTGTTAGTTTACGTCCACTAAAAGTGCTTGTTTTTGTCACGACAGGCTCAGATTGTTATTATGAGTATCTGACAACATTATGGAAAGGACCCTACAGAGAAATAAAATGTTTTCTTGCCTTTCGCTTGATACGGTGTTTGTTATTATGTGTCTCGCTTGGAGAAGTCTCGTTCTGAAATCTCGTGTCACTTCTACATTGTCAAAGTCAGCTTAATATTCAGCCATGACATTGAAAATCTTTTAGATAACACTAAGCTACACTTTCTGTGTAGCAAAAGGTAAGAAGAACTTATTATTTTCTGTAGGGTCCTTTCCATAATGTTGTCAGACACTTATAATAACAAGCCTGTCAGTGGCAAAAACAAGAACTTTTAGTGGACGTAAACTGCCGGTTCCAGGTTGCCCCAATAGTATTACATCGCAGACCGTTTCGCTGCTGCCGTCTGCAGCGTTCTCCATCAATACTGGACCAAATTCAAAAAATGTTGTCCCTATTAGTCACTTAGACACAAACACATGGGAAAATAAGGTTGAAAAACACTGAAGTTATCCTTTAAGTAAAAAGCACACTTAATAACAGTGAAACATGCATTGTTATAACTCTACCAGTGCATCAGTGGTTTGTTGAAATATCTCACCTCTTTGTGCCCAGCAGGGAGCCCCCCTTTCCAACCCATCCTGCCACTCCGGACCAAGCAATAGGCTCAATCTGTGCAGGGAAAGAGAGAGCATGCTCTATCATGTTCTGAAAGTAAAAAGCCTTCTTGTGTGTTTATGTGTGGGTAATTTACCATTCCATGAGCCAAGCCATCGAAACCGTCGTGCACCCCCAGCATCGTGTGGCCCTGGAGGAGCCCGGTCCTGACAGCAGCACGAACTGTAGCATTCATTCCGGCACACGGAGCTCCCACGTTCAATAAGGCAATGTTGATATTACTCTGGCACATTCACAGATACATTTGACAGGACATATGTATTTTGCACTGGGACTTATTGGATATGAGACAGTTAATGTACAATAACAGAAAGGTTCAACTTAGTTCCTGACCTTTGTGTCTGGGGGGTGCAGATGAGCCAGCATTTTGTAAGTGTTCCAGTTGTTCTCAAAGCTCCTGTTGTACAGAAATGTACAGGCATTAAAAACTCAACACAACACTTGAGGATTTCAAAAACATAATGCAAAAGTGCATTGCTCACTTTCCCCTGAGCTTCACCGCGTCTTCAAACCTCCCCTCACTCATGGCCGTGGTGACATCTTTAGTCTGATGTGACAGAGGGTCAAAAGACAAAAAGGAAACTGAGAATTGAATCAGTACTAAAAAAACATATTGCCAGGGTTATTATAGTAAACTAAAAGTTAAACTAAAATGAAAACTAGAATGGCACTCGGAGAGTGCAGACCTCCGCCAAGATGCCTGACTTTAAAAACAGATCACAGCTCACAGCTGGCTGTACCGTGAGGTGGTCGGCTTGTTATTAACATGGTGTGTTTCTGTGTAACGTATCGGTGGATGCCTCTCTCATTCAGCAGCCTTGTTTTGTCTGTATAACGTTACACTACGTTGTCTCTCATCCCGTCATCTACCGCTTTTTTCTTTCTCACCGCGGACGGCCAGCAGCTCCCGCACCTCTTGCCACACATCCACACACGTATCTCTCTGCTCGAAGAAGGAAGAAGGCGCGGTCACGCGTCATCAACGCGTCATCAACGCGTCATCAATGCGTCATCTAAGCGTCATAAACACGCCATCAGTTACACTGCGCATGTGTTATACCCTGTGGTCTTAATGCTCAGGCTGATTGGAATAATTAAAAAAATTCCTGAATCTGGATCATGATCCGGATCGCACCTAAAATCTAATAGATTGTTCAATGTGTTACACTCCACCCCTCCAAAAGATTTCATTCAAATCCATCGCAAACTTTTGGAGTAATCCTGCTAACAGACAGACAGACCAACAAACCAACAAACCAACAAACCAACGCCGGTGAAAACATAACCTCCTTCCTAGGCCTAACCTTTCTGGAAAACTGAAACTAAACTAAAACTAGCAAACAAACTCTGAAAACTAACCAAAACTAAACTAAAATGAAATCAAAAAGTCAAAACTAAGTAAGGGATAATGTACAGTGAGCCGGGCGATGCGTCACGTCTTGCTTATTACACGGCTACTTACTTAAGAAATTAATAATTTGACACAAAAAACGGTCCGCCAGAGTCCGACATCAGAACTGCGTCCATAGCAACGGTCTGTTATACATAGCAACGATCTGCTATAAAGAAATAACAGACCGTAGAATGCCGTGATTGACCAATCAGAATTGAGTATTCAACAAAGCCGTATAATAATATAACATAATAATAATAATAACTGAAAATTCAAAACTATTATAACCTTGCTTCTTGCAGTCATGTTCATTTGTTCATTTTATACAAACTGAACAAAGATTTGATTTGTTTTGCATATGGATCAGGTTTGACTCACCACTTGCACGCACTCCATGAGCGGCAGCCTGACGGCCATGTTCCCAGACAGGCTGACCACACATGCGGGAGTGTCTGGAGTCGCCTCCAGCAGAGCCATCACGGCCTCCACACCCATCCTGCTGCCCTGAATCAGGACAATCAAAAAGCAGGTACACTTGTGTTTAATAAGTTTAATTGTTGAATATGCATTAAAAATGTTTATATATGGGATCGTATTACCAGGATTCTGTCAAAGGCAGAGGGGGTTCCTCCTCTCTGCACGTGGCCCAAGATGGTGGTGCGGGTGTCAAAGCCTAGCTTCGTTGATACCAGCTGGACGGAGAGATCATGATTTTATTTCCCATATGAAGACCCTATACTGTATGTGTGCTGGTATATTGGAGTTCTGCCACGACTGACCTGTTTGACGTCGTCACATGTGATAGCTTTCCCGCTGCGGTCCATCGCTCCCTCTGCAACGATGATAATATTCAAACGGGAGCCGCGGCTTCTTTGCTGAGAGGGACAGAGAAAACTTTTAAGATCAACAAGCACACTTTAAAAAAGAAAAGAAAAAAAAGAAGCTATATTTCAAATTAGTCATTGAAGACGTCAATGCAGGACAAGACATTTACATCTTTCAGTCTTCTGCACAGATGCTCCTCCCATTCCACATCTGGGGGCATCTCTGGGATGAACACCCAGTCAGCGCCGCAGGCCAGAGCCGTCACCAACGCCAGGTAACTGTAAAAAGAGTCATACGCTACGGTTCAGGTGTCTTTTAAAAACTGAAAAGTAAGTATCTAAAGCTGATGTTTCATATCATAAATACAAGTTTTGTCAAAAAATAAAAGGTACAGTGTGTAACATCTGGCGGCAACTAACTGTTGTCATCTATGGTACAGCCTCACAGAGGTGCTAGCCTGTCTGTAAACTCTTTGTCTTTCTTACTTGAGATTTCAATGTAGTTGAGAGGGACATTTCACTATTTCATCCCTAGAAAGCACATTTCTTTTGTATGTGTTGTATAACTAGCAGTTTAGCGACTGTATCAATTATTTTACAACCATAGATGAATGAACCCCGATGCTGCGACTGCTCACAAAACACACTCAGGCTGTTACTCACCCACAGTGCCGACCCATTACCTCCAGGATGAAGGTCCTCTGGTGACTGCAGAACAACACATAGCACGTCAAGACTCTTAAAAAGACACGGCTGGTCCGTCCGTTAAATAAATGCATGAATGGTTACATGCATACCTCTGTGCTGTGGTGGTGATGGCGTCCACTATCTCTATGATGCGGTGCAGGGCGGAGTCCGTGCCGATGGTCATGTCGGTGCCGCAGAAGTCGTTGTCAATGGAGCCCACCATGCCGACGATGTTGAGATGGGAGGAACCCTTGGCCTCGGCTGACGTGATCTTACCTGAGACCACAGGTGACAACACTCTCAGATACCGTTCACTCTCAAAATTACCAACATGCCTGAACCAACAGTACCATATCATCAGCATAGAGGGGCAGATATGTGCAAAGAGACGTTTCATTTGAGGTTGTGTTGCCTAGAACGGTTGGATTTTGGGCTCATGTCTCTCACCAGTTTTGACTAGGTCCACCAGCAGCTCACTCCACTCTTTTCTGAACTGGTCGGCGCCCGTCAGACTGCCATCGCCACCGATCACACATAGGTTGGTGATGCCCAACTTGACCAAGTTACAGGCGGCTTTGGTGCGTCCCTCCTTGGTGCGGAAATCCTGACAGCGGGCACTTCCAATCACAGTCCCACCCTGTTGTTAGGCAAGGAGGAAGGGTTTCAGAAAGGGATGCAGATAAGCAGAAGGTGTAGGGTTATCTGAAACTTAAGCACTCATGTCTAACGTCATTAAGTCTTAAGCTATCTAATGAACTGGCATTTAAATGACCATTTGACCTACAGAACTGCAGTAAAGGCTAAAGACTGGTTAGGGTTACACAGATCATCCATCCCATACAAGTTAAAAACAGAGTAGAGATGAAGATAAATATGATTTGCATCCTTGTGCTTGTTCTCACCAGCTGCAACATCATTGACACACTCTCCCAAGTAGCAAGGCGGATATGGTCTCCTCCGTCCACCAGACCCTGGTAACCCTGTCAACAACAACAACAAAACATCACCGCACTGAACAGGAGTCATTTCTGGGAAGAAGCTTCAGGCTTGTTAATGATACAGACATATTTTTATTCTGCCATGTGCAGCTATTTCAGTCCAACAAGTGTTGTGTTAATTATATTGGGATTTGCGAATTATTTATAGGTACAGTTGATCTTGTGTGTTAGGTCGTGGAATAGTGCTGAAAACAATTAGTCGATTAAAAGCAAGTCTTCCACTGAGCAACAGACGCCTTTATGCTATAGCTCTGATATAGACCAGGATTTACTGCCCACATATAGCCCAGTTTTAGGCCATATTTTAAAAACATCATTACGTATTTTAGAAATGCATAAATACCTGCACTGCACACCCCAGCGTTTACAGTATAACTGTTTCTTTTTTTGTCATATAAACAGATTCTGTTCACTCATACCACAATGCAATGTTACGTTAAATGCATGTTTAATATACGTCTAAAAGGGTTAGTGCTTTATGCACATTTTATTTTGAATGTTGAAATGTTCTATACTTAAAATTTAAAGACATCATTTTGAAAAACATATGTAACAATTGTAAAGCATGTTCAAATGAATTGAAAATTTGTGTTGACATTGTAATATATTAATCGTTTAAGTAATTTCTCATGCAAACATGGCAAACATTCGCTGGTTCCAGCTTCTCAGTTGTGAGCGTTTGTCACTTTTTTCCAATTATATTGTTGTGAATTGAATAACTTTTGGGGTTTTGGATGGTTGGACAGACAGATTGAAGACATCACCTTGAGTTGTGGGAACTTGACAGTGAATGTTTTCACCAATTTGTTTGTATTTGTTTTGACCATTGTACGGATTAAATGATTCATCGAATAATCAAAACATAAAATCCAAAAGCAGTATTTACCTCATGGACGAAATACACCTTGGCTCCAGTGTAAATCCCCACTCGAACTGTGGCCCTCACAGCTGCATTCATACCTGTAGGCACAGTGAGTGTGTGTGCACGTTAGCCCTTATTATTATATGAGGACCTTGTGATAGCGCTCGCACACAGGTGGAAAGAATGATTGAATGGAATAATGCAATACTATTTTATTTGACTGTACTTTCATTGTTACAGTCAAATTGTCAGTGATGGTGGAAAGCTTGTATTGCAGGAAAGTGAAGTGGGCCTCTACCCGCACACTCAACACTCGGGGTCGCTTAAAGGACAAGATGTGGATAGATTTGCTTCAAGGGTGCCAGGAGCATCTCCACTTACAGCGTAAAGGAGGAGAGGAGAGAAAAGAAGCAAAGGACGGCCGTCTCACTTCACCTCACCACTTTACAAACACATGACAGAAAGGTCATGCCTCTAAAATTAGCCCCTATAACAGATAGTGTTAGAGAGCAAGAGGAGGAAAAAGAAGGAACAGAGCAAGAAACTCGGAATTGAGGATATAAAAATGAGTAAAAAGGTAAAGGTTGTAATGAGGATTATGTGTTTAGGAGAGTGAAAAAGAAGACGGGTGAGGGTTAGCAAGCTGTGCAGTTTTGCATTTACACACTTGCCCCAAAGTCTTATGAAGTTCAGATGGGCAGAAAAACAGACAGATTGATAGCTTCATGGTTATGCGGGGTCACTGACACTTCCCAAAGGTCACAGTGGAGATATTCCTCATCACGTTAAAGGTCAGGGGAGAGGCCGTCTTACCTAGCAGCTTTCGGTGAAGGAATTCATGCTGCTGCCCTTCTCCATAAGTTGGCTCTATGAGATAGATAGCTGAAACAGCTCTGTTGTCATTAAAGTATTATCACTAATAAATGATGAGCTGTCAAATTTGATATAAAAGGGAACAACATTCATGATTGAATATGAGGGGCTAGACGAAAGGCAAAAACATGTCATTTTTTTTTAAGGAAAATAAAGTCAAAATTGTCTGATTTCAGCTTCTTTACTCCTCTATGACAGTAAACTGAATATCTTTGATTTGAGGACGTCATCTTGGGCTTTGAGGACGTCATCTTGGGCTTTGGGAACGTCATCTTGGGCTTTGGGAACACCGATCGACATTTTTCTGACATTTTATACAATAGTCCAAACAAGGATTAATCGACAAAATAATCAACAATGAAAATAATTGTTAGTTGCAGCCCTAGTAGAGATATATAAAACTTAAACCTAGATATATCTAGGCTACAGTACCTATCTAAGACAACCAATGACTATTCAAGAGGCATCACAATTCTATATTTCTAGGTTTCTCACTCACTTTACATCTCAAATACTTCTTTATTAGTCATTAAACCCTGCAGTTGAGTCACTAAGCCGTTGCTTCCCACTCACCAGGACCTCTCAAATACCTGCTGAGGCAAACAAAACAGCAGACATGCTTTGGTACTCCACACTAACATGCCACCCTGGAAACCATTCACTTACCCTGGGCATCGCCTCCCGAGGTCAGCACGGCGATCGCCCGGCCCTCTCCCATCTTGGTGGGGTCGGTGGAAGCCGGTTGTGCCATGGTCCTGGTCCTGGTCCTGGAACTGGAGCTGGAGCTGGAGCTGTCTGAGAGAAAGAGGCCTTGAGAGTAAAAATCCCTGCCACCTGCGGTGCTGTGTGGAGCACAAGGAGTCTCTCACCTCTAACTCAGCCTGCCGGTTGAGGGAAAGTAATACCAGTTGCAAAAGTGCACAGCTGATATCCTCTTGGCAGACAGCGAGACACACATAGTTGCACCAACACATTTAGATGCACACACACGTACACAGTGCCTATTAAAAGTATTCAACGCCCCTCGTCTCCCACCCCCTTTGTCATTTTTCAATTTTGATTGTTTTATAACATTCAATCATATCAGTAGATATCATTAGGCTTGTTTAACACTCTTTAAAATCAATTTGAAACCTCACAAATACAAATATCTGGAATCAATCAAGTTCAAATATAAAACACTAAATAATAGATTAGAGGCTGTGAACATCTGGACAATTATTCTCATTTCAAGATGCATGGGTAACGTGAGTGAACGGCAGTTTTCAAGTTCTGCTACAAATTCTGCACGTGGACCACCGCCATTAATATAGCTGTTTTTAATCAATCCCTGTTATCTTATAAGCTTTACATTTGGGTACTTTGTCTTGCTTGAAAATGAATCTTCCTGGTTGAATTTCTCTTGCAGACTGCAGCAGGTTTTCCTCTTGGATTTCTATGACTTTTGCAACATGTCATTTCAAAAGGACATTTACAGTAAAGCTGCTGTACCATATATATTTTTATATGCGTACTCTGAGAGACACTTAGAGACAGTTTCTCCTGACTGTAACCTTATTTCAGGTTGGTTTGAAATGTTTCTTTGTCTTCATTATGCAATCTTTGCCAGAAACAAGTAGCTGTTGACCTTTTAGATGAAGTTGTTAAAACACTCATAGCCTTGATAGCACCATTTAGGGACACCAAATGGTGGTGTGTGTGTGTGTGTGTGTGTGCTGTACGTATGCATGTGTGGCGTGGGACACCTGTCTCCAATGGATCGATTTAGACATGTAATAGTGAAGGGGTTATTTATACAATTAATTTTATGTTTTATATCTACACTTCATTTAGTCCCATTTGCTTTATTTATAACATTAAAGTAGGATTTCTGTTCGGTATCAGAAAGTTCTGTTAACATCCATTGTGATTCAGAGTTGTAGCTATCATATCTCTTTTTTACTGTATTTTACTACATGCAGGTACAAATCAAACAAATATACATGTGTTTTTTGGCACCATTATTAATGACATTATAATGAGGTCTAAAAATGAGTTTTAGGTCTTCCTCTAGGGGTGTAATGGTCCACCGATCTGTGATCAATTAATGGACTCATTAATCAATGATCCAATATCATCAATGCAAAGTGAAAACATTGATACATATCATCTTAAGATACACCTTTATTTTGAAATTCCCATGGTACGTCTGTGTTCCGTTCCAGTGCACCTCCTTCCTACAGAGCCCAGTATTAAAATTGTCAAATCATATTTTAGTTGCTTTTTGTGAGCTGATATAAATGTAACTGATTGTGATAAATAGTCATATGATATCATCTCAGAATTGAATCTAATAGAGAGATCGTATCGTGGCAGACTTTGTGATATCAATAAATATTGCACCGTTGTCCAAAGAAACAACATAACATCGCATCGTGATGAAACTTGTGATTAGGGACTCTCTACATATTCAAACTGATATAGTGATAGTCCTTTAATTGCAGTCTAGCTTACCAGCATCCCCCGGTGGACCAGAGCTCGAGGTCGTCTTGCTTTCACATTCAGATGCTGGGAGGTCATCGCCACCTGAGGAGGGAGAGACATAACACATTACCCAGAATGTGATCCAGACTCAACTGTACTGTGTATATGAGTCTGTGTTGTACAGCTGATTCATCAGGTGTTATTATAGAAAACCTCCAAGGCAGCAGCTCACTCACATGATAGACCTTTTCTACAAAAGACAGCACGCTCGAGCATTACTCTCATTTCAACATCCTCTATCTGCACGTGGCTGGTTAGTTTACTCCCAGTGGCCTTATCATGTCTTCTGCTATGAGCTGCAGCTGATAGGCTGAGAATGAATGTGTACTAGGGAAAAATATCACATAAATATATATTTTGCACATCTTCCTTCATTAAAACAAAGAAACAAATAGCCTCTGAATTCAGCAAGCCATGTACAGTATATCCAGTTCAATAAAGATTGATGTTTTATTTCTCGCTAGGAGGTCAAATTGGCACACAAACAAGACCTCTGGGTATTATTAATGGATGGCCCACCCCTCACAAGGCCTATAATTCACATGAAGAATTGGACTTGTTTGTAATTTCTTAGTGTAAATAATTTCTGTATGGAGGGAAATTCAACCCCCACATGACACAACTGTCAGTTACTTTTTAATTGACTCCTCTTCTACTAGCAGACACGTTATATCGTGTTAGTCTGCTATTCCTGTCTGGAATTATGAATCAAGATAAGTAATTAGATACAGAAGCATGTACTACAAACCTACAAACACAAGAATCAATGAGATAACAGGGAGAGTGGGAGATGTGTGTGTGTGTGTGTGTGTGCGTGTGTGTGTGTGTGTGTGCGTGTGTGTGTGTGTGTGTGTGTGTGTGTGTGTTGCAGGCAGCGTACTGGAGTTGTCTTTAAATAGATACAAGATGTTTGGATGCAGACACAGTGCTGCTATCTATAAAAACACACAGGAACCCCTCCCCTTTCTTACCGCCATTACTATGAAACTGCACAGTCATCCCTACAGCTGAACATGGCAAATATACATCAAATTCAAATTCACATAAGCTTTATTGGCATGGATGTTCAGGTTAGATTAATGCCAAAGCGAAATTACATATTAATGAATAATTACATTTCACAAGAAATAATCACAAAATAATCACAATCACAATATACCAAATACATTTTAAATATATTCTTTTACAGATGTAGTTAATCAGAAACATGTTCGGAGCTTGTAGCACCTCTTATTGTATAGCAACAGTCAACATATTTTGTAGCTAATATTGCACATTGATTTTTCTTCCCACATAAGTATGGTATTTTCTGAGGATCGGGGAGATGGACAAACTCAGGACATATGTTATTTATTTTTTCAAAGAAAACATCTCTCACATCCTTATATTTCTCACAGCACAGTAAGAAGTGAGATTCTGTCATATATATATATATATACATATGTATATATATATATATATGACAATTTACCAAAAAAAAGACATTATAAAAGTTTCCACAAGCAATGCTCAGGCAAATGCAGTTTGTGGTACTACAGGCCTCTATTACAAAAACATTCAAATATAATAAGTGCACAGACTGAAAGTCACAAACACACAAACATCCACACTGACTGTGTTCGTACCTTTTTCTTTCTTTCTGAGCCAGAACAGCAGCCAGGCCAGCAGCAGTGTGACAGAGAGCAGCCACTGCTCTGAGAGGACACCCGGGAACCACCACATCCTCACAGCACCAACTCTCTCCTCCAGAAACCATCCTGCATCTGATCTGTATTAATAATAGCTTTGATATCACCACTTCATTGTGGAGTAATGATGACCATCCTCGCTAAAGCATGGGCGGGTAATCAGATACAATCCACCACCAGTGTCCGTAATAATCAGTTGTGCTGTAACACAAGTAACACATTATTATATAATATTACAGTGTAATAAAGGGCAGTGTTGACAAAATAACAAAAACACCTTCAGATATTGGAGATTTTAGCTTAATGTGACAAGCATTTTTCAACAACACATCTACACCTTATCCTCAATTATACATCACCATTATTATTATTACTCTGGGAATAGTAGTATAACAAGTAGCAACATATATAACACTGTTTTTTGTACATTGTATTAACTCATATCACTTTATAACAATACTATATTGATATTATTGTGCTTTCATATTGTTATGTTATACAGTAAAACATAGTTATACTGCATGTATAAACATTACATGCTTTGTTATATTATTATGTATATAGTTTACACATCATAGCTGCCGGAGTTGCACTACTGGACTATAGTCAGATATTGCAATGTATATATATTTTTTTATTATTAGAAATCCCTTTTCTAATTTCTTTATTGTCTTTTCTACTTTTTTTATTCAAATAGTTCCTTATCTGTTTCATCTTGGTCCATCGCTGTAACAAGTGCATTTTCTGCCTCTGGGATCAATAAAGTATTATCTTATCTTATCTTATTATCTTATCTACACTTACACACCAAATACTGACAAAAACTACACTATACTGTATAATGACTGTGCAATATCATTATTACTACTCAGGTGTAATTCATACTGTGCAATATTTTAAGGTGGAATTTCATTCATTCTCACTGTGCAATATCATGTTCCACTTGTGCAATTTTGTTAATAGTCAGTTTATTGTCAATACAGTATATACTGCTCCTATTTGTATACTTCCTTCTATTTAAATGGTTCATATTTTGTTACACTTTGTTTAGCTCTTTTTTCTTTTACTGTATTAGCTGATGCATCTTGTTTTTTGCACTATCCTCTTTCCTGCTGTACACTGCAAATTTCCCCACTGTGGGACTAATAGGAATATCTTATCTTATCTTATCTTAAAGAATTACTTCACCCTTAAAATGACCATTTGTATATCAAATACACCTTAATACACTTGTTACCTTGAGTTCTTGAAGAAAACTTTGTCAACTAGTGCAGTATAGTCTTGTTTATGCTCACTACTTCCCAAACACGTGCATTTATTTGGGGCATTTCTCTTACTATTTAAATCACTACTGCCACTACCGTCTCATGTCTGCGCATGCGCGCTGCGAGTCCGGTAGGTTGTGGCGGAAGTGTTTTAAACTGTGATGATTTCGGCGAAAATACACGTGTTTGGGAAGTAGTGAGCATAGGACTGGATAAACGTGACTTAGATTACACTGCACGATTTGTATTAGAGTTTGTTAACGGATGTTTTGCTGTAGTTTTGCTGTTCTAAACTGCATTTACTTCAATTCATCAAGACTTTTCTCCGTTTTCGGATGTTTTCTTGTTCGACGGCATGCGATAAACAAAGGTGAGTAATGGATATAGAAGTGGTCATTTTAAGGCTGAAGTATTCCAGTAAACTCCCATACAAAAATCCCATACATTTGAATCATCCCCTCTATGTACTAAAAAATAATAAAAATATAATATAATATATATTATAGTTATGTAATATAATATAAAAGGTAGCGTGAATATTCCTGTTTTTTTTTCATATTGCAGAAAAAAATAATATTGCAATGTCAGTTTTTTCCAACATCGTGCAGCCCTAATTTGTACCTTAGCAGGAATGTAGCACAGCATGGAAGTGAAAGCAGCGCTGTGTTTATTTTAATGTGAAAGTGCAATAAAAATATGTTGTTGCTGAAATCAATGAATAATCTTGATTAATATTCGCAATCTCAATTTTGATCAAAATAATCGTGATTATCATTTTGGCCATAATCGTGCAGCCCAAATATATATATATATATCTTAGTTTCATAACTTCATATTAGCTTCATAATGGATGTATTGCATCTATAGATCAGGCTAAACTTGCAGTGAGTGGTCTGTATTATTCCCATATACACAACATATGTTATATTTCAACTTCCTGTTAAAGTTATCCATGATGCCCTTTATTACAGGTGTGCCTCACAGGACTTTATGGAGAGAGAAATGTTATATTAAACTGACAAATTTAGTTGAAACATTTGGTGAACTTCATTACTGTATGTCTCCGGGTACACTGCACCTGACAGTAGCTTGTAAATGTAGCTGTGATATGAGGTAATATGGGGTCAATGTTATTTAAATCACTGCTGATTGACGTCGCAGCCACTCAGCAGACAGGCTGACAATGTGACCTTGACACTGGAGTGACTCTCATGCCAGAGCAGGTTGAGATTACATATAGTGAAGCACAGGCAGCCACACAAACACTCACACACACACAAACACACACACACAAACCTAATTGTAGTCTTAACGCTACAACCGAATCTTAACTCTCAAACCGGCCTTTGAAAAAGTGAGAATTGTCCTCACTTTTCAAAAATCTTCTCTACAGGTCTAAAGTTTAAATTGGTCTTCATAGAAACAGACATAGCTACAACAGCACATAAAACACCCAAACAAGCACACGCATCATTACAGTTAAAAAGACTTTAAATAAAATGATTCGCTATCGATGTGATTCCTCACCTCATGTCATCTGTGAAGGTCACATCTCTCCTTTAACACCACACTTTCCCCCACCAGCAAAACAACCTCTAAAGCAGATACATCACTGTGTACAAAAGGCAGCTTGTCATAAACACGCGTCTCTGGTGGTGTTTGTTTGTGCAGCATCTTTCCAATACTGTGCGCCCCCGGTGGGTTGAGCGACGTGCAGCCCTCTCTTGAGGCGAACCCGATCAATAGCACCATTTCCAGGTAATCCCCCCTCCTGTCTTCCCGGACAGTATTAACACTCGCACAGCCTGTAATAAACCATACGGATCAATAACGACACCAGTTCAACACAAAACACTTCCACCTCACAGCTAATGCAGTGAAATGTGGACTGGATATTGTTACGATCTGACCCCTCAACGTCTCCAATTATGTGAAACATACAGTAATTAGATCATCCTGTGTGAAAGAGAAAGGGATCGTTAGATAATGACTCTTGTATTATGGCAAGACAGTTCTCAATGATTGCAAAATGGTTTTCTAAATGGGTACATGTAATTCAAATTTGCATAACGAAACTGCTCTGACATTTAGAAATATGAAGCTGCATATTCAACATTACAAAACCTTGTTCTTAAAACCTTCTACTCGTCTTTCTTTCTTTCTTTTCCACACTCTCTCTTCTCTGCTTTTCTCTTTCAAACAACAATGTGTTGCATCTGTTCATCTATCAATGAATTAAATGTACTTGCCAAGTGTTGCTTGATTCCCCATTTATGTGTTATTGCAACTTGGTAGAGTCACATTCTGTAGCTGCAACAGATAGTTGTGACTTAGTGTCTTGGTCTCTTTAACACGCACATAATGGTAATACCGGGGTGTTCTTTGTCTAAGAGATGAATTAGTAATCAATTTGTCAATTGACAAAAAAAATGTCATCATTTTGATTCCCATTTTTCACTTTACGTTTGCTTTAGGATTTTATGTTTGCTTGTTTGTTTACTTTTGTTGATTATTAGGGCTGTGTATTGGCAAGAATCTGGCAATACAATATGAATCATGATAAAGGGGTAACGATTCGATATATTGCGATACTGTAAGCAAGGCGATATATTGTGATTTTTTAAACACTGCATGAAAAAAACAGCATGGTTTTTCACCCCAAACTGCATGTGATTATCATAAAGTGGGCATGTCTGTAAAGGGGAGACTCGTGGGTACCCATAAAACCCATTTTCATTCACATATCTTGAGGTCAGAGGTCAAGGGACCCCTTTCAAAATGGCCATGCAAGTTTTTCCTCGCCAAAATGTAACATAACTTTGGAGCGTTATTTATCCTCGACAAACTAGTATGACATGGTTGGTACCAATAATGGATTCCTCAGGTTTTATAGTTTCATATGATGTAACTTCACTATAAGCTCCTAGGTGTTTTTTTTTATCTCACCTTCACAATTTCTTCTTTTCTTTTGTTGTTTTTATTTCTGCTGACTTATTTTAGTGTGAGAACAAATACATCTCAGTTCAAGAAAAGAAATCTCTGGATCCAGTTATTCAAATATGAATATTTACTGTCTTCTATGACAGTAAGTGAATTCCTTCACACAAGTAGAGTAGAAGCGCTGCTGGGTCTTTGTGGTAAATCACATACAGGTGCTCTTTGGACCCTTCAGGTGTATTGTCCTTATTCAGTCTTGTGAAGGGCTCATTGCAGGGGTGGAATATGGTCTCAAAAAAGTACAAAATGCAAATCTCTTTCAGAAGATAATCCAAGGCACACTGTAGAGTTTGAACAAAATTAAAAGGCCTTTATTTTACATGGCAATAATTGTTTAAAATGATCAACACGTTGCAACTGACATAGGTCTTCATCAGATGCATTTTGCACTTTATTGAGATCATATTCCACCGATGCAATGAGCCCATCACAAGGTTGAATAACCTTCAAAAATAATCCATAATGAAAATAATAATTAGTTGTATATGGTGAACTATAACAAAGCAAAAATGTCAAAAAAATATTTATAAACAATTAATAATATTAGCGAACACACAAAATATAGAATAAAATTGTACCACTGGAAACAGTCGTGAGTTACAGTCATGAAATCAACGTTTTGGCTGAAGGTCTCAGTTTAAAATATCAAAAGAAATATCAACACTACAAAGATGCATAGTTTGCAAACAAGTCTGTTCTTGGCATTGCTCGGATGGGATTAAAACTAATGTTAAAAAGTAATGAAAGAGTAATTTTAATGTCAATACTTTGCAGTACAGATTGTGTTAAGACTGAACCTTCAGCCAACAGGTGGCAGCAGCATCTGATCTTTCCCATCTCTCCGTGTTTATCGGGGTTGGAGAAGCACATGCAAAAGCCTCGGCCTAATAAATCATGCACTGAAAGTGTCAGTGCAAATTTTGTTAGATTTTATTGCAGTTTAATCATCTCAATGAATGTTTTAATAGGCTGATATTTCAGAGAGCGAATGGCAATGCGGTGATAAATTGTGTGGGGTGAGCCGGCCCCCCCCCCCCAACCCCCTCCGGCCGCCTTATCTCTCCCCCCTCTCTCGCTGCAGAGAATCACTAATGTAGACCTGCACAGCTATTTGTCCACTTATTGGTGCAGGGGAGTCTTGTGTTATATAATTAGATTATTCATATTCATTTTAGAACAAACAGACTAATCTGTAATTGGCCAGAAAGGCAATAAGTGCTGCTTTTTCTCACCGATAAGCTCCAACTTGTCCCTTTTTTTCTTATTTCAATTCTGCATTTTGGTATTGTTTTGCTGTCCTCCTCTCTCTTCTAAAGGCCTTTTATGAATTCATCAGGTTGGACCGCCGTGCTCCACCTTACACACAGGCCTCCCAAACCATTTAACATGTCTTTACCCCTCCTCCTCTCTCTGAGGATTACTCTATTTCTCCATTTGTCACCCCTCTATCCCTCTTTCCCATTATGTACATATCTTAATCGGCCCATTTTCCTCCTCCTCCTCTTATTTCATTCCCTTTTTTTCCTTAGTTCTTCCTTTGACCTTCAGACCCCTGGATTCATCACTCTTCCCCCAATTTCTGTATTTCCTCCCTGTTTTCCTGACCATAAAGGCGGTAATGTAATGCAAAAATCAACATGTCCGTGACATTTTGGGCACCAATCCTCCCCCCCCCCCTCCTTCAGGCTTTGTGTCATATTTACTGTTGTCCTCTGCCAGCGTGGATGTATGATGTGTGGTATGACTCTTCTAATAAGGACACGGATGAGAGAATGGAGGAGGCTGGGGGCTGTAATTAAAGACCGAAGGGTCTCTGTGAATAAGTAGGGATGGAGGGGAGGTAAAACGGTGGCTATCTGCTGCTGGAACAATAAATCAACCTGCCCCTTTAGCCGCCCTCAACACAATATCACGACACACCATTCAGCCCCCCCTCTTCGCAAAAGCAATTCCGTCATGTCTTGTTAGCTCATTCGTCTTCATCAGCACCAGTGGGAGGTTCAGACCCCCCCCAACTCACCTCAAGCCGCACCCCCCCTCCCAATGCCAGGCGCCATTGATCAAAGCAGAACCAGCATGGGCATGGGTGTCATATCACACACACACACACACATATACACACACAAACAGTGCCATGCAACAGCTGAAGTGGCGACAACAGTTAAACTAATCTTAGCTTGGCCGTGCAGATCCGGGTCGCACAGTAATGTTATTAATGAACGCATGGTTAACACACACAGCGCGCTAATGACATTCAGGGCCAATTAAGGGATGACTAATTAATGAGACATTTCCTATAAGGCTTATTGATATGTTAATTTGCAGTCATATAAATCACAGTCTTAATTGTGCTGCCTTCAGATAATAAGATTTTCATTACACATAATGATGAATTGTTGAGCCGGCTGAGTGCTTGGTTCTCCGAGAAATATTGTTTTTTATTGTTTTTTTTTTGAGGAAACAGAGCAATGCTATTGAAAACATTTGTACAACTTTTTTTTTTTTTTTAAATCTGGGGATAGATTTAATACATTATGATTTTAGTTGTTTTGTGTGTTTTATTATTTATGCAAATAAATAAACCAAACAGAGCTCTTCTGCAACTCCCTTCCCATTTATTCACACCTGGGTGGCTCCCAGTGTGAACGGCATGTTTCTGCTGCTGGGTTTCGGTGTTTTGGTTCAAGTGCACCTCCACAGAAGCTGTCAAGAGAGCGGAGGGCACCATCCTTCCCATCCTCATTTTCCCAGATATCCAGGGACTCAAACTGGGAACTTTAGCATTACATGTTTGCATCTTTAACCTCGACAGCTTCCCTAAAGCCACAGGTTTAATGTGAGGAATGTGAGATTGAGGGTAACAGCTGTGTTTTAGTAATGTCTGCAGCATACTTGTGATACAAACAGTACCACCATCCTTACACCCTTTATAAGATTTAATTTGTGAGAACAGTTTTTATATATTTTTTACAGGGCATTACTATAAGATGAGGTCAGATTTAATACAAGTAGCTACCTCTTGGAGCTCATAGAAACATAGGAATTTAGATATTATGAATGTTTTTTAGATTAAAGATTTAGGCTAAAGGCAAGACAAGGCATTTACCAGTGGTGGGATGTAACTAAGTACATTTACTCAAATACTGTACTTGAAGGAACAGTGTGTAGGATCTGACGGTATGTAGTGGTGAGGTGAGGAGGTTGCAACCAACTGAATCATCTCCCGTGTGCCAAGCGTGTTGGAGAGCTACGGTGGCCGACGCAAAAACATGAATGGCCCTCGTTAGAGCCAGTTGTTGTCAGAGTAGCGTAGGTCATCTGGAGGAGAGCCAGTGTGTAGGGAAGTGAGTGGTGAAGCAAGAGAGAGAGAAGGAGCGACAGGAGTGAGTAACGTTGTCGACTCCGGCCCAAGCAGAGAAAAATTAACAGAGTTTGGTTTGTCCGTTCTGGGCTACTGTTGAAACATGGCGGTGCACTATAGTGGACTCCATGAAGAGGACCTGCTCCCTATGTAGATATAAACGGCTTATTCTAAGGTGATGAAAACACGATTCTTATTATCAGGTGATTATACACGAAAGAAAACATAGTTATTAATATGATATTCCATTTCTGCCAATAAATCCCCTTAAATGTTACACACTGTTCCTTTGAATAAAGTTCCGGTTCTGGTACCTTACTTTAATATTTCCATGTTAAGATACTTTATACTTCTACTCTTCTACAATTCATAGGGAAATATTGTACTTTTTACTTCAGGGCTGTCAATTGATTAAAATATATATATATTTTTAAAATGTGCGATTCATGTGCGATTAATCGCAATTAATCATGGACAATCATGCGATAAATCGCAGATTAATTGCTAATTTTTTTATCTGTTCAAAATGTACCTTAAAGGGAGATTTGGCAAGTATTTAATACTCTTATCCACATGGGCAAATATACTTGCTTTATGCAAATGTATGTATATATTTATTATTGGAAAATCAATTAACAACACAAAACAATGACAAATATTGTCCAGAAACCCTCACAGGTACTGCATTTAGCATAAACCAAATATGCTCAAATCATAACATGGCAAACTGCAGCCCAACAGGCAACAACAGCTGTCAGTGTGTCAGTGTGCTGACTTGACTATGACTTGCCCCAAACTGCATGTGATGATCATAAAGTGGGCATGTCTGTAAAGGGGAGACTCGTGGGTACCCATAGACCTCCTTCTTGACAAGCTAGTATGACATGGTTGGTACTAATGGATTCTTAGGTTTTCTAGTTTCATATGATGCCAGTTTATTCACTCTATCTTTAAAAATATATATATTTGATATCACCCCGTCTCTCAAAATGTACTTTTACTACTTCTTTCTGCATTTTGACCTTATACGTCAAGGGCATCTTTTCCACTGGTGTTATTTATAGAGAGACATAATGTTCATGCTGAGTGTAGTTTGAATGCTGAATTTGAATCCAATCTACATTTTTTAAACTGTGATGCTCTAGCAGAGAAATACTGTAATAAGGTTGGGATTTTCTTTTCCTGCCTTACAAGACAGGGTCACACAGTTCAGCCATTAATTCGTCCACACTGTTGCAGAATATGGCTTGCGTTCCATCCTGGCTGCCATAAATAGAGGGGTTTGATCTGAATGCCGTGTCATTAGTGGTTTTGGTGGCAATGGAGAATAATAATGCCGATAAACAATGGATGTGTCTGCTCCCACACAACAAAGAGAGGCGAGCTGAGAAATCCTCGCTGCTCTGCTCTTTTGCCACCGGCTACGAAACATTCAAACGTCTGGAAATGTTTGCCTGACTTGATAACACAACACAGGAGGCATGTTTAAATGAGCTGAATCTCACCTGACTGACTATAATGACTGTTCAGTCATTAGGATGTTAATCAAACAAGCCTAATTCAGCTGAGTAGTTCTTTTACATCAGATTGTTTTTATAATGAACATGTATAAGCAATAAAAATAGGGCTGCAACTAACGATTATTTTCATTGTTGATTAATCTGTTGATTATTTTCTCTATTGATTTGTTTGGTCTATAAAATGGTGAAAATCAATGTTTCCCAAAGCCCAAGGTGACGTCTTCAAATGTCTTGTTTTGTCCACAGCTTATATTCAGTTTACTGTCATAGGAGTAAAGAAACCAGAAAGTATTCACATTTAAGAAGCAGGAATCAGAGAATTTAGATTTTTTTTCCTAAAAAAATGACTCAAACCGATTAAACCTGCAGTAGGAAGTATGTTTTTGGCATCATTGAGCAAAAAATTTCATAATAACCTTTCAGCATATTGTAATTCAAGTCTTATACACCTCCTCATGGCTCTGTTTTCAGGCTTTAAAAAAATCTAGCCCGTGACGGGAGACTTTAGCCAATCACAGGTCATTTCAGAGAGAGAGAGCGTTCCTATTGGCTGTTCATTCAACGGAGGCAGCTGTCAATCACTCACAAACTCCAATCAAACGGTCAAACTAGGCAGCGCTGATCAAATATGAATCAATATTATGTTACGTTAATGTCTATTTCTGGTGCGTAATGTTTACAGAAACATCTTGTAGTGTATTCAAATATGAATCAATATTATGTTACGTTAATGTCTATTTCTGGTGCGTAATGTTTACAGAAACATCTTGTAGTGTACTGTTTAGCTGTAAAATGACAAAGTTTGCTCCGGCTGGTGGGCGGTGCTTGGCATTTCTTCAACAGATCTCAACATGGCTGCTGAGTCACTAACTTTCTCATTTTACAGCTAAACAGTACACTACAAGATGTTTCTGAAAACATTTGAGGCGAGAAGTAGGCATTACAGTAACAGAATATTTATTCATATTTGATCAGCGCTGCCTAGTTTGACCGTTTGATCGGAGTTTGCAAGTGATTGACAGCTGCTCAGAGACAGCAGACTCCAGATCAGCTCTGATTGGTTGTTTTCCTCCGGTCTGTGAAATCTTGCAGATGCCATTAGGAGCACCGGAGGACACAGAGGCACATGATTTTTTTCGGATTACCTGTCTCATGCACTACTGTCAGGATATAGTGAGTTTTTTTAATCATATTTTCTCCATTTCTACCCTCTGCTGCTTTAAATGATTATCAAAAAAGTTGGCGATTCATATAATAGTTGTAAAAGAAGCTGAATCCCAAACCCAAAAATGAGCCCCAGTATCATCGCTTTTATCATTTTTAAGTTGAATGGCAGATGATATTAAAGAAGCATATTATTGATGAATGCAAACACGCGCACAAACATAGCGACTGTCTATCAATGCTTCACCCTGTCACAACGCAGCCCAGACTATTGATTGACAGCTGTCAATCCGGCTGATGAGAGCTGACTGAGGGGGTCAGTCGTGGTACCAGGGGGCCGCCTCTGTCGTCAGAGAGGGGGATGGAAAATAGACAAGGTCTGCCATGGTCCACTGGGCTCTCCTCTGCCCCACCCCGGAGGGACGGGCTGGTCAGCGAAACACACAGAGAAACAGAATGAGAGAGAATAAGAAGCCCCCTGGGTTAGTACATGGTCGACAAGAGAACGCCTCGTTTGACTCCGTGACAGCTATAGATATGCATGAACGTAGACACATGACACATGCACTCGTTTCAGGAGCGTGGTATAAGAAAACCAAAATATCTGTCTGTCCATTAGTCTGGTGGATAAAAGATGGAGAAGGGGAAGAAGATGATAGGAAGTGACAAATACATTAAGTAATAAGTTAGGAGGAGAATTCACGTCACGTCCCTGCTCTTGCCAGCCGGATACAAACGAGTAAAAGAAAGGGAGAGAAATGAAAGGAGACATGAGACATGAGAGCAAAGCTAAATGGCTGGAGGAAGGCATACAAGTGTGCTTTTTTTTCTGAATAAGACTGTATATTTTGGTCACCGTCTCTGCGGAGGCGAGAGGAAGAGAGACAAGAGAGGAGAGAGGGTTTATAAAGCAGCGGGAGAAAGTGTCAAAAACAGACAGCTACATAGACAAAAGCAGGATGCTGAAAGTATTCACCTTTTTAAGGGTAAGGAGGGGGAAAAAAAGCAGACAGACAGAGAAAAGAGTGCTGGTGTTGACTTAGGCTATTAACAGTCGGCCGCTACGCTGAAAGACTCAGAGGAGAAATGGAAGGATCAGGCTGTATTCACAATGAAGATGGAGAGGGACAAAGAGGAGCTGGTGTGCAAAGAGAGGTGAGGAAATGTAAAGGAGGAGAGCTAGCCAAGCTGTCAGAGGTCTTTGGTCCGTGCTAACCAAACCCTCCAACATGGCTGCTGGTCACGCACACACAGGGATACACACAGATTCATTCCTCTTGCAGACTGTCTGATCCTTCCTCCTCAGGGAGGTGTTAGTCTGGAGGAATCTGAGGGGCTTCATTTGGACACCAAAGTGAGGGGAGTAATAATTCTCTCTCTCTCTCCCCTCCTGACCACTCAACATATAGACACACCCTCCCAGCCAAAACACACACACACACACACACCACAGAGGCAGAGGTGACTGTTACATTCAATACAGCAAAGGTGATGTGTAGCAATGAGTGTTGTTATCACGGTGGTCAGCTCTCATAACAGATCCAGCCCAAATCCCTCCGCTCTCCACAGTAAACCAGAGTTGACGAACAACCATCCTGCCATGAGGAGGAGGGCTGCTAAAAAAAGGACAACATTAGAGGTCAGTTACAAACAGGCTTAAAAATAATACATATAAGTATTAATTTTAAAGAAAAGGTTGCAGCGAGAAGACAGGAGTAAATGAGTGAAGCGTTCTGTGGTTTAAGCCGGGGACAAACCAACCCGACATCAAAGAACTAGCGGCGACGAAGGCCACCAGTTGCGTTGCGTTTCCTCACATCGTCTTTGTCTTGGCCAAAAAGTTGCACTTGAACACACCGCAAAGACTACAGGCGACGGCCAACTACCACGTACGTTGTGCACCTGCGTGAGAGGAAATAACTCTCCACACCAGCGGGTCCCGGTAGTCTGTATTCGTCATTCAAAAAGAGAAACCGGAAGACCGAGGACGGCAGATATACAAGTTGTTGTTACGATATGTACATGAAACAAAGCGACGTTTGCCGACCATTTTCACACCACTCTCACTCACCACATGCCAGATGGCCGTGTCGCTGTGTATAATATCCGTGTATTGGAATGATCAGATGAGATGAAGATGAAAAATGAGAAGAGCCTTCTGTGTTTTTACTCTTGACTTTACTCATTTGGTTGCCTTCCTCACGTCCGTTTCTCTTCTCATACACTGATTTGTTTAAGCTGAACAGCCAATCAGAGTGATTTCTGTCACCAACGAGCGCCTCCGCCGATTCAACATGCTGAATCAGCCAAAAAACCTCCGACACAGGCAGACTAGAGCCGACGGTGCAGGACACACTATTGGACAGTTTTGGGCCGTCGGTGAGCGTGTGTCAGCGGGCCTTTACCCACACGCTTGGCACACGGGAGAAGTTTCACATGAACTCATCAACCTGGGTGTGGTCACAAGGAAACCTGAATGAATACATGCTTAGGGGTGATTTTAATATTACCTGCACTGGTACTAACCAGTCTGGAACAGGTCATTTTTCACCCCCACCCAGTAATTATTACAGCTGCAATAACCAACTCTTTTTCAGCGAACTCTCTGGTCCTCCTGTTATTTAAATCCCCACAAATGATTCTGCACCATTTAATTAAATAATTTGCTATACATGATGTCAAGTGTTTCTAATTTCTTTCTACACCATACAGGCATTGAATCGTGTGTTCGGGGATGCATGAAGCTACGGGTGGGAGGAGAAGAATATCAAGCAATGAAAGTTGGGGTAGCCTCGTAGTACCGGCAAGAACTATAATCTACTTTCACCCCAGCATGTTTGTCACGTTTTTTATGGACGTTTCTGATGTGTTTTCCATACTTATGTTACCTTGTTTCTGTACGTATTTTACTTAGTTTATGTATTTATTTTTAGCTCAACCATGACGTTTTTCCTAAACCTACCTAAGTAAGTGGCTTTGTTGCCCAAACCTAACTGCGGATGTTACCGGTTTTGTTGCGTCGCATACAAATGACAAACGAAAAGCCTCAAATGCGTCCTCATGACACGCAAAATGTCCATGTAATGTCGTACTATTTATTGGCGTTCCTGCTGTGAGACCGAGTTCTCTCAAAACAATGCTGGAGGTTACAATCACACCCACCATACTAACACATTTTTTTTAAAAGTAAGTCAATAAAAAGGTAAATCTGAGCACAGTTGACGGACATACATAAAAAAAAAAAAAAAAGCTACAAGGTTGAGTCAGAAAAGATACTGAGAAAACTGTGTGTGTGTGTTTGTGTGGCCAGATCAATATCAAACAGTGCTGTGATACCACATTCAGCCGGGGGGCCTATCAGAGAGAATGTCAACACTCTCTGGTGAGATGATCCCACCAAACACACGCACGCATGCACGCACACACACACACACACACACACACACACACACACACACACACACACACACACACACACACACACACACACACACCACACACACACACACCCTTTGTCACCTTTTTCCCAATTCATTATTATCAAGCTCGCTGGGCCTCATTAGCAGCAGGCCAAACAATGCTGCTTCCACAAACAAAACAAAACGCTCCACAACAGTAATTGCCTTCTTCCTCCATGTCTCCGCCTCCAAGCCTCCTTCTTCAGCTGACACCTGCTGTGGAGAAGTTTAACAGGAAACATGTCCACACACACACACACACACACACACATGCACGCACACAAACACACACACACACACACACACACACACACACACACACCGACGTGTAGAGAGACGCCTCTCTAGGACCACTCTTTCCTTCTTTCTTTCTTTACAATTTTCTTCTTACTTTCTTAAGTTACTCATAATGACTTTAAATATGTTTTGGAGGAGAGGTGGGTAGTAAAGACATACAATACTTTCCATCTCCTGGAATCTGCCACGCCCTTCATCAGTTGTTCTTCTCCGCCTATATACTATACACTGCAAGCTGTTGACTTTAATGTTTCCTTGCTCTTAAGGTCTTCCTCTGCACCACCCTTAACACAAAAACAAACATGCTAAAGGGATAAAGTATGAAAAACATAAAGGAGAAAACAGGAAAGGAGGGATGAGAGAGAGAGAGAGAGAGAGAGAGAGAGACAGCAGGAGGAACAACAACAATAGGTAAAGTAGACAGAAGGGATGCTCCACTGCTTGGCTGACACACATGGGGTCTCCGCAGACTGAGAGGAAGCTAGGAGAGGAAGAGGAGAGAGAGAGAGAGAGAGAGAAAGAGAGCTGTGTGGTGTGGTGAGCAACATCCACTCCTCCTCCTCCTCCCTCACTTCAAGCCTCCACCTCCCTCCACCCCCACAGTGGAACTGTATGCTTGGCTTCTCCTGGTTTCTTTAGCATTCCTCCCCATCCTCTCCCAAAGCCTGGGAGAGGACCGAGGCAGACAGCAAGGCTTGTCATAGTCACAGGCCTAGGTCCAAGCTGTGTGTGTGTGTGTGTGGTAGGTGCATCTGAATCTATACTGTATGTGAAAGTGTTTGAACATTTATATGTGTGCATGTGTAATGTGCTAATTTATTTATTTGTGCCTGCTTGAAGACAGATCTCACTTGTTTTACATAATTATTTGTATGGGAAAATATTACAGGTGGACACACCTTAACTACCTTAACTAAAATAATTCACCTTAACCTAAACCAGACATACCAAAAAACAAAACAGGAAAAAGCCACAACTTCATCAAATAGTAATAAAAAAATAACAATTCCGTCATTGAAAAAATGTCGAACTAAATCCAGACAGCAATTACGTTTTTCTCAAAAGGTATTTGGAAAAACAAATTAGTAGCACTAGTGCAGAGCCCGTTCAGAGTGGTCTGATTAAATCGCTAAATGATATAATGACCGTTACTACTGATGGATAAGTTAGCTTAGCTGGCTTGAGTGGGAGGCTGCTGCAGTACATGGGTTAACCCAGGGGAAGACTGAAGGCGCAAGCCGGCAATCGAACCTTAATTTATTGGTCGTTTGGTTTGTTTAAAGGTCCCATATCGTGCTCATTTTGAGGTTCATACTTGTATTTTGTGTTTTTACTAGAACATTTTTACATGCTTTAATGTTCAATACACCCATTATTTTTCTCGTACTGTCTGCCTGAATATACCTGTATTTACCGTCTGTCTGAAACGCTCCGTTTTAGCACATTTCAACAGAATTGCAACGGAATTGCGTTGCTAGGCAACAGTTTGGGTCCATGTTCACTTCCTGTCAGCTGATGTTATTCACATACACTGCAACAGGAAATAAACTGAGACACATTTAGAATGTTTACGTTTAAAACCGTGTAATGGTCTATATATTGTATATCTGTGACATCACAAATGGACAAAAATCCTAAAGGCTTGTTTCAAACGCACAATTTCTGAATACGGGCTGTGTGTGTTTCTACGTATATTGAGCGTTTTGATAGTTTAACAGTATTTATATAGCACTTAAACCTGCTTTTTAATATAAAAGACATTGAGAAACATTTGACCTTTAAAGTTTTGAGAAAAAGATACAGATACTCATCAGACATGCTTCTGCAAAGGACATACCCACATACACACAGACAGATGCTTGCTGTTGCTTTATAATTAGATATAAATGTAATGTTCTATAGGAAACAGTGTTGGTATGAAAATGTAAACGTGTGTATATGCTTGTGAATGTGTTTATTCCATGTGTATGTGTATGACTCTGTTCCATCATGTATACACTATGTGTTTGTGTGTGTTGCCTGTCAGTGTGAATGAACAGGAGATCTTAGCTGGTGGACAGTATTGACAGAAAGACCCCCGTGACCTATGGAAGCTTAAAAACTCACACCAGGGACTCGGGCTGGACGCACGCATCCTGCGCCAACTATCTTCTCTCCAATATCTATAAATTATTCACCGAGCCTCGATTGATGGGACACAGATCCTAATGAGAAAAATGTTGCACGGAGACACTCAGCCGTGTCAGCGCGTGCACGAGAGCGTGTGTAAAGTGTAAATAGGCATCATGTCATTACACATGTAGAGGGTGTGTGCGGGGTGTGTACCGAGAAACTAATTAGCATCAGTGCCGCCGGACAAGAGGAATGATTAAGTCTCTCTGTGTAATTAAGTCATGGTGGAATAGGAGAAATCCACTCGGATCTTTAACACTCAGTCTTTAACAGGGTAGATATCACTGATGCTTAAGAGTAGGCAAACCTTCTTTGACTCTTATATATGCTAATTCTAACTGCTGTTTTTCGTGCAAACTGTTTCCAAGAAAGAGATGAGGATATGGTTACCCTAGCTAGCATAAAGCTATAGTGGAAGCAGCGGCTAGCATGGCTCTCTCCAAAAGGTCAAAAATGTGCCTTTTAACAACTCTAACGCCCTTTTTCAGATCTGGTATTAACGATAGTTCTGGGTGATCTGATCACAAGTGGACGGCTCAGGTGTGAACGCACTCAAGACGCATTGCGATCCGATCTTTCAGACCACTTTCGGAGGTGGTCTGGGCCACATACGGCCTCATTCTTTTAGCAGTGTGTCCCGACCACATTAAGGACCGCCGACTCAACTGACGTCCCGCTGGGATACGCAGGGTCTCACTTACCTCTATTAGGTAGGCTATCTATGTCAGACTACAGGCACGAGAAGTGCATTATTATCATACTTTCAGTGATGTGCTGTTTTTGTTTCGGTGCTTTGCACAGAGCTGACACTGCTCGTTCTCATCCCTGGCTCTCTGAAGCTCTGGTCCCTTGGGACCACCGGTACAATAACATTATATTTCTATGTTAATATAATGTACCCAAATTCACGAATATGCAGAATATTATTGCTGACCTTCTTGTAATCTTACGTTGCAACATGTGCTGTTTACTACGTGTTCTCAATTCACCTCAAAGTACACTGTAAGACACATAGAAGATATCCTCATGTTTAAACTCTCATAAAATATTTACCTTCAGAGGTTTGCTGGCATTTTCAATGTAATCCTGTTCAGGATGACCCTGACCGTGACCATGTAAAATCTGAAGTAATTTTACTATCTCACTCCAAACTGTATTGAAAAGTTGTCAGGTCGCGTCCCAGCAACAAACTTACAATCAATAACCAGAACGTATCCCTCCGCTGCGGCTCCGTAAAGGAATCAAATGGAAACACAAAGAAAGAGTTTTATACTAACTGTAACTTGACTTGTCTAACTCTTCATATTAGTTTCAGCTAAACTTTAGAAAGTGTTTTTGCACAGAACAAGGATTGTGGATGTTGTCTCATCATTTACAGGAAGGGATCACTTCCTGGCCGGTATGGAGAAAGGGATGGTTACAACGACCTATAACTCTATCAACATGCATATGGGCATGTAAGAGCTGTATTAAGACAGACTTGAAAAAGTCAGAAATATGTTCATCAACGACCTTTTTTTCCATGACTTAGACGAGAAGATGACGAGACGGCACCGACGTCAGTAAACACTAACGGTGACGATTATCAAACATGCAATATCGTTATATCGTAAAATTAAGTTTAGAATTATAAAAACTTTACCAAAATCTCTCTTTATTTTAGTTACCTTCCACCTTCTCTTGCCCTCTGTGTCAAACACACACACACAACACACTGCGGCGGCGCTCGGTCCGTCTCCGTCCTTCTTGTCTTCACACCTCAGTCCTGACAATTGTGCTACTATAATGCATAAAGTTGGCGGTTTGCGGGTCGGCTTCGGTTGGCTGAGTAACGCATATTTTTACATGTTGGGCGGATTGGCTCTCAAACGGACTGGTGTTTTTCATCAGAGATTAAGATAAAATTTGATGTGAGACAAGTTTGACTAAAATGACAGCTATGTTCAATATAATCTGATGACTAAACGGGACGAAGATTTAGAAAAAAAAAAAAATAGCTGACAAAATTAAGAGAGAAAACATTATGACTAAAACTGGACTAAAACGTTTCGAGTTGTTGTCGACTAAAAATAGACTAAAACTATGAAAGATAAAAATGACTAAATGTGACTAAAACTAATAAGCATTTTCGTTTTAAGAGTAAGACTAAATCTAAAATAGCTGGCATTATTAACACTGTGCTCTGGGAATGAGAACCGGCTGCTTTATGCCTCCCTAACGAAGAAGCCCAGTCTGCTCTGAGATGGTGCACCTTTGCAAAGGTAGTTCTCAAGCTGTGGGCAATATATTCTAATGATCCTACATGTGACATAGGAAGGGGAGCCAAATCTGAATGGCTTGTTGAATCACGTTTTCCAATCTGGGCAGCCCACAAAAAACTAACTGGGTTGTCTCATTCACGGTTTGTGGATACGTCCCCTTTAACGCACAGACACAGTGTGTCACATTTTCTAAATTGTTGAACTTTTTTTTTAAAATGCAACCTCATGTCTGCTAGCAGTTTTGCAGTGGGACGCGGCAAAGCAAACAGACAGAAGAGTAGATGACACAAATACATTGAAGTTTCTATCTCCCCTACCTGTCGACTTTCTCCTTCTCCTCCCAACAACCCCGCACACCTCTCGCTGTCTCTCTCTCTGTTACCTTGGAGTCTGGCCGTCATGCTCCTGTGGCTCCACTCTAAAGGTTACGCTGTGTACCCACCGTCACTGCCTGTCACTCCACCACCACCGCCAGCCACACACACACACACGCACACACACATATGCTCCATCAGTCCCAGGTCCTGTCAACGATATATTGTCCATCGAATCAACCAACCTTCCTACCATATGCCTTTGCAAAAAAGGACGTTGTGGTGAATAGAGTTAGAAAGCCTGGACAGGTTACAGGTTAACAGCCCTGGTGATGGCGTAGGTGAAGTGTTTGATAGTGTATTTAGAGTGCAATGCATGGCATACACTGTACGATTTTAGAAATGTTGTTGTGTAGTTCTTACTCGAACTGTACGAGTATATCGTTTGTGATGTAAAGCCAAATATCAGGATTTATGTGCTCACACTGTACGGTCCCGTCGCTAGCAGAGGTCTGTACGGGTCACAATGCTAACAAGGCAGAAATGTGCCGCCTTGACCATCTGTGCCATCCTGTTTGCTGAAACGTCTAAAAGAAAAAAAAGGGGTGCCAGCTAATGCGGACTGGCAGGTGGCGAGGAAGAAGTGAACAGTGTGGCTTGTTTATTTTGCAGAGAGAATTGGAGGTAAGGTAGCTGCGTTTTACTATATCTATTGTACATTGTTATCTTGATAGCTACTCTCTAATTACTGTAAAAATCGATTGGGAATCTGTGCAACTGTGCTGGAGCCTGTGGACGGCTGACCAAAATTTCTGACGTGTCAGAAATTCATCCGAATGTCCTAAAGCCAGTCGGGAGGAGTTAATCAGTCCTCGTCCCCCCTGTACACTGCACGACAAACGGCGCCCGATGAAGTTGAAATTCGGTCCGACTTAAAATGAATCGTGCGGCTCAAAATTCGGGCCAAAAATGGGTAAAAACGTACACTGTATGCCCAGCTTAAGTCAGACACACTCTATAGAGAGATTGAAAGAATGAGCATATAAAAATACAAGCTTGTGTGTGCGCTTGTCCATCTGCAGTCTGCTTTGGCCTTGGCACATGGAATTAAAATGCTGCTCACTTGACAGAAATCAACGGGTTCCTCAGAGGCCTCATCTCCTTCCCTCCTTCCCTCCCTCTTCCGACATTACTCCTCCCTTTCTTTCTCAAAGATGAATCCGGTGCAAAATGATTGTCTGGTGAGGAAAAAAGTGGTAGGAACATCCTATTACAACAGTCAGATGGAATAAAATGAACTGCAATTTGTTAAAAAACATCAAATGTAAGGCTGATGACACACTCTGACAGCGTGATTAGATGCCATTATAGTGTTCTAACATTGTTTGAGTCATTCTTGCCCTTGGTTTGTATCCTTAAGATTCTTCCACAGCTCGTCCTCAGTTCCTGTGAGACTCACTACCTTATTCACTGCAAGGCATTTTATACTTGACTGCTGCATTCACACAACGTGGGCAGAATAGGAAGAACAAGAAAACCTCCTGTTATTCCAATGTGGGAATGTTCACGGATTATTCAAGGACGGTTACTTCAACTGCTAGACTGAATTAGTTTAGACTGCTGGTCTAAATTAGCTACTTTTCCAGTGTTATGTAATATATATTACGGTTTGTTAACAAGTAAATCATCCAAAAAGCCTGCAGCCAAACAGTGCGTTGCTCGTTTTTAAATTAGCTTAACAAACATTATTCATGTTTATATTGGATTTTATTTGGATTTACATGTAACTTTGCCTGGGTCCAGACAATAGACTGTATATAAGAAGTGGGCGTAGTCACTGTGGCATTTTGGCCGTTGCCATCTTAGTTTTTGGTCCACGCCATCTTGTTTTTTGCAACCCAAAGTGACACGAGAGAGTGGAGCTTAGTGCAACCGAACGCTGAATAAGACAATTTTAGGTGATCAAAAAGGTTATAATTAAAACTGAAAACACACTGTTAAAGTTCTAAGACAAAAACACGGACAACTCCCAGACCGGACAACGCCGTGGTAGCGACCTGTCAATCACAAGGTAGCCACGCCCTAAAGCATCCTCTGCTTTATAGTCTATTTGACTCTAAATGGGACCATAATTTACTAAATGAACATCACGCTGTATTGAAGAAGACTTGAAACTAGCGATTGAGACCATAAACTCATGTTTACAATGTTTACTGAGGTAATAAATCAAGAGAGAAGTAGAAAGACTTCTATACAATCAGACTTCTTTTTGCAACCAGAGGTGTCGCCCCCTACTGGCTGTTAGAGAGAATACAAGTTTAAGGCACTTCAGCATTGGTTTCACTCTTCAGACCCGGAGGTTGCCCACTGATACAGACCTTTGAATCCACCCACTCCATTGAGTTGACTGCTTCGTCTGGCATCGTGGCGTGAATCGGAGGTTTCTCGGTTGAAAAAGCAATCGATCCAATGAGTGCTGTGAGGGGACTAACGATAAGCCTATCAGCGCCATAGGCGAGACTAATGGTGTTGTCAAGTTGTTGTCAAGCATATTTTACTTAGACAGCATGTTTTCTCAATATGGCCCAATATTGTTTGTTTTTACTACACACTACACACAACCACAGCAAAACCATTATGCTGGCATGGCTACGCATCAGTGTCGGCTTAAAATTACATTAGATTCAGGCGGATACGTTGGTCTCTAGTGATTGATTAGGGGAAATCAACCCCCCCCCATGGATATCGGTTAGAGTGGAGGCAATGTCAGACTGAAGGTGGAAACGGAGTGTAACGAGTTGACAATTCTGTCTGATATCAGGCAAGATGTAACTGCCAGCGATGTCGAATTTGCAGCCATTTTTGGTTTGTTGACATGTTTGTACTTCTTTTCACAAAGCGGGAGATAGTGTCGCTGTCAGACTTTCCAGAGATCTCTGACTCGGCATTACAACTCAGAGGCTGAATGTTTTTTCTCACTCAGTTGCTCATAATTACAGTTTAAAATATATGACAATATGAATGCAGCCTCTTGTGACAACGCAACTGTGTCAGTCAGACAAACTGGTAACACTTCATTTTACAGGTCCGCAAATTTTATGGTAATTAGGTGATAATTAGCAAGTAACCTATTTCAAATTTCTTTGGAATTACTGCCAAATGACCCCAATATTTACCTCAAAATTGATCGAAAATAACTTTATTATAAACATTATTTAACAATTGTATGCTAAAATAGCATATAATCGTTAAAATAGCGGCCTTAGGCTTGAGAAGCGGCTGCTCTTCACCGGAGGTGGAAAACCAAAACTAATAGAAGACACTTCTGATCAGGTACAAATCTCACCATTGTGTGACTTGTGTGACAAATGTAACCTTTCTGCTTTCATGTAACCTTTCAACCTTTTTTAAGAAATTTCAAATAAGTTATTTGCTAATTATTATCTATTTATCAGCAGACATGGAAATAAAGCATATCAATTAACTTTGTATTCTTTTCCTGAAAATGTATTAAATAAATTACCAGCTATTGGGAAATAGCAGAATATAATAATAAAATAATGTTTATAATAAAGTAATTTTCTATATATTTTGAGGTAAATATTGGGGTAATTTTGCAGTAATTCCAAAGAAATTTCAAATAGGTTACTTGCTATTTGTCACCTAATTACCATGAAAGTTGCAGACCTGTAAAATGAAGTGTTACCGACATACTTTTAAGTTCATGCCTATGGAGGCCTTCAAAACGTTTGTTGCTAGCAAGTGGCTAAATGAAACTACTAAAAGTCATCATGCCGAGCACTAGTCCGCCTTTAGCTTAGTGGTGTCGACGTGAAGTCATGCAACCGTGGTGTAGTTTGTTTATAGCCTAACGTTAGCTTTCTACTTCTGCCGATTGCATTTATGCTTCAAAAATCATAAAAGTGGTGTTCATTTGTGAAGATTATCTTGCTGAACAAAACGTGCAAGTATCATAAACGTTTGTTTGCCACAGAGCTTATTTTCTGCAATAATCCAAAACCCAATGGAAAAATCCCATTGGCTTTTTGTCGAGGTAACTTCCTGGCTGGCCTACAAAAACACGTCATCCCTGCAGCACTCTATAGCTGCACACATATTACACAAATACACACACACACACACAGCTTATATCATATGTATAATGAAATTGTAATTGTATGTTAATTAACCAGTGACTGATATTTTGAACTTGGTGTAATGAAACTAATCCGACCTCAGTCCTTACACACACACACACACTCAACCTCTTAGATAAAATGCCTCTCACACAAATAACACACACATACAGTTTAACAGCTGCTCCCTCTGATATCTCTGTGAAGTTCTCTGTTGTTTTCAACAATAAACATTGTTTATTCATTTTTTCTGTCTCTCCGTCTCTTTTCCTCTCATCCCTCTACCCCCTTCTGTCTTTCCTTCATTCCTCCTCTCTGTGGGCCATCCGTGGAGCGTTCAAGCGCTCTGACGACATGCACCGCTGACTTCTCAACATCTTGTCTCGTCACGGCAATTACACGCACACACATACACACATTTAACATTTAACATAGCCTACTCAGTACACTCAAAACATGTTCCAAAGTGTCTTTTGTATTGAACAGTACAGTATACTCTTATCACTTATATATATTTCTGTGATTCAGAATGGGGAAAAGCTCATTGTATCTCAATTGGATCAACCTTTCCTATCCAAGAAAAGACAAACAGTCGCACACTGGCTCACACTCCAGCGTGACGCGTAGTTGAAATCAGGAGACGGAGGCAGGGAGCAGGTGGTCTGAGGGTTCAGGGCAGGGACCAGTCACTGACCCCCTCTATACTACCGTGAGAGGATAAGGGTTAATTAACAGCAGATTTTAATCGCCTCTGATGAATAATTCATAGCTTCCTGGTCTATAGTCAGTATTTAAAACACATGGACGGAGCCGGAGCAGCCATGAATTATTCAGGTCCCGTGCCACCCAGCGCCACTTTTCACTCACACTGAGCAAAGACGGAGCTGAATTTCAGCCTGGGAGCATCTAGCCAGCCAGTTGATAAAGAGCAAACAATTAATGTTTTGCAATAGATAGCAAAATCTGACAAACGCAGAGAGAGGGGTTAAAGAGATAATGACTATGGCAATTTCCTGAAATGAAGCAAACGTGATGCATAGTCATTATTCGGCGAAAAGAGAAGGAGACAAAGAGGGGCACGAGAGAAATGTTGGGAGACTGCCTCTGAAACAAGATAGATGAACAGAAAAAGGGAGAGAGAGAGGGAGTGAGTTTGGTCAGCTGAGATTTACTGTCTCGGCTGTGAATGCAGCAAATAATAAGTCACCAGCTAAGCAGCTTCGATATATTCTTACAATCCATGGCCGTCATGTCTCTGCTTTTTCAACGCATCATTCAACCCCCTGCTCTTTCCTTAGATAAAGTGTTTTTCAGCCCACAGAGAGATATAGGTCTTCAGTGAAAATGTTTAAAGGAATGGTGAGATACAACAGTGACCAATAAGTCAGAGGTGGGAATAAAATCAAACAATGATGCAGAATTAAGAGTCAGTTCATTTAACAAACAGCCTTTTACCGTACAGTACATAAAAAGATGTAGTAACGTCAGCTGTTTTACCTGGCATACCTATACACTCTATATAGGCCAGGAGCCAGGTCCAGGCCTCAGGACCTTTCTTCACTATTATTTCCTTTTAGTTTATACCTTGGTTGAGTTGATAACGAGCACCTCCAACCTGGGGCCATTTGGTCTTAATTTTACATCATTAAGGAGAGGCTAACTTTAATGTGAACCCTTTTACTTTGTTAAAGCTACAATGAGGAACTTTGATTTTGTGTTGATTTTGGTGGACGCCGTGGACAAAAGCAGTAGTTTTTCCATGAGCACCAGAGTCCCTTTAGAAAACCTCTTTGGCCCTGTTCACACCTGGTATTTACATACATCCTGAGTGATCGAATCACAAGTGGACAGCTCTAAGTACAGGTGTGAACACACTCAAGACGCATTGAGGACGCATTGAGATCCGATTGCTCTGACCACATTCAGAGGTGGTCTGGGCCACATTCGGCCACATTCTTTTAGCAGTGTGTACGTGAATGTGTCCTGGGCCACATTACTGACCACCTACTCAACTGACGTCCCGCTGGGATCCGCTGGGATCCGCTGATCTCTGCGCTCCTCAGGTGAATAGACAGGTAGAAGTGACCGCTTCTCTGGCTCGCGGGATGGAAACGGCTTCTGTGCTCTACTGTATTCTGTTGTTACAAATGTATTTTATTAAAATATATCTTATCTATAGGCTACATATCTACAGTCTATCAGACTAGGCACGTAAAGTGCATCATTATCATACTGTCAGTGATGTGTTGGTGTTTTTGGGTCCAACAAACAAAAGGCTTCCATCCAAGAGACCGCTGTTTGTGTCTCGTGTGTTAAGTTTCACTTTCACTTTACAATCAGCTGTTCATTCCCGTATTCACAACGTTCAGTTTCATTTTCACCCTACAAACGTAGTAATTTTAAGCCCAACCATGTTGTTTTTTTCCTAAACCGAACTATAATGGTTGTGTAACCTATAAACTTAAAGTGACGCCAAGGGGCGTGACAAAGCGACAGTGTGTGACGAGTTGGGATGAGAACGTGTTGTACATGCATATATCAGGCTAATGACTATTAGCAGCAGTACAAGCAGGTTACTAATCAGGTGATGGGCAGGGGCAGAAAACTCAAGGAAAATGATTAGTGGAGAAATGAGGGATGACAAAGTGTAAAAATCTGCAACACATACTGAAACTGGGAAAACTGACAGAGTCAGATGCTAAAGAGGGAAGAGGGAAATAGTTCTGGAGCCTAGATGCCGTTTTTGGACATTTAGGTTGGATTCAGAGTTAATTTTAGACTAGAAGAGAGGCTTTCCTGTCTAAACATGACATGATAATGGTGACACAAATAGACTCATTTTGTATTATTTCTTTTCATTTCACATCTTATTCCTCCGATAATTCCCCAGTAACTGGCCTGCGGTGGTTCACCTCTTGTTCTCTTGTGTCTCCACCTCCTAATTTTCCAGGACTGTAGAGTCTTCAGGTGGCTTTCCCCTTCTCACGGGTCTGATGAGCATTCAAAGATGAAGAATTGACATCTGTTTGTCCAGCTTTTTCCAATAAGGGCATCAATCAGTCCATTAAACAAGCCTCAGTAAAACATTATCTACAGTAAAATGCACCATTAGGCAGGTAGACGGATGGCGTAGTGCACTGATCATCTGGAAAGATCAATAACCAGTCAGGAACTCGCAGGAGCCATTCATCCCAGAACATGAAATCATGCTCAGAGTACTGAAAGAATAGCATGTTTCTTTGGAAGGAAATCTGAATAAGTAAAGCTCCAGCTATGATCATTTCCTGCACAAGGTTTTCTTGCAGTGAAAGATGGAGAGTTTCGGTTTACCAACCCACCCAAGAACAGGCTAAACGAAACATTGTTAACCACAAGATAAAAAACAAATGAGGCCGCTGCCCTTGTGGTTTGTGGAGAGCGAAGGGGACAGAGAGCGAGAGCTGGAGGTAAAGCTTGAAAAGGGGGAGAAAGGGTGAGACTGTGTGGGAGGAAAATAGAAATAGTGTGGGGGGAAAATAGAAATAGGTGTGTGAGAGGGGGGGGGGGGGGGGGTTTGTGTTCACAAGAACACTGAAAATATGTAAAAAATGAAAAATAACACTATGGAGGATTCACAAGAACTGTATCCATTTCAAAGTATTTATTTTTCTTCCTGTTTTCTTTTCTTGTGTGCCTCACGTTCCTGGACCCAAACCTGAATAAATATATTGGATTAAAGAACATCTCCTGCGGTATGCCTGGAGGTGTATTTTGTTCAAGTGTTGAAACTGTAGAGGCAAATTGAAGCAAGATAAGTTAATGTGTGTAACATGCAGCATAAATGATCCTGTTCTAATGAGGCAAGTCAAATTAGGAATACATCAAAATCCGATGTTTTACTGTAGATGTAATCACACAAAGCCTCAAAAGGAAAAGTGTGTGTGTGTGTGTGTGTGTGTGTGTGTGTGTGTGTGTGTGTGTATTAGAGAGCATTGTCCAGTATATCAGACAGCCCCTGTCATGTTCATGTCGCAGCAGCAGGGTATAGGAGGTGTTCTTGTCTCTGAGTGATGCGATGGCATGAACAGCATGGTTTAAGAGCTAAAAGAAGGTCATCGATGTCTCGCTTCACTATCTCTCCCTCCTCTTCTCTCCTCTCTCTGTTGCCCCTGTCATCCCTACTGGATGATCCCTCGCTCTCTCTTCCACCCCGGCTGTCTTTCTGTCCTTCGTCACGGGTTGCTGTGTCCATTTCTTTTTCTTTTTTTCTTTGTTCACTCCATCCTGCTCCGTGTTGAACTCAACTCCTCTGGACTGATTTTATTTGTTGTGCGCGATTCACGGTCCACCAAAAAAAGAAGTATTTGTAAACTGTGAAAGTAAAAGCTGCGAGACAGCTACGGTACAGAGAAAGACGAAGGTCCCAGACCAGCCCAGGTTTGTCACTCAGTCCCGGGGAATAAGACACGCTTGGAGCCACCAGACACAGTTGCCAGATCCATCTCCTGTCATCGTTTAGAGAGGCTGTGACCTCTGAGCGGCGAGAGGATCACCACTGCTAAATTATTCACAACTCTTTTTTTTTTAAATGTGGGAATGTGAGGGGGTGTGGGTAGGTGTCCGGACAATTTGGTGGGTTTAAATGAACTGTTGAGTGTTTTCACAGCCGCTATCTCTGGTGACAGAAGGCTGCATCTCCTGACAGGCTCTCGCAAATGAATATCAGATTGCATTCCCACCATATCACCTCCTGACATCTTATTACATCTACATCTATGTACTGTGGCTGGGTGTAATACAGTGCAAGGTGGGTGTGCAGTTCACTTATCTGAAATGATATGGGAAGTCAATGTTCTGTACACGAATGTGACCCTGTACATGTCCATAACTAAAGAGTCTTCAATCATGCTAGCAGGTCTGTGAGGTTGTAGTCAGGCACACTGGTGCTTTGAGCTAAATGCTAATGCCTGCGTGGAACATGCTCACAATGACAACGCCACTGCGAGTCCTTGTGTCATTGTTTCCTTTTCTCAGGCTTCTATTTTAAATTGCCGCAAGATCCATTTCATTTGATTTTGGTACTGCCGTTTTGGTTTTACACATCCCAGTCATCAGTTGAAACTAGTGCAGTGCCCGCTCGTGGCGTGCCGGTTCGGAGCGCGTGCCTGTTCAAAACTTTTCATTATCATTATTGGGGTGGCTGTGGCTCAGAGGTAGAGCAGGTCGTCCACCGTTTGGAAGGTCAGCAGTTCGATCCCCGGCTCGTCCAGTCCATATGTCAAAGTGTTCCTTGGGCAAGATACTTAACCCCAAATTTCTTCCAAAAGCTGTGCCATTGGTGTGTGAATGTGTGAATGCTGACAGTAGTAGTGTTGTGCAGTGTTGTAGTGTAAAGCACTTTGAGTGGTTGGAAGACTAGAAAGGCGCTGTATAAATGCAAGTCCATTTACCATCTAAACCTGTTTCTCGTGCTGTACAGCGTGTACGTATAAGCCATGAGCCCTACTGTTTCCACCCGGACGGCAATCGAGCTACACCAAATATCTTTCTGGCAGAGGAGAGCTGCTTGTGACAATTAGCCTGGTTTGAGCTGTGCTCACCGCACATCACAGCATCACAGCATCACAGCAAAGCCGGCTCGGCGTGGTGCAAGCCATTTGAAATAACGTGTTTCAGATGGGTGCCGTTGTCACATTGTGTCTGAAAGGGCCTTCAACCCACCGCCCGTCTTCCATCTAGACGACCGATTTGGAAGAATACCCCACAAGCCGACTTCACCAACTTCTGGTGTCAGACCCCACCCAACAGGTCCCTGGCACCAACCTGCAAAGGTTACAGTGGTCAACCCTCAATAGATTCAGGTCCGGACATGGCCCCTGCTTGGCCAGCCTTCACAAATGGGGCAGCAGCCCAAGCCCATTGTGTGCTTGTGGAGAGGTACAACCAATGGAACATATCATTGAAGCTTGCCCGCTCCACAGTCTAAAAGGAGGGTTAGTCACCCTCCATACAGCAGACCAGGAGGCAACCGCCTGGCTCGAGGACTTTGCATTCGCTAAATAAATAAGTGAGAGAGAGAGAGGGAAAGCGAGTACTAAATGAAATATATACTCTAGCAGGGGCAAGACATAAATGAATGAATGAAAACTGATGATTATTAGCCTAGTTTATACCAGAGATTCACACAAGCTCACGCCAGAGTGGCGAATTATTCAGTTTTCTTTTCTGAGAATTAAAAGTTAAATTAAAAATAGGCTATTTAACAAAAAATGCTGTTGCAGTGTACTTATTTTTTTTATTTTGTTATTTTCATTTTTTAAAAGTCACCAGAATGCAGGAAACAAAGTCTCTTAAACTCAAATTTTTCTGGGGGAGGACCCCAAGACCCCCCCCTTTGGTTTTGAAATCATTCCTATTTTTGGAGTGTTTCTTGCAGCGTTGTCGGGGGGTCTTGCGGCCGTTGGAAGCGGGCTCATTGCTCGGCCCCAAGGAAGTGCTGCTTGCAACAGTGTTGGGAAACACTCGGTGCTCGTTGACGGTTCTCAAGATATGCAAAGGATGCATAAAGACATAGATTCCTCGCTTTATAGTTAGATGACGAACAGTACGAAGTGTCTGTTGTTACTCAAATATAAATATGAACACATATTATGCACTCATGTTGTACAAAGTGTCTTGTCTCTAAGCAGTCCATGTGTCAAACCTGCTCACACATACATTACACATCTCTCCACACCTCCAGTATCACTCTCTTTCTAATATGCGCCTATATCTGCCTAATCAACAGTGTTATTGTCCTTTTCTCATTAACACTTGCACTGTAACAAATCAGTATTTAATTTCTTGCAAACACTCTTTGTAATACGGTCATAACTTGTACAATAATGACAACAATACGAGGATTTTTTTTTTACTATCTCGCAAAAGACATTTAAATAAAGAGGCTCAATGTCAAGATCAAAGTTAGAGGTTTCATGCATCTTTTGCATAAATAGTTATATTATGATAGTGATTATTTTGTGAATGTGATTCAGCAGCAACTCAGAAGTCCTGCAGGGGTCTCAAAAATATCCTCACTGCTTGTCCTATCCTAACTTCAGTTTAAAAGATAGGAAACTCCTATCTTCTTATTACAGAGGCAATTCCTGAAATCATGGCGGTGTCCTATCCTGTCTCAGGTCTCCTAGCTTAACTTAACTTAAGAAACTTTTTTTTAATAAATTATCCAGTAAGTGTGTTACTATGATGTGCAAATTTAGCTTTGACAACCTCAGAGCAGACAAATGCTGGTGCTCCCCCTGTGATCTTTGGCTCCACCGAGGTTAGGAACCACACAGCACAAAACTAACTTTTGTTGGTATAAAAATATAACAAATATTACTTTTAATACATGCCATTTAGAATATTGCTTCACATCTGTTCCAGTCCTGTGTGCGTGTCTCGTTCGCCCGGCGCGGTCTCGCTCTGGGTTTCCCATGTTGGAGAGATTCAGAACACAGATTTCCTGGCGGGAGCAGTAGGTTTTTGGGACAGACAAGAGCTTTAATTAATGTTCAGTGTGGGGTGGAGGATTTCTGACACAGTTACCCAGAAGGGATTCGGAAGCTACTTTTGATCCACGACTAATGAACTCTACGTGGTACTCTGCCTCTCTTTCTGTCCACACAGGATTTCATTCGTCATGTCACTGTAACTGTACTAGAAACTGTGTAAGTCATGCTTCGAATCTAGCACCATCAAAACTACAAACATTTGACAGCTTATACAGTCAAAAACATAACTGAGGTGTATGAAGAAGAAGAAGAGGTGGCTTTTAAATAAGCTTTTCAGTATTTTTTAATTTTGTCAAACAGCCATATGTCTATGGCAAAATATCTAATTACAGAGTACCAATACGGATATGAATTGGAGTGATAAATCATTATTTACCGATGTGAGAGGGCTTACTTAACCTTGGAGTGCTGGCAGAATTAAAATGTGGATTTTCAGGGGGGAAAACCACTCAGTATGCTCGACCATGCCGTGGAAGGAGAGCAAGACACGAGTGCAAGAGGAGGGGAAAAAAGGAGTGCAAGAGCTGAAGATGGAGATGCAAGTAAAAAACGGCAGGAAAGGGAACAGGTGCAGAGCACAGAACAACACACAGAAAGTCAGCAAATTGAGAGACGAGTGTTGTGCGGAGAATCCGTGGAGAAGTAAGTCAGGAGGAGATAAAGGGATGAGAGGGAATCAGCAGCCAGGAGGTAAGGGACAGGTAGAGGAGGGATAGTGTGGTTTGGAGGGGAGGAGGAAGGGGGGAGAGAGGGGAGGTTGGGTGGGTGTGGAGAGCACAAGACAGATGACAAATTGTGATTAATAGATGGGGTCCGGGGCAGCAGTGTGGAGCGCAACTCATTAATAGAGAGAATTAGAGAGGCTGTGCAACTCAATCTGCACACTGTCACTCGCAATCAAGGACCATAATCAGATCTGCACACGGACAGAGGTAGATGTACGAGAGGAGGGGGTTCGAGCACATACACACTTTTTTTTTTCTACACTTACGAGGAATGTCCACAGTAGCATTCAATGCCCGGGCCTCCTGAACACTTAACCCTGACCACAATTCAATCATATAATGCTCTTAACCTCAAACTTCCGTGACAACGTCTTCGGTTGGGGCGGCGTTATCAGCTGTAACGGCCGTATGAGCGCAGTGGAGAGTGGCGGCCATTAGCTAGCCAGTGGGGCACACAAACAGAGACTCACTTGCACTAACATGTATGCACGACTCCTCTATATCTTTACATAACAAATTGTTGTATGCTGCTATATTAATGCTCTGAATGTCGTATAGAGAACCTTTAAAACAAACTTTTGAATAATGAAGACATTGCAGAAGTGCCTTAGGATTCACTTCCTCAAATGCCTGCTGGCTATGGATGAATAACATCAAATAAATAAAAAACACTCTGACAGTACTGACGGGAATTCATGAATATATCAGAAAATACAATTCATTTTTTCACAAGAAGTTTGAATCTCAATTTTATTTACTCAAATCTGCATCTTGATGGTGATTTTGAAAATGATTGTTTCTTTTAATAATGAAATTAAATGGTCAGAGGAAGTACATAACAATATATTTATGTGTCGCCTATTTTTTGTTGTGGAGAGATTGTTTTGTCAACTACTGTTTCAACTGAGCAAATCCAATCCAAATTCATTCATAAAGCACATTTAAAAACAACAACCGTTGACCAAAGTGCTGTACAATTAAACATAAAAACAACACAATAAAACACTAAGACCAATTTAAAACCAACAGGACATTAAAATAATAAAAGCATCATGTATGACAGAAAGCTCCAAAACAACTACTAAATGGACCTTATGATGTGTGTGAGATTGTTGTATCAACTAAGGGCAAGAATAAACTTTCAGTCTTGACAAAATATTATAAGTTGTTTGTCATTCCTCACCAAATGTGCGTTTTTTACATCATTTGTGAGTGCCTGTTAAAAACGATTACATGAGAGTCTATGGAAAACAGCTGTATAGTTGTCAGACCCTGGTCAGAGCTGGCCGGTGCTATGTTTTGATTGGCCAGTATTTGTTCTGCGGCGCGACTTAGCAAAGGGTCAATTGATGTCTTGTCTTTATTTAATTGATTTTGATTGCATCCAGCTATTTACTTGCTCTAAGCACTGATCGGATGAGCCTCAGGGACCATAGTTACTTGATCAGAGAGCTAAGTAAATCTGTGTGTCGTCTGCATATGATTTAACCGAGAGGAGAGCATGTACAGGTTGAATAAAAGCGGCCCAAGAATCGAACCCTGGGGGACTCCACATGTCATGGTGATCTGCTCAGACTTATCATCACCCCTGTCTTCCAGATATGATTTGAACTGAGGACTGTACCAGATAATCTCACTCACTTGGGTCAAGCAGCACCAAAACTGAATCCATATTCAAAGTCTTTTAACACATTTATCGGTGGAAATGTGACGCAAACAGCGTTCTCCTGTCTTAAAGTAACACACTTAACCATTCCTCCCTAACAGTCCCACTGAACATGGCCATTATTCATTTTATATGGGACACAAGGGTCCCTTGCATCCGAGATTACACATACAAACAAAAATAGACAGATGCTTGGCACATAAATTGTTGGAGACACACAATATTGGCTGATGAGCAAGCTGCAGTGGGTCTTCGTCGTCAGATGTGTTTTAACAATGTCACGCACAGGAGTTATTATTTGCACAACCACAAGAGGTCCTTGTCAGGTAAACGTAAAGATAGGTCGCATGTGAAGAAACAACTTCTGGTGCATGCAGAAACATTTAAATTACACTTTCCACTGGGTAGATACACACTCAACAAGCCCATGTTGCTGTATACAATGTGATGCTATGACCCCTATATTTCCATTACCCTCCTTCTCAGGCTCTCGCTCTCTCCTTGTCGCTCGCTCCCTGACCTGTGAGATTGCAGGTCAGGTTAAGCCCTTTCCACCGCCGCTTACTGGTCTTGTATTTGTGTCTCGCTGTGTTGATAGCACCTCCACCTTGTATGAGCTGGTTAATACCATGGTAACCTCTCTGATCACATGGTGACTCTCTGCTCATGTCCTGATTGGTTTTACTGATTGTTCTTAACAGGGAGAGTCACTATCCTGCTGGTAAATCACCTCTGTCCAGTCTTATCTATCTCATCGTGCCGCTGTCTGGAAAACCAGAGTGTGTCAGCTGGAATGACTCATTCCAACACGTTGAACCTGCTTTTAAATCCAGTAACACGGTAGCCTGTTGGCCTGCAGAGACCTGAGTTCAAACTGCCGTGTGGGGAAGCTCCAGCAAGACGCGTATCTCCTACCAGCTTCAGGAGTGCTGTTATGTAAGACAATTTCACCCAAGAGGATGTATTATGTTTACAATAAAACATAATCATGGTAAATAATTTAATGATTGAAATCATGCATCCACCTATTAACGTGCCACCAAAGTTTCATACGTGGATAATGATGAAAACTGAGAAAATCTACCGTGAGATAAAAGCTCTGTAAAAGCAAGCTTTCAGATTTTTCCCTAAAATAATTATGCAACATAAAATACCTTTACAAGAACAACATCGATTACAAAAATGATAATAAATCAAATGAAACAATACTACAATTCCTGAAAGTTGTTTTGAGTTCCTTGTACTGTCATATATATCAATGTTTCCTAAATACATATATAGTGTATATACACAGAGAGATCAATATTCCAAATACATAAACGGGCATAAACTGTACATATGCCGTTTAAATTGATCTTTTTCTAACAATAAATTGTTCTGTCTGTCCCTTATTTGATCAGATATCTGCACCATAGACTGCATATAAGAAGTGGACGTAGTCACTGCTTTGTGGACTGCTGATTTGAAGCTTTGCGCTCGGCATTTCGGCCTTCGCCATCTTGTTTTTTTGCATCCAGAAGTGACATGAGAGGGTGGAGCTCTACCGAACAAAAGTACAACCGAACGCTGAACAATTTTTATGCGACCAAAAAGATTATAATTAACATTCAGGAACTAAAACACATTGTGAATGTTATGAGTAGTTCCCAAAAACGTGGACTCAAATGCAGCACACAAAACGAGAGTTTTAAAGGTAGAACAAAAAGAATATTTATTCCAAAAGGTTCCAAATTAATCCAATGAGCAGAGTGCAGGAGTGAGCAGGCAGGTGGGGAGCAGCCACAGCTGGCAGGTGACAGACCTGAGCACAGAGCAAGAAAAAACACGAGGTAAGTCCAAACAATTCCAACAGGAGAGCAACATCAAAAACAAGAGCAAAAATACTCGGGAGCCTGATTAAGTTCAATACCACTGAGGGCGACGGAACGATCTGGCGAAGAATAGCATGAAACCCGGGGTATATATATTGCAGGTGTGTTGATTGGTGGCAGCTGCTCCAGCCGAGCCCGCCCAGAGGAGGAGGAGGAGAAGGAAGGCCACACCTCCCGACACACTGACAAACTAGACAAACCAGGGGAAAACACACAAGAGACAAAAGGACAGGGAAACATAGGAAACAAAAGGAACTTCTAGACTAAAGGTAGTGAACATAACAGTACCCCCCCCCTTAAAGAGAGCCTCTAGGCGATCTACCAGGTTTCCCAGGATAAGCCTGGTGAAACTCCCTAACCATCCCAGCATCTAGGATGCGGGAACGAGGAACCCAGGAGCGCTCCTCTGGGCCGTATCCCTCCCAATCTACCAGATACTGAAGACCCCAGCCTCTACGTCTAACATCCATCAGTCGTCTGACTGAATAAGCTGGCTGACTGTCAAAGATCCGGGCGGGAGGAGGGGGATTGGTTGGAGGGACCAGAGGACTGGTGAGAACCGGTTTTAGCTGAGAAACGTGAAATGAGGGATGAATCCTAAGAGACTTAGGCAGGATGAGTCTGACAGTGGTAGGATTAATAATCTTCTTTATTTCAAAAGGTCCAATGAAACGGGGAGACAGTTTTCTGGAGTCAGTCTTCAAAGGTATATCTCTGGAAGATAACCAAACTCTCTGACCTGGGATGTAGACGGGAGCTGGGGTCCTGTGACGATCCGCGATCCTCTTGTTTCTCTCAGCTGTCCGAAGCAAAGCATCCATAGTGTCCTTCCAAACCTTGCGGCAGCGTCGAAGGTGATGCTGCACAGATGGCACAGCCAACTCCTCCTCTTGTACTGGAAACAGTGGTGGCTGGTAACCTAGTGAGGCCTCAAAAGGAGATACACCAGTGGCAGCAGAAGAGAGAGAATTATGTGCATATTCAATCCAACATAACTGTGAACTCCAAGAAGTTGGATTAGTAGCAGCGACACAACGTATGGCAGATTCCAAATCCTGATTAGCCCTCTCAGACTGTCCATTCGTCTGAGGGTGGAAACCAGAAGACAGACTGACAGTGGCTCCGAGGGCTTGACAAAAAGACTTCCAAACTTGAGAGATGAACTGAGGACCACGGTCTGAGACGATGTCCACGGGAATACCATGCAGACGAAAAACATGATTAGTCAGGAGTTCAGCTGTCTCATGTGCAGAAGGAAGCTTGGGAAGACCAATGAAATGAACAGCCTTGGAGAACCGATCAACAATGGTAAGTATCACTGTCTTACCATTAGAAGGTGGGAGACCGGTGACAAAGTCCAAGGCGATGTGGGACCAAGGGCGACCAGGTATGGGTAATGGGCGGAGCAACCCCACAGGCGGCCGATGAGATGTCTTTCCCCGGGCACAGACTGTGCAGGCGAGGACGTATTCCTTGACGTCCCTCTCCATTGTGGCCCACCAGAAGTGTCGTCTGAGGAGTGACAAAGTCCTACTCATCCCAGGATGGCAAGCGAACCGGGAAACGTGTCCCCACTGCAGGACCTGGGAGCGAACTGACACAGGAACAAACATTCGATTAGCAGGGCCAGTACCTGGATCCGGTTCTTCACGTTGAGCCTCCCGAACCGCTGACTCAACCTCCCAGGTTAACGTCCCCACCACCAAGGCTGCCGGCAGAATGGTGTCTGAAACACTTGGTGACTCCTCTGATGAAAACTGCCGGGATAACGCGTCAGGCTTGATGTTCTTGGAACCAGGACGGTAAGTAATGGTGAAGTCGAATCGACCAAAGAATAAAGCCCACCGAGCCTGGCGGGAATTCAGTCCTTTGGCTGACTGGATGTAAGCAAGATTTTTGTGATCAGTCCATACAATAAACGGGATCTCCGAACCCTCCAACCAGTGTCTCCATTCCTCCAGGGCCAACTTCACTGCTAACAGCTCACGATTTCCCACGTCGTAGTTGCTCTCAGCTGGAGACAGGCGTCGAGAGAAGAAAGCACAGGGATGTAACTTCTTATCTGGTCTGGAGCGTTGGGAGAGAACAGCCCCCACACCAATGTCCGAGGCATCAACCTCCACAACAAACTGAAGAGAGGAGTCAGGTTGTACCAGGATGGGTGCGGACGTAAAGCGGTCCTTTAATAAGGCAAACGCCTGATCCGCCTCAGGAGTCCAGCGAAAAGGAACAGCAGGAGATGTGAGCCTGGTCAGTGGCGCAGCAATTCTGCTGTAATCACGGATAAACCGGCGGTAAAAGTTGGCAAATCCAAGGAAGCGTTGTAAGAGCTTTCTGGAGGATGGTTCAGGCCACTCTGCCACCGCCTTGATCTTGTCCGGATCCGTCTTCACCTGCCCACTCTCAATGATGTAACCAAGAAATCCAACAGAGCTGACGTGAAACTCGCACTTCTCAGCCTTCACAAACAGCTTGTTCTCCAGTAGTCTCTGGAGCACTTGGCGCACATGAAGCTGATGTTCTGCGAGGTCAGAGGAAAAAATCAAAATGTCATCCAGGTAGACAAACACAAACCGGTCCAAAAAATCTCTCAAAACATCATTAACCAGTGCTTGAAACACTGCAGGAGCGTTAGTCAGTCCAAAAGGCATCACTAAGTACTCAAAGTGACCCAGTGGTGTGTTGAATGCTGTCTTCCATTCATCTCCTTCCCGAATCCGTACCAGATGATACGCGTTTCGCAGATTCAGCTTGCTGAAGACAGTGGCTCCCTGTAGTGGTTCAAAAGCAGAGCTGATTAATGCCAGGGGGTACTTGTTCTTTACCGTGATATTGTTTAACCCTCGAAAATCAATACACGGGCGGAGAGTCTTGTCTTTCTTGCTAACAAAAAAGAATCCTGCCCCTAGAGGCGAAGAGGAAGGTCTGATGAGACCTGCAGCCAGAGAGTCATTAATGTAGGTCTCCATAGCACCTCTCTCAGGACGTGACAGGTTGTACAGGCGACTCGAAGGCAGAGTGGTACCAGGTAGCAGCTCAATAGCACAATCATACGGACGATGAGGTGGCAAGGATAACGCTCTCTCCTTACTGAAAACCTCACCGACATCATGATATTCAGGGGGCACAGTAGACAAGTCAGGAGGAACACAGGGCGGAGGAGCAACACTAATATCTACTGGTGGTAATGCAGACTGCAGGCACGAGGAATGACAAAAACTACTCCAACCCATAATCTTACTAGTCGACCAGTCGATCTGGGGGTTGTGTAGCTTTAACCAGCTCGGTGTCCGAGAACAAGAGGAGTCTTAGGGGCAGAGAAAACAAAAAACTGTATTAGCTCACGGTGGTTTCCAGACAGAATTAGAGACAGAGGTTCAGTGCGGTGAGTTACTAATGCTAAGGATTTGCCGTCTAAAGCACAGACTCTGACAGGAGTCTCAAGGGGTTCAATGCTGATGCCAGCCTGAGAGACTAACTCAGTATCTAAAAAACTCTGCTCTGCACCGGAGTCAATCAACGCTAACAGGGGCAAGGACATTTTACTCATACACAGTTTAGCAGGTATTTGAGTTCGAGGTCTAGTGTTGGTGGGGACATCAGTTTTACTCACCAGTATCCCCACAGCTACTGGTGAGCCCGCTCTTTTGGGCGGAGAGGACATGCAGCAAGGAAATGTCCGACTTGACCGCAGTAGATACACTCACCCGCTCGGATCCGTCTCTGACGTTCAGCGGGAGTGAGCTTAGCCCGGCCCACCTGCATGGGATCATCAGAGAGAGCAGAGGAGCTGTAACCGGGGCCGTGAGTCTCTGACGAGCCTGAGGCAACTCTCGCGAGAGTAGGAGTAGCAGCAACTGAGTTCACGGGAGTGTGGGATTTGTAGTTCTTCTCCCGGCGTCTCTCCCGCATACGGTTGTCCAGTCTTATGGACAGATCAATAAGAGCATCAAGGGAGTTAGTTTCATCACGGACAGCAAGTTCATCTTTTAACTGCTCACACAAACCGTGTAGAAAAACTCCTCTTAATGCCTCGTCATTCCATCCAGCCTCCGCAGCCAGCATCCGGAACTCCACAGAATAATCCGCCACACTTCTTTGACTCTGTCGTAGGTTAAGCAAACGTTTAGCAGCGTCTCCAATACATACAGGGTGATCAAAAACTTTCTTCATTTCACTCATGAAACAATCATAGGACAAAGAATGTATCCCTCCTCCTCCCAACATTGCTTCAGCCCAGTCCAGTGCTCTCCCTCTTAACAGTCCCGTAATATACGCTACCTTGGCCTGGTCTGTCGTGAAGGTGACTGGTTGTCGGGAAAAAACCAGAGAACATTGGAGCTGGAATCCTTTGCATCTCCCCAAATCACCGGCATATGGTTCAGGTGGGGGAACAGGTGATTCTCTGAGTGGCTGAGGCGGAGAAGGAGGAGGCAGAGTGGGGGATGGGGCTAATTGGCCTGAAATTGTCTCCAAACATTTTCCCATGTGAGACATTTGATTACCTAAGGCTTGTTGGGTCTCCAATAAACCCTGAAGTAATTGGTGATGTTGTCCTAACAAAATATCATGGCTGGAAACAGCCTTCTGAAAAACATTTGTGTCTGCTGAGTCCATTGTTAGGCCAGATCGTTCTGTTATGAGTAGTTCCCAAAAACGTGGACTCAAATGCAGCACACAAAACGAGAGTTTTAAAGGTAGAACAAAAAGAATATTTATTCCAAAAGGTTCCAAATTAATCCAATGAGCAGAGTGCAGGAGTGAGCAGGCAGGTGGGGAGCAGCCACAGCTGGCAGGTGACAGACCTGAGCACAGAGCAAGAAAAAACACGAGGTAAGTCCAAACAATTCCAACAAGAGAGCAACATCAAAAACAAGAGCAAAAATACTCGGGAGCCTGATTAAGTTCAATACCACTGAGGGCGACGGAACGATCTGGCGAAGAGTAGCATGAAACCAGGGGTATATATATTGCAGGTGTGTTGATTGGTGGCAGCTGCTCCAGCCGAGCCCGCCCAGAGGAGGAGGAGGAGAAGGAAGGCCACACCTCCCGACACACTGACAAACTAGACAAACCAGGGGAAAACACACAAGAGACAAAAGGACAGGGAAACATAGGAAACAAAAGGAACTTCTAGACTAAAGGTAGTGAACATAACAGTGAAAGGGTTAAAGTTGTAAGACAAAAACAGGACAACTCCCAGACCGAACAACGCCGTGTTAGCGACCTGTCAATCACAAGGTAGCCACACCCTAAAGCATCCCCTGCTTTATGGTCTATGTGACTCTAAATGGGGCCATAATTTACTAAATGAACATCATGCTGTATTGAAGAAGACTTGAAACTAGCGATTGAGACCATAAACTCATGTTTACAATGTTTACTGAGGTAATAAATCAAGAGAGAAGTAGGGTCATTTTCTCATAGACTTCTATACAATCAGACTTCTTTTTGCAACCAGAGGAGTCGCCCCCTGCTGGCTGTTAGAAAGAATGCAAGTTTACGGCACTTCAGCATTGGCTTCACTTCTCATACCCCGGAGTTCCCCACTGATACACACACATAGATCAATATTTTAAGGGTAGTGTACTGTACTTTTACCATTTTAAATGATCTTTCTTTTCCAATGATATATATCAAATATATGCCCCTTTTAGAGGTACAGTTAATTTCTCTGTCTATCCCTTATCTGTCCCTTATTTGATCAGACATCGTCACATGTCCCCCCCTCGTGTGAATGGTGTGTTTTGCCTCTTATGTATTCTACATATAGTCTTTTTCCAGGTATCTTTGGGTCAAGGCAAATTTGAAATTTTGGGCTGTATAAATAAAATGTATTGACTTGACTTCAAGGCCAGTCTTGTGATTTTAATGACAAGTTATCACAGACATACCGAGTTTTACTCGCCTGTGTAGGGACCTGCCATTTCTGGTGGCAGAGACAGTCACTTCATGAACTCAGTAACACGATCCTTGACTCTGATCTCAGTCCTCATTGCCTACAGTAACATTTCACCCAGAGGTGTGAAATTCACACAGAACAAAACCAGAGGAATGTTCTTTGTTCCTCGTCTTTCTTCTCATCTGCTCATCTCTCCTGACGTGTGAGAGGTGAGCTGCTGCGCTCTCTCTGCTCTTCATCTCCTCAACCCAGGCTGACCTGGTTGAGGTGAACGGCTCTCAAGTCCAGAACTTGCAAAACAGTTCTGGTTCTGATCAATGGCCTGTTAGGAAACAACCATTGCAACCAAGGAACCAAACGGCAGACGACGCGAGTGCTCTGCCCTTTTCACCAGCTAACTTCAAGCTATCAAGCAAAGAAGTTAGCACCAAACTAACAGCAAAGACGACCTCTTTGATTGGGAACCACAACTTCAACACATGGAATCACAAACCCTTTTCTTCCATGGATTGGTAACGTAGTGGGCTTAACTTAGCATTAGCAATTGCACAGGGCTGAGCAAGACTGTCCAACTTTGATTTCTAGAAAGTACTTGTATTGATTTGGTTTAATGTTATTCATTGAGTTTGACTGTGTTGATTTATCTGTATTTGATTTTTGGGTAACTGGCTTCGCCACATCTGATGTGTTTAGTTTATGCTTCACATAGACAAGGTCTTGCATGCAACTAACCATCTTTTCTAACCCACTGCATATCTAACACACATTAAGATCACATACAGAAACTGTGAATTAGTTAAACATAAACATACAGCTTCAGATAATCTTAACCCCCACATCACCCCCCTCTCTGTCCTTCTTCTCAGAAGAACAAAGAGGTCATGTGATGACATGCTGATGGCCATCCTTGATTCCGCCATCTTTGATTCAGCCATCTTTGTAGTTTTACAGTGCCCGCCATTTTGTTTGTAGGCCATACAGACATTTTGAGACAAGAACCCATCTTGTTCCCCCCCCCTCTCTCTCTCTCTCTCTCACACACACACACACACACATGCTTACACACTGTGTTTGTTTAGTTTAGTTATTTAGTTAGATTAATATTGTGTTTTGAACCTTTATTATCTTGTAAATAAATGTTTGTGGAATATACATGCTGGTCTCTTTAATGTTGCACAAGAGTGAATACTGCCAACCTCTGCTATGTCAAGAACTCCGATATCCTTCAACCTTTACTATCTATTTTGGTTATAGTTATTAATTTAATTATTAATCAACGTTCCAAATTGATAGTTTAGCATATATAATGAGACTATATTAACGTTTTGGTCATTGGTCCCTGATTCCAGGGTGGTGCCCCGTTTATTATTGATGTTTATTGATAATCTTTATTAATATTAATAATTCTATTATTATTTATTAATTAATTTGCTAATAACCAAAACCTACCAAAGTAGAACCCCTACACCTGGAAAAAAGCATGCTCTGTCCCAGCATTTGACTTCAGTTTTCCTCCTGCTCTGGCTTACTGACGGGGTTGAGTCAGCGGACCTTTTGTGTTAACAACAGCAGCCGTGTCCAACCTGAGACTTAACCCTGTAACCCTCTGGTCTTCAGATCCTCCAGTCTGTTGTTGCTCTAAAGCCTTTATATCAATCAAGTCTCCACAGCTCACACACACCTGAAGGTCAGGAAAGAGACATCGGAGTCAAGGACAAGGAAGGAGATGTGACTGTGTTAATAACCAAATATGAAGTAATATTTTGTCAGATTAAAATTCATTATTGTACAAATCAAAAGGAAAAGATCAAACTGTTTCTTGCAGTAAACCTGAGCTTTAATTAAACACATGGAGAGGATGATATATTATAGACAAGAACATGATATCATATATCACGAGGAAAGAGAGTCAGAGACAGACATTATCGCTTCACAGCTGATATATTCATCGGCTTAGTTAATATTTCATAGGGCTCTAAAAACCTCATTCTCTCTAAATTGTCCTCCCTTCTTGGCAATAATAATTTAAATGCAGGGAGCCTCTGAGTGTGTCACCAGTGTGTCAGAGCTCACATGTAAATTATACGTGTATGTGTGCACATATGTATGCATATAGGCACTCACACACGCCCCATAAAGGCACATAAAGAAGCACGGCCGGAGGCATGCAGTGGATATAAACAGAGAGTGTAGTGTAAAAGCACATATTCATGAATGCAGACAATTCTTTTTTGCCTCTATACGTGATTTGCCAGTTTTATAAAATGTAGAAACCACACGGTTTCCCACTTTCTGACAAGCAGTAGTTATTTTCTATCTCCAAATGCAAATGTGACTAGAGGCTTGGCATCTGCCTGAGGGCTCAGTCGGCTGACAGTATGCATTCTGGGGAGTGATCTATTGATCCATATTCAATATCTGCTTCACTCTCCCGCTCAGTAAAGTTGGGAGATGAATAAATAAGGAGCAGAACTGACAGTACATACAAGTACACTTGTGCCTTAGAGGACTGGGGGGCTGCCTAAATGGTTTACTCGCCCGTGTCTTGTGTAAATCCCCTCCAGACTAATATTTCTTGATAAAATGTAAGCTGCATTTCAGGAAAGATGTGTTTATAATGTCAGGTGTTTCTGATACATCCGAGTGTCAGCAAGAAACACCCTCACAAAATATTTCAGAGCACTCCCAAACATAATAACGTAAAATAAAACAATGCCCAATATTAGAATAAATTAATTTATAAATGCTATAAAGGGTGAGAGAAAAGAAAGGAGACCATGAGGAGATGGAGGAGGAGGAGGAGGAGGAGGGGGAGGCTGTCAGCAGCGATACATCTTTCATCTCTAACGAGGTCTGAAAGCTACAGAAACACAGACATTGACAACAACCCTGAGAACACCACTCTCCTCCTTTCACCTTATCCTTTTCACTCCGACATGCTGCGTGATGCGTGCCAGTCTCACATCTGTAGCCCACGTTTTCTACTCACACTTAAGTCTCTTCACACCTGCTGTTCAGCCAAACACAGCTCCACAAGTAGCTGTACATCTCTTACTCATACTTGAAAATCTATGTTTGGCCAAGCAAGCCTATACGTATAATACAGTTCTACACAGTGGGATGAGCTCCTCGGGAAGAACTGATAAGACAACATACATTTTAGAGGAAAAATAGAAATATTACATAAGAAAAAACCTTGAAATGATCCTTATATTACAGTAACAGTTCATCCTAGTCGCACAGCAGTTCATAAAATAGTCACGAAATTTAATGTATTGATTTGTGTACTTAGATACGAATTTCACATTTTTTTCATGATGTCAAGTCAAGTCAATTTTATTTGTATAGCCCAAAATCACAAATCACAAATTTGCCTCGGGGGGCTTTTCAAACTGTACAGGATACGACACCCTCTGTCCTTTACAGAACGACCCTCTCATCGGATAAGGAAAAACTTAACCAAAAAAAAAACCTTTTAACAGGGGAAAAAAAAGGAAGAAACCTCAGGAAGAGCAACAGAGGAGAGATCCCCCTTCCATTGATGGAAGTTACTTATGAAATCCACGCAACCGATAAGTATAAAGAGCGACAAACGCAGCGCAAGGAGGTCGGGGTGGATGGGTGTATCAGAAAACACAGGACTTTCTCCCAGGAAACCGGTGTTTGTACCCAGTGTGAAACCAGAAGTCAAAGTTGATTTATTTGCCGTGTGACTTCTGTTCTTAAGTTACGCCACTTCCGGAGTTATTTTAACCCAAACCACGATCTTTTCTAAAGCGAACTAAGTCGTTTTTTTTCACGCGACTTCCGTACTAAAGTTACGCCACTGCCAGAGTTAGGCTATTTTACATGGATGTATAAAGAGAACTGGATACAGCGTTCATTCCTATGAGAGCTGCTCAGTGGTGCATGAAGCCAAAATGGCTCAGCTGTCGAGTGATAAAGTACCCTGATCATCCAGCGGTCTTCCGCATCCTTTAACTCCACCTCCCAGCCCTCGGTCCTGCCTCGATCTGGGCCTCGTTCACATAAACGGAGGAAAAGAAATAACTCTGATTTTGGCGCTTAGTGTATTTTACAACTTTTAGGACCTAATAATTTCAAAAAGAAATTATTAGTTATAGACGTCTCTTTCCCAATGTAAGTCTATGGGAAAAAGTATTTTTGGGCCATTGGGAAGTTGTAGTACCGCAGTTTGACCACTACGAAAATTTGCTTCACAGCCCGCCGCTCTTCCTGGGGGTTTGCTATTTTAACCCAAACCACGATCTTTTCCTAAACCTAACTAAGTAGCATACTATAGATCTGTTGCCTAACAGTCAATATATTCCTAAAACGAACTAAGTAGTTTTATTTTGAAAAGACTGGAGTGGAAATTGACACGTGCGTCACCTGTTGCTGGATATTCGTAGAAAAACGCACAAAAAATACATTGTTGAAAGTGTTTAGTGTCATGAAAAAAGGGGAAATTTGTGTCTATGTACACAAATCAAATAGATTAAATTCCGTGACTATTTCACAAACTGCCGTGAGACTGTTTGCGTCCAGAATTTCATACTAACATGCTCTTTAGTATGCTAAAACAGTATGTGTGATATTTTACAATGTATGAAAAATATAGTACACAAAATACATACTATTTCTGGTGAAATATTACTGTATGCAACGCTGCAGACTACGGCAGTAAATATCCCACAATGCAATGCAGTAGTGCTGAAAACGTTCATAACAGATGTTGACGGACAGCTCTGTAACGTCAATAACACTTCAATTTAGTGTAAGTATAAGATTTCACTTTGCTAGGTGTAATATATATTTTAAATTAATTCAGACTTTGATTCTCACAAACCGTCGTTTTGGACACATAAGGTTGTCACAGGTTACCATGGTTAAACGTCTCCAACCGGCAATGAGGAAGTGACGACGTAAATTACTGCTCAGTGCTACTGAAAATACAAGCTTCGTCCGAAATTTCATTCTCAACCTCATTCAACCTCATGTGACCAAAACGACGGTTTGTGAGAATCAAAATCTGAATTAATTTAAAATATATATTACGCTTAGCAAAGTGAAATATAATATAATAGTAATAGTAATAGTAATAGTAATATAAAAAGAATGTATTCTTTAAAAATAATTCAGACTTTGATTTGGTCACATGAGGTTGTCACGGGTTACCATGGTTACACGTCTCCAACCCAAGGAGGAAGTGACAACATAAATTACTGCTCAGTGCCTCCAAATAGACACACATTACTGTTTATTCACACTAAAGGATGTTGAACAATAGTACACCATATTGAGTATGTATAGTGCATTGTATGTGATTTCGGATTAAGCCTGTGTTGAACAGTTATACAACAATAAATATATATTATATTATATTATATTAGTTTTTGGTTCAATACTGCAAATTAATCTTCAAAAATTGAACAGAAAACGACACCCTTTGATTAAACTATTAAACAGATGTAGTCATTTTGATTTGTGAAAAGGTCACACAGGCAGGATGGGAGGGTGAAGCTCAGTGTGTGTGTGTGTGTGTGTGTGTGTGTGTGTGTGTGAGTGTGTGAGAGTCTCAGAGTGTGTGTGTGTGTGTGAGAGTCTCAGTGTGTGTGTGTGTTGGGCAGAGAGAGAGAGAGGAGGGGGTTTTGGTAGGAGGCAGAAGATGCTGAGGAGAGAGACGCAGGACGGAAAATACAACAAGTGAGTGAACTGTTGCTCTGCAAATAAAGTCGCTCTGAGGCGGGATTTCTGCAGGGCGAAAGTCTGCAAAAGTAACTCTCCAGAATGTGTGATTTTATTTGACGGACGCGACTTTTGAATTGCTTTTATTATCATTATTATTACTACTCTTTTTTTAATTTATGTTTTAATTATCTGCTCGGACTGTGAGCGCTGCATTGTGGACGGTGCGGTCTGGCCACCATGCAGGAGGAGTCCTGGATGAGATGCTGCAAGTTTAATCCTTATTATTATTAGTGGGACTTTGAGTTTTGCAGCGCAACTTCACTCCGATGCGACGGTGAAAAGCGCTTCAGTCAGTTCTTTGGGAGGATTTCAGTCTTCAGTCCTGGACCAGGTTTTTCCTGCGGCGTTTCCATCTGAACCCGCATCATGACAAAACACTGAGAACCGGCTAGAAAAGAAAGAAAAAAAACACACTGGGGTAAGCTGTAATCTGAGTTTCTCAAAAAAAAAGTTTGCTGGTGAAATCTGTATATATTTCCTCTTGCTCTGATTAAATGTGGACGGATGTTTAAAATGGAAGTGCTCGTTTTAATTATAAGGATGTTATTATGAGAATTAGAATTAGAATTAGAATATTAGAATTAGAGTGTTTTTGAGTTTGTAGACCTTAATGAATGTAGGCCTGTGATAATATCAACATGTAGCTGTGACCTCAGCTCGTTTGGTTATTAGCCTATATTACTGAGGTTTCCCATGTCTTTTTTTTAATTTATTTTTTATCAATGATAAATATGTTTAAATAGCATAAAATACTCACAGTATCCTATATTGCATTTTTTCGCCCTTTTTTTAAATTTAAATATTTGTTAATAACAAAATGAAATGCTTTATTTGTTAAATTTATTTTATTTTTTGGTAAATATGTGTTATAGGAAAAGTATTTGTTTTGTTAGTTCTTATTTAATTATATGTGTGTATATGTGTGTGTTTTTCTTTCTATAGATTCAGTGAAAATGTTCTCTGCTTCATCCAAGCTGCTTTTAAAACAAGTTCCCACATTCAACACAATTTGGCCGGCCCTTTCCTCAGAATTTGCCTTTTTATGACCTGTAACAAATCTGTGGCTACTTTGAATGGAGAAGTAGACCGCTGAGATAAATCTAATCCAGGCTCTTGTGTGAGTCCATCAACAAAAAGCACAAGAAGGGATATAGAAAAAGATAAGAGATTTAGCAGTTTCCTCGTTCTTCTCTTCTCTTCTCTTCTCGTTCCTGGACAGACAAGTAAAGCGCCCTTCCCCATATGTGGTGGGTGAGATGAACTCCAGTGGGAATACTGTAGACCCCACCTGACAGCTTTTCACTGGAGCCTCCACAAGAGCTGGATGAAAGAAAAAAAAGCCTAAAATCCAACATCTCAACGGTGATGCTCATTTTTGACAAAGACATTTAAAATATTTATGTTATTTTTGCAAAATAATGTGTTATCTTTAGATAGGTTGAAAGCCCTCTGACATTGTGAACCAGAGGAAATTGAAAAATAAAAGGATACAAAACAAACCATACTGAATACCAAGAAATGGAAAAACCTATTTGTCATTCTCCCCCCGACTTCTGATTTTCTCCTGTCTGAGACTTTCCCGCTCCTAGAATAGCCCCCATTTCCTTTCTCTACCCCACACAATCACATATTTTCCTCCTCCACTTTCTCAATCCAGTAGTTACTTTCTTCAGATTTCAGTCTGGCCGGCACAACCATTCCAGCTAAGGGGGAGGAGGACTTCCTCACGCTGGCCGCCTCCCGGCTCAGCCGCAAGAAACGAGTCATCGGGGCTGGAGTCGGCGTGGCCATGGTCCTGGTCCTGCTGGTGGCCATTCCCCTATTGGTCCACACCACCAAGGGGGGAGGGTCCGGAGGAGGGGGCACGCGTTACGAGATGCGCGGGAGCTGCAAGATGGTGTGTGACACTTTCACCCCCCCACAGGGAGAGCTGACAGCCGTCTCCCCTCAGCCCCCAGACTTCTCGAACCGCAGGGGCAAACAGGGGTCCAGAGGGAGCTACGGACTTCCTGGTCCTCCAGGACCTAAAGGGCCCCCCGGAGAGCCCGGAGAGCCCGGCAAGCCCGGCCCACCTGGTCCGCCAGGGCCTGGACCCGGTGGCTACGGCCAAGCCTACAGTATCAAAATCGCCTTCTACGCAGGCCTCCGGAAACAACACGAAGGGAGTGAAATACTGAAGTTTGATGACGTGGTGACCAACGTAGGGAACTACTACGAACCGAGCACCGGCAAGTTCACCTGCCCTCTGCCCGGCATCTACTACTTCACCTACCACGTCCTGATGAGAGGAGGTGACGGGACCAGTATGTGGGCCGACCTGAAGAAGAACGGACAGGTGAGTGTGAAATTTCCCGCTGATATTGTGATCTGAGAGTTCCACCTTTTGAAACAAACTCTGTCTGCAGATATTAACCAACAAAAATAGGGAAAATCTTTTGCACAGTCATATACAGAGTTTGATTAAGACACAATAACAGTAACACTTTTATCATGCAGGTACGACACATATAAATGTTTTCTGAACCGATACCTCCAAACGGTTACAAAACAGAAAAATCACACAAATCAAACAGTTTTCTAACCATTGTTTTCGGAGAAGCCAGTATTTCAATTCAGCATGTTTTCTTAATCTCTGATGACGTATAAAATTCATTTTATGATCTATTACAGTAAGATTTTACATATTGGTCCTTTAACTTCATATAAGACAAGGAGAGATGTAATATACCGGATGCTAGTAAATTGCTATTTAATGTCCGTAGTACTTGTGCAGGCAGGTAGAACAATAAAATTGTAAGAAAAATTAGGCATTACAAGAAGATTAGATAACACACACATGGCTAGACATAAAAAAAGTACAAAATACACCCCCCATCCCCTCAACACACACAAGATCACACTCAAAATTAGACCTTAAAGAGTACCAAATACAGTCCTAGTCAACTCAGTAAGGTGTGGTTATGTTTAGGCACAAACACGACTTGGTTAAGGTTGGGGAAAGATCCAAATTTGGGTTAGAATAACTATTTGTTAAGGTCAGGGTAAAGTCATCACCATGGTTACAATAATAACCACTTGGTTAAGGTTAGGGAACGATCGTGGTCAGTGTCACAAGAAACCAACTGTCAGTAGGTAATGGGAAGCAAACAGCAGTATCACATGTCAAAATCCAATGTTGACCCCTTCGTCCACCTCGACTTCCTCCCTCTGCAGACTTTGGGGCTCTAAAACATCATCACACAACTTCCTCCTTTTCTCCCATCGGACTAGATAACTCCTACAGTCACTTGAACATAAACATACGTCGCTTTTGGGCATTTTCTGAAACGACTGATGCTGTCGTTTTTTCCTGAGACATCCAAAAAAATGTCATAAGCAACACCTCTCTGACACAGGGTCAACAAAACGTGATAAATAAAAGCATCACAGATGTAGTGTTTCTACATTAAGGCTATTCAATTGAACTGCATTGTATTGCACAGATTGTTGGTGTTGTGAAATAGTTTGACTACCACTCAGTTTTTGATGTTGAAAAAAAAGTATGAGCGCACCATGATGAAGTTTTAGACAAAGTCAAGTCTAAAACAAAGTTATACCATAAAATGAAATCTTAACTCTTATATGGAGACAAACTATCAACCCTCTGTTTAATAATACAGTTTAATCAGAACACGTTCAAAAAGCTTTTTTTCAAAGTTGTTGATTTAACTTTGGAGGACAAAAAAAGAAGAAACGAAAGCAGGATGAAAGTAGAAACAGAGGTGGGACTGAGAGCAGCTTTACATGGAAAACTGTAATTAATTGTACAACACGCACGCAAAAGGGGGAGAGAGAGCGCGAGAAAGAGAGAGTGACAGCCAAGCGATCAGGAGGATAACAATCCTCTACGTCTCTGCGGAACAACGCCAAACTGCAACAGCTGGCTACTGTCCTCTGAGGAACTCTGACTTTAACACTAATAAATAAACAAGTACAAATGCCTGGAAAAAAGCCTGGAATGCTTCCATCTGGAGATCCGTGACAAGCTTGAAGTACTAAGCCCTCACTGTGTTGAGGAGCCCTGATTCTGACATGTGTGCTGCAGAACAGAAGAGTGACGTCCTGGGGATTACCAGAGAAGAAAAGGCATGCTTTGCATTGTTACAAGTCAGAGGAGCCTGAGTGTTTGACGGTACAACGGTAGTTTCTCTGCACATAATTTACACGGTACATGAACGGACAGCAATTTGCTATTGAGCAGACCATCCCCCTGCTGGGCTGCTGTTCACTTTTTATCTTCAAAGCCTTTAGATACAGTGAGTGGGCCAGTAAGAATTCAACAGGGGACACGCTCAGCGGTTTGTACTGAAACCTTCTTCACTAAATGCGAAAAATGCCCAGTTTCAACTTATTCCTTATTATGTGAACATGCAAACATTCGCATTATACTTCTGAGTCACATATCACACAAAAATCTATCTTGTCAGGCTTTAAGTAATGTGTTTGTGTCCAGCAAACCCACGGATGTATAAAGAGAACTGGATACAGCGTTGGAGGCGGTCCCCCGTTTGTTCTGAGAGTTGTACAGTGGCGCATCAAGCAAAAAAAGCTTGACTTCCGAGTGATAAAGTACCCGGATCTTTGGCGATCTTACGCATCCATTTAGCCCATAGAGCAGGCGTAATAGCGTTTCCTTTAACCCCGCCTCCCAGCAGCCTGGCTCAGGCTCATTCACATGAGCGGAGGAAGGAAAATAATTCTGGACTCGGCTATTAGTGCATTTTACAACCTTTACGACCTAATGATTTAAATAAGGGCTATTCAAGTGTAATAAGTATTATCTGCTGATTTACAGGTGTTTTTTTTCCAATGTAAATCTATGAGAAAAAGTATTTTTGGGCCCAATGGCATCACGTGATGGACACATACGTTGTAGTACCACCGTTTGGCCACTACGTACAATTTGACACTGGACATTGCAGTTAGGTGGTATAAGTCTTAACCATTAGAGCGCCCTGAAAAAAAAGTAGGTTTTCTTTACTTTTTGAATGCTTATTTATCTGCAGTCCTCATCACTGGCTCTTGCTAACCCATGTGTTGGCGTATAGCTGCAGACGGACATGGCATCGCCTGCCAGTTCTTACCACCTGCCGGAGATGAGCTTCACAGGCAGGTTCACGCTGCACCCCGGCCCAGTCGGCCCAGTCAGTATAGGAACCATTAGTGCTGCAGCAAGGACATGCAGCTGGCGTTGTTGGCTTTCCCACCATTCATCGCAATTCAACAACGCTACCTACGACGTCACCAATGACATCATTGGGCATGCTACCTACTGGGAATCAAACCTGGTGATGTTGCAGTGGTTTACCACTGGACCACCCATGCACCCCTGGGTCAATTTGTTTGTTAGCTAGCAGGATATCTCAAAAACCTGTCAACATATTTCAGTACATATATGGCATAGGCCAAGAACTTTGTTTGGTGTCAAATCCAGGATATTAACTGGCACATGCATTCCATGACTGCCTATCACAAGGGGTATTTTGTGCAGATCTGGATCCAGATGGAGATGATGAAATTATGGCTGCTGACAGTTATTTTCCTTTGGCATTTAAAAAAATGTGGAAAAAATGCACATCACAATCTGCCAGAGCCCAAGGTGACATCCTCTAATTGTTTGTTTTGCCTGACCAACAGTCCGAAACCCAAAGATATTAAATTCGCAATGCAGACAAAAAAATGGCAATCCTTATATTTGATAAGCTGGAAATGACTGAAACAACTAATCGATTTCCAAAGTAGTTATTAAATTTGGAAAGCATGCCTCCAGCAAGGCTGCATCTACATCTGCATCAAATCAAGCGGATTTGCCAGATTTTTAAATTGAAATTTGTGCAATAGTTCATGAGAAAAGTGGGAAAATGTTCACAATGCTTTACTTTGCAATGAATACATTTATTTTTAGATTCCTGAATCTGCACCACAAACAAATCACTTCCTTGACCCGTGGTCTCACTAGCACCAAATTCAACCGCAATATGTTTTATATTTTTGAGATATTCTACAAACTAACATGTATGAGCTATAACAGCTATGATTAAATCAATGTACTGTCAGGTTCAGAACAAAAGTAGATTTTCTTCATACTGCTTTGGTTTTATAGACTTCCAAATACACACCATTATTTTATAGATCTTTTTTTGTGACTGGTCAAGTCCATAAAAACAGTTATTCCCTATTGCATTGATTTGACGGGATGTGCATAAAGTGCAGGGTAAAGAGGACAGACAGTTAAATGCCAGATATAATTGGAGGACTTGGTTTGTTGCGTGCCTTCACAGACATTGTCATTCCTGTCCTCTCTGGCTGTTAAATCTTTCATAGCCTTTAGATGAGATCCTCTCCCCTCCACCTGTGCCCCTCCTTTTATACACACACACACACACACACACGCTTTTACCGTCCACACTGACTGGCTATTGACTCCTTCCCCATTAATTATCTTTTCCATCAGCTAAATTATTTAACCCAATTCAGTGCTGATCTTGCCCTCACAGTTTCATCGCACCTTTCTGTGAATAGACAAGTGCTGTCGTAGCAGAGTGAACCAGCTAGGTCAATGAGAAACACCTTGAGGATAACACCGAAAGAGTTTGTCATTATTACTGTAACAATCATTCTGAACGGGTATTCTGTTCATGTGGATTTTATTTTGTCATTATATGAGACAACTTTGTCCCACTGTGAGATAATGAATGTAGCTATGTAGTGAGGACATGCATTGAAGAAATAGCTTGATATTTTGGGAAATACGCTCATTCACTTTCTTGCCAAAAGTTAGATGAGAAGATTGATCCTGCTCTCGTCTATGAGAAAATGAGCCTACTTCTCACTTGATTTATTACCTCAGTAAACATTGTAAACATGAGTTCATGGTCTCAATCGTTAGTTTCAAGTCTTCTTCAATACAGCATGATGTTCATTTAGTAAATTATGGTCCCATTTAGAGTCAAATAGACCATAAAGCAGGGTATGCTTTAGGGCGTGGCTACCTTGTGATTGACAGGTCGCTTCCACGACGTTGTCTGATCTGGGAGTTGTCCGTGTTTAACCCTCTCGTGTCACTTCTGGTTGCTAAAAACCAAGATGGCGACGGCCAAAATGCTGAATTTGAGGTTTCAAAACAGCAGTTGACTTACGACTACGTCCACTTCTTATTAACAGTCTATGGTCTCTACTGTAGCCTATATGTCCCAGGAGCCGGCAGCTGGTTAGCTTATCTTAAGATTGAAAACAGAGGGAAACAGCTAACCTCATGAACGTTGGGCAAGTTACTTGAAAAATTTAAACAATTAGTCATTAAAAACTAAGTAGGCTACTCAAGAGAAAAAGTAATTAGTTATATTACTCATAATATTATACTCTTGTTACTTACCATAGCTCCTTCAAAGGTGTCTTTAAGCAACTCCAAAAGCCTCCACACCCACATCACATATTCTGTATTTAACACATGTAGAAACAGAAAATAGATATTATTAGGGCTGTCAATTGATTAAAATATTCTCACGATTGTCCATGATTAATCGTGATTAATTGCAAATGGATCACAAATTTTTTATCTGTTCAAAATGTACCTTAAAGGGAGATTTGTCAAGTATTTAATACTCTTATCAACATGGGCGTGGGCAAATATGCTTGCTTTATGGAAATGCATGTTTATATTAACAACACAAAACAATGACAACTATTGTCCAGAAACCCTCACAGGTACTACATTTAGCATAAACAATATGCTCAAATCATAACATGGTAATCTCAAGGCTAACAGGCAACAACAGCTTTGTCGCAAGGTTAAATAATGCTCCAAACCTGCGCTTATTCGCGAGGAAAAACTGACATGGCCATATTCAAAGGGGTCCCTTGACCTCTGACCTCAAGATATGTGAATGAGGGTGTACCTGTGAGGGTTTCTGGACAATATTTGTCATTGTTTTGTGTTGTTAATAGATTTCCAATAATAAATATATACACACATTTGCATAAAGCAAGCATATTTGCCCACCCCCATGTTGATAAAAGTATTAAATACTTGACAAATCTCCCTTTAAGGTACATTTGAACAGATAAAAAATGTGTGATTAATTATGGACAATCATGCGATTAATTGCTAATTGACAGCCCGAGTAATAAAACATCTAAAAGCAAATATCCTATCAGGTGGGAGACCCTGGGGGTCTGTGGTCTAATCTGTGTCTGTTCAGGGGTCCTTGACATGAAAAAGTTTGGGCACCACTGATATAGGCTACTGAATTTCAAATTGTAATGTCTTACAATACTTGTTACTGAAAATAAGTAATTACGATACTGTAACATGCTTTTTGTGTTACTGCCCGACACTGCTAATTAACACATTAGGCTATATCTTGTTTGTTTTAATCATACAAAAAACAAAGTGTAAAAATTACAATTTGATGTTTTATGGGGGGGTTTCCCAAAATGTCAAACTAATGTAAATGGATTTGCATTAATGTAGTGCTTTTCTAGTCTTCCGATCACTCAAAGCTCTTAAACTATTCGTTTAAAACTTGGTATGCCTGTTGATAGTGTGTTTCGCAGCATGGGTGGATGTGTGTGTGTGTGTGTGTGTGTGTACAACAATTGTCAGACTGATATGCGTGGTGTTGATCAACGTCTTGTCAAAGAGAGCTGAGAATAAGACGCATCCTGAGGAGAGATCACTGCGGGGACAGGCAGGACACAGACACGTGGGCTGACAGAGAGAGACATGGGTAGATGAATATTCACAGGAGAGTGGACATGAGGAGGGTGAGAGAAAAGGAAGCATGAGAGCGTCCTCTGGTGAAGGGAGGAGCTGAGGAGATGGGATAAAGCTATATATAACTGACATATACGAAACTAATCAGACACATGTTGCTAACGAAATGTAAAGCTGATGTTCAAGTTTGCACCAAGTTTGCAGAGATGAATCACTCAATGCGAGAATCCTCTTCACTCATCGTGTCCTATAACTCATCAAAGGATTGGTGTTGAGGTGGATGACCTTTTCAATGGATATATAATTCACCACCAATATGTACTTTGCCCTTTACAGTGATGAGCATGGAGAGAGGGAGTATGAATATTTATAGCTAGTCCAATATGGGAGAAACTGGGCTGGTCAGTTGGTCGGACACACACACGCACACAAAATATAGTTTTGATGATTTGATCAGTGTGGTAGCAGCTTTTTGGCATCTCATCTGCTATTGACACACGGTGACCTCATTATGTGGCAGTGGCATTAGGAGGAGGAGACTGGTGGACGAAGCTGAGCCTTATTAAAGCCCAACAAAATGCTCTGACATGTGGCTCAGCCTTAACAATGTAAGGTGTAAAGGTTGGAGGGAAAGATTAATTAAAAGTGGAGAATTATGTTTCGGAGTAAAGGTAAAGATGTTCAGGTTAGAATAATAGATTTATCGGGTTCTGATGAAGGTGCATATGTTGGTTTTTATTATAGTGCATGGGTTAATGTCTTATTATTATGAATAAGGGTTTGGATTAAGCAGACAGGCAGTAGCTCAAGCAACAAGCAGCAAAGGCGTGTTTGCCATGTAGTATGTACTGACTACAATGTAAACACTTGCATAAATATGCAGCCTGTTCTCATTCCCAGGGCGTCAAATACCAACGCTTCGTCATAGCCGTCGGCACCCTTTTGCGCCTTTATGAGACTTTCCATTAACTACGATGTAAACCCATCCAATGCAGCAGTAAATGCACAGGGAAAGTGGTGTGGTGACGTAGTTTTAAGAGCAAAAGAGACACACGGCAGGCGGGAGGGGAGGTGGATGGATCCAACAAACACAAGGCTTTCATCCAGGAAACCGGTGTTTGTGTCCCGTGCGTTATGACTCACTTTCACGTTACAATCAGCTGTTCGCACGAGTCACATGTTCACGACGTCAAGTCACATTTTCACTGTAAAAATGTAGTAATTTTCAAACCCAAACCTAACAAAGTCGTTTGGTTGCCTAATCCTAAACAAAACTTTAAACAACATTAAGCATGTGTTTACTGCGACCAAAAGGTGACGCCGAGCGGTCTGACAAAGCGTCAGCATATGACGAGTTGGGATGAGAACGTGTTGAAATATGCTACTCTCAGAGGTAGAAGTAAAAGTGAGAAATAACGTTCATGGCGAGCGGGTGGGAAGATGGATGGGTCCAACAAACACATGACTTTTATCTGGGAGAGCAGTGTTTTGTTTTGCAAGTTACGTCAGCGACGTTTATCATGTTTTTTAGTGACGTTTGTGAAGTGTTTTCCGTACTTATGTTATGTTGTTTCCGTACGTTTTTTAAGACCAACCATGACGTTTTGAGTGAGTGATTTTGTTGCCTCATCCTAACTGTGGACGCTACTGTAGTTTTGTTGTATGGCGCACACATGACACGCGAAAAGCCTAAAATGCGTCCTCACGATCACCCAGAATGTCCGTGTAATGTCGTGCTATTTATACACCTTCCCGTGAGACCAGGTGTCTTTTAGGCTAGTTCTCAAGCAACAGTCAGCAAAGACCCGTTTGCTCAAAAAGGTGTATGAATGACATGATAATACACAATAAGAACACCTTTCTTGCTTTTGGCGTGTCATTTATTCACCTTGTAGTCTTGTACTGACAATTGCAATGTAAATTCATCCGCGTAAATACTGTATGCAGACATAAAGCGAGAAAGAACGCTTATGGTGAGCTGGCAGGTGGGGAGGTGGACGGATCCAACAAACACTCACGTTTTAACCAAGAGACCAGTGTTTTGTTTTGTAAGTTACGTTAGTTTTCCGTAGTAATGTTATGTTCTCTCCATACGTATTTTACTTAGTTTACGCACTTTCTTGAAGCCCAACCATGACGTTTTTCCTAAACCTAACTAAGTGGTTTTGTTGCCTAAACTTAACTGCGTACATTACCGTATTTTTGTTGCATGGCGTACACATGACATGTGAAAAGCCTAGAATGCGTCCTCATGACACAAAATGTCCTCGTAATGTCGTTCTATTTATACGTCTTCTTGTGAGACGAGACCGGCTGTCTTTTAGGCCGGCTCTCAAGCAACAAGCAACAAAGACAATGCACAAACTGACAACCACGGTTTATGTGTGTACATAAGAAAATAAGCTAATACGATCTAAGAGCTAATTAGATAATTAAATAAATCACACAAAAGTAGTGGTGATGACAAGCTTGGACTCAATTAGAGGAAATGAACGGCTCTCCTCCAGTAGGTAGGTGTGATCTGTGAGAGGTGGAAGCTGCTGATTACAGTACGTCAGACAAGGTGTCAATACGAGCCTCGTGTGGCACTTCATTAGACAGTTTCAAATTTATTTTATTTTTTGCCTTTTGGAAGCCGTGCTTTTTTCCCTCAACGGTTGCGTGTGTTAGTAGAATAATTAATAATCAAGGCTAATTTTGTGTGTGATGCATTGCTTTAGTGTAAAACACTATTATAATGGGAAACATTTTATGATGAAGGATAAAAGTCCACCCTTTCAGACAGCTTGTAGAGCAAACAGAAAGGGTCCTCTCACATATACCCTGCAGCTCGCCCTCGTCTTCCCTTCTTGTCTTTGTCTCTGAGAGCACACACACATTTATGCGCATGTTCATGCACACAGCCATTATTTGACTATATGTTTCTGTTATAATGGCTGAGGCCATTATATTCTGCCGACTGAAACGACCTGGCTGGTTGTTACTGTGTTTCGTCGTGCCTTTGTTGTGCTTTCCCTTTGCCTCCCCATTATATCATTATTTCTCCTCATCAGAGAAGCAGGATTTTGTCTCTTTCATAAACAGCAACAGTGTTTTGCAGTGTTTGACAGTGGCACAGCTGATGAATGCTGTTTGTGTTCCTGTGCACATAGCATTGTAAAACACACACAGAGTTAATATGAGACAATTAACAATATGTCATAAAGCTGCAACAATAAATCGGTTAATTGTCGACGATTAAATTAATCACCAACTATTTTGATAATCGATTAATCTGTTTGAGTAATTTTTTAAAGAAAAAAAAAGTCTAAATTCTCTGATTCAAGCTTCTTAAATGTGAATATTTTCTGGTTTCTTTACTCCTCTATGACAGTAAACTGAATATCTTTGAGTTGTGGACAAAACAAGACATTTGAGGACATCATCGTGGGCTTTGGAGAACACTGATGGACATTTTTCACCATTTTCTGACATTTTATAGACCAAAACAACTAATCGATTCATCAAGAAAATAATCAACAGATTAATCAACAATAGAACTAATCGTTAGTTGCAGACCTAGAATACTATAATTTAACTCCAGATGTTAGGCTTTGTCAGCTGATGCTCTGCAGGTATGCCGTCCACAGAACCCATTTATACCCAATTAAGGCATCTCCTCTACCCTCAAAGGTTTCAGTCTAGAGCCAATTAGAGACTTTTTAATCAACATCTTGACACCTTGGGTCTTGAGTGTCATGGCAAAATATTAACATTTAGTATGCCAATTAGTGTGTGTGAGTCTTCAGTGTAGGGAGAAGGGTTACGTGTCGACCTGCATAATAGAAACAGGATACCTCAGACTGGTACACATTGGTGAAGGCAGAGCGGCTTTTTACAAAAAGGGCCATTTCAATTGCCCTTCTCCTCTCTCCCAGTTCACCCTTAGACGTCCCTCAGGTAAGTTTAAGAGACCCCGTCTCAATCGCCTCGCTCCGCTCTGAGAGGTCTGTACATCACAGTGAATGAATCCTGTCAGTTTTATTACCAGAGGATCAAGGCGCCGCTGCGAAACAAAACAAAACTGAAAAAAAAAATAACACACTACACGGACAACCCGCCTCCCTAACCTCATTTAAACCCCCCTTCCTCCGAAGCAGGCATGCTTGATCAGTTTGTTATCCAACAGACTCCCTCCCCCATCACTCAAAGCCCCTCTCAACTTTGGCTTCCTTTACCCCAATCCTGTGCTTAGACTGTTAAAAGTGCATGCAGCTGCTCACCCGTCTGTGTCCTTATCCAAATTTCTGCTCTCCTTTTCACTCTCCTTTTCTCCTTACCCCCATCTTCCTCCCTCCTTCCATCATTTTTCCCCGAGACAAAGCCCAGACAAACATTATGAACACGCACTTTGATATTGGGTCGATACACATAAAAATGATGAAAATCTTTGGCTAAGTAAATTTGAAATACAGTATGTCAGCCCTTAAATATGTCACACAAATCAGTGGCTCACAGCTGAAAATGTAGATTTCATTGAGCATTTAGCACTGTCTGTGAATTATTTCTGTGCTGTCAATTTCCCCTCTCTCTCTCTCTCTCTCTTCCCATTTAATGTTGCCCCCTAATGAAAAGTGGAGGCAGTGTAATCTTCTCTATTGTCCCGCGGGTCTCCCTTCTCCCCAACAGCAGCAGATCAAGTCAGAACGGCGTTGAGCCAACAGACAGAAATTCACTCCCTTGTCGCTATCAATCTCCGCCGCTGTTGACAATAATCCTGATTTGCCTTTCCCTCTTGTTTTCACTCCCAAAGCCCTGGCCGGCGCCTCCTGCACACTTTAAGAAAACACTGTTTCACTGTGATTGTTGCTGACAGGCGAACCTGCAGACTCGTCTACGCTGGTTTCAGTGTCACAAAGCTCTGCAATGTCATCGGCTCGGGCTCGGCCCAAGAAAATATATTCACACAGTGGTGGAGGAAGTATTTAGGTTCTTAAATTAAGGAAAAACACCAATACAACAATGTGAAAATATCAGTTAAAGTCCTTCACTCAAAATTCTCCTTGAGTAAAAGCACAGATGTGTTATCAGCACACCAAACGTGTGACCTTAAAATAAACACCTTGACAATAATAGTTATTTACCTATTTTTTTCAAGGTAATCAGTTTCCTCATTTTTTTTAAAGTAAGATCAATTTGTCAGATTTTACAGTGTACCTTGTATCACAGTTAAAGTATGCACAGAAAAATTGCCCCTATGAATGATATATAATGATATATTAATTATTAGATTTTCAATACTGATGCATGAATGCATAAGAAGCATTTTACTGTTGTAGCTGGTTGAGGTGGAGCTAGTTTTACTTTATTTACTGTAGGGCTGCAACTAACCATTATTTTCATTTTCCATTATTTTCTCAATTAATCGACTAGTCGTTTGATCTATAAAATGTCAGAAGATATTGAAAAATGTCAATCAGTGTTTCCAAGATGACGTCCTCAAATGTCTTGTTTTGTCCACAATTCAAAGATATTCAGTTTACTGTCATAGAGGAGTAAAGAAAGCAGAAAATATTCACATTTAAGAAGCTGGAATCAGAGAACTTTGACTTTTTTTTTTCTTAAAAAATTACTCAAACCGATTAATCGATTATTAAAATAGTTGGTGATTAATTTAATAGTTGACAACTTATTGATTAATTGTTGCTGCTTTAATTTTTCTAATTATTTTAGGTAGTTTAATCTTTATCATAGAACTGTATTTTATAAAATCACAATATATTTTTAATGTAAACTCTTAATCTGAAGAGTTACTTGTAACTACAGCTGTCAGATAAATATAGCGGAGTATAAAGTAGCATAAAATAAAAATACTCATGTATGAATTGTACTTCAGCACAGTACTCGAGTAAATGTGCTTAGTTACTTTCTACCACTGATACAAATAATAATAAATAATACACTCTTTACACATATTTAATTGTCTTAGTTGATGTCAAGAAATATTTAATATAAACAAATATTTTAACCTCTTTCTTTTTTTGTTTTGTTTTACTGAGTACGATTCTGATTACTATTAATTCATGATTAACTCATATTCCATTGCGGCAATAATATTGAAGATGACTGTGATAATATTTTGAATGCCACAAATATGTGCATAAAATGTATTAACATGTCCACTGGGTTACTATACAGAGGAGAATGCAAACATGAATTAATCATAAACATAACACATTAAATGTCAGCATCTCCACTGTCTCTTGGAGTCGAGGCTATAAGTAAACCTGCGTGTCTCATAAGGAAGTCAACCATAAAAAGCCATAAATAATATTGTGTCCTTTTGGCTGGCAAATATAATTAGCTGACGTTCATGCTTAAAATGTCATTACAATGAGGTGGTGTGAATATCACTGCTGCAACTTACAGTATGACTCCTAAACATGGATGATACAGGTAGACAGCAGTGTGTTTTAATGTGCTGCATTCAGTTTTATCAAATACTTTAATAGGAGGGATTGTAATAATGTTGTCCATGCACATGCATTAGATGTAAACCAGTTTTAATTGTAATCTTATATTGTGTTCGTAGCGAGTTACAACAGCCTGTCAGCCTCTAACTCAGCTGAAAACACTGTCAGGGGAATCCTGCCGTTCAACCATGTAGACAGATGTTGGACGTACAAGATGTCAGAATCTCTTTACTGTTATATTTTTCCTAAAACCTATTAGGTCTCCTCTGGGGAGCCGTTCAGTCCCTTCAGAGGAAAAACAGTCCAACAGTATAAAATCACAAAATGTCTCGTATGCTGCGTGGTTTTTCTCAGGTGTTCACTTGAGATTCATAAAAAAACAAAGAGAGATGCTCTCATCGAGATGTAAAGAAAGAGAGAGCGAGCGAGATGGATTTTGTGTGTGTGTGTGTGTGTGATCTTCTCCTGACCTCCTGCTAGTGTTTCATGGGCCCATTTGACCACTGTAGCCTATCCTGTGCCCCCATTTATTGTGATTGTATGGAGTTATTGAGGAGTTGGACCTATTAGGCGGGGAGCTGCCATGGCTATCCGACTACCAATTACTGTAGCCTGCAGCCGTGTATAGCCCGCCCTGACGCATCTGGAGGTAGGGAGGGGTGAGGGATGCTGCGAGGGGGGGAGGGGAAGGAGGCAGAGCGGAGGGGAGGGGTCCTCAGGAGACCTGCCACAGCAGCACGCCGTTAATCAATCCGATTTAGACCGGACAGGGACACACTTAGTCGCTGCTCCCGCCAACACTGCCATGGCGGGGGAGAGAAAATGTGTGCGTGACCTGCATCTAATTGGAGTGTAAGGACACAAAAAGATGGATAGATGGGTCCAGAATGAAGAGATAGCGATGGGGTAGCGAATGGGCGAGGGGTGATGGAAGGGGCGTGAGGTTTGGAGAGAGACAACAATTAATGGAGTGATGTGAGTTGAATTAAAACAAAGGAAATGTATCGATTCATTTCTGTCTGGAGGAGGGGGAATAAAAATGTTCACCTTCTCTGCATGGAGAAGAAATGCTCGTATGGAGAAATATATTGAGTTGAATTGATGAAGTGGGTGCGGAAAAAACTCATCATTTGATGGAGGACGAGGAGAAATGGGTAGTTTAGTCTTATTTGATTTGTCTTAGTGATCACAAGAGAGTCGTGGAAGCAGGATGACTGGTGGAGATGATGGACCAGTCCGACCCAGAGCTGGAGACAAGGATGGAGTGAGGGTAGCATATTTGCATTCATTAATATTTATGTCCTTGTGTACTTTATTTTTCCACTATTAAATGGATCTTCTGCTTGAATAGTTGGTCACTTACCCAATGATGGTGCAATTCATTATGAGCAGATTTGCTTACTGGGTGCAAAGACAACTTGGAACTCAACAGAAACACCAGGGCGCCCTATTCGCCACCGAAACAGCTCATTATCCACGCTCAATTCTTTACATTTATCAACTGTGTTGGCTACCGCATGTAATCGCAACATGTATGGGAGCGTTATGATCTTGGAATATGCAGACATCATTAGAGCTGCGTTCAGTGGTATCACATTTGTGTTAACTGCTATGTAAACATGTACAGTAATGACTTCTTCCTGAACTATACCATTACAGACCCAGCATCAAGATTAATCACACATCCGCACACATAAACCTGTCCAGATGTAGATAAAAGATTGAAGAATGACTCATCAGACAGTAGGACTTTTTAAAATTGTGTCAGGCTCCAGGTTCTGTGGTCTTCTCACCAGATAATGCATCTTTAGTGGGTTGGTTTTGAATTTTGATGGCAGACATTAATGCCAGTTTTATGAAGCTCATAATGTCGAGCTCTTGTTGTAACTGTGTTATCGGGGTGTTGAATATATTGTTTGGTAATTTTGAGGCTATGGTGTTGCTCAACTGTCTTTGTCCTTGCCGAAGCATGTTGTCCATGTTTAGCATTATATACATATATATTAGGATTTCTTTTTTTTTTTGCCATTTAAAGCTGAAGTAGGCGAGATCGGAGCAAATATGATACAAAAAAAAGTTATTTTAATAAAACGTTCGCTATATCGTGACAGTAGTACGTGAAACAGGTAACCTGAAAAAAATCATGTGCCTCTGTGTCCTCCGGTGCTCCTAATGGTATCTGCAAGATTTCACAGACCAGAGGAAAACAAGCAGTAAGAGCTGATCTGAGGTCTGCTGTCCAGCTGCCGTCTATAAGAGCCGGCTGTCAATCACTCGCAAACTAGGCTCGCGCTGATCAATTATGAATCAATATTATGTTACGTTAATGCCTATTTCTCGCCTCAAATGTTTTCAGATTCATCTTGTAGTGCACTGTTTAGCTGTAAAATTTGAAAGTTTGTGACGCAGCCGCCATTGTAAAATCTGTTGAAGGAGCACAGCCAATAGGAACGCTCTCTCAATGAAATGACCTGTGATTGGTCAAAGTCTCCTGTTACAGGCTAGATTTTTTAAAGCCTGAAAACAGAGCCATGAGGAGGTGCAGGAGTCTAGTTTTCTCTCAGAACACTTGAATTACAATATGCTAAAAGGTTAATATAGACTTTTTGCCCAATGATGCCAAAAATATACTGCCTACTGCCACTTTAAAGGAACAATATGTAACACTGACAGCTAGCGTTTAAAATGGGTACTGCAGGCCAAATTCAAAATTGGAGAGTTGTCTCCCCCCTCCACTCCTCTCCAGATTTGAAGTTCATGAGGGTTGCCAGGTTGAGGATACTGAACCAACACAAGCGCAACATTATACTTTGAAAATGACAAGCGAAGTCGAATCCTTCACTGCAAATTCCTCAGATAACGTATACGATTGCAATGTATTTATTGTTTTCAAACATAGACTGCAATACAACATTGACAACAACAGAAAATGACGGACAGCAGTACACACTCAAGCCTGTTCAGCGATGCCTGTTGTTTAAGGCAGCTATAAATGCCGGTATCACGCTTTTCCCAAAGCGAGCCCTATTGCACCTCAGTGTTCTATACCAGTGCCCGGAGCGGGGCATTATGGTGAGGTGGTGATTGAGTGGGTGTGTGATGTCCTGTGCTATTGAGATTGCAATGCGTGCAATGGCTTTGTTGTTGAGAATATAATATTAATAAGTATGTTTTCTTTAGTGCATAATTACCTGAAAATAAGAATTGTTTCGTTACCCTAAAATGAGCCATTTATATATAGGGAGCCGGCTGGCATGTTTCTACAGTAGCCCAGAACGGACAAACCAAACACTGTTAACTTTTCCTGCTTGGGTCGGAGTCAAAAGAACTGATCCTCTCGGATGCGATCCTTGTAATCCCATATCAGCCTCTTCTCTGCAACAGGTGGATCAGGTGTGAGAGCAACAATCCTCTGGAAAAATTGATGGCGGCTAAGAAAGCTTGTGCTCTCAGATGGAGGTTTGAGGCCAAAGATCACTGCACATCTCGTCTGTCTACCCAGTGGACAGGAAGGCATCTGTACTGATGACATTACACCGAGATCACAGAATGAAACAGGAAATAATATGGCACCAGTTACATCCAGATAACGTGAGCAGATGGTTTTGGGTGGGATGCTGTGACAAGATGAAAAAGATAAACGTGTTAAAATCATCAGCTTCTTACTATAAACTGTCAATTTCTATCAGAATTATCCTCATTAATCTATCTGGATTATTTTACTGGATTACATAATATCTGCTTTCTTCATGTTGAATGCAGAAATCCATATTATACATACATTATACATGTCTTTTATTACTCAACCCAGTAATTAACATTTAGATAACTGTGTTGAACAGGCCGGCATGCAGGTGATGATTAGTGTTTTGGGGCTACAGTACCAGCGGTTCAAATAAGAGCAGAGAGGATTGTGGGAGCAGAGGCTTGTAGAGACGCATGGATGACATTAATAAATCGGTTTTCCACGATGAAAGATTGGAAACTAGCCAGTTTAAATCGCTCGTCTTCAATATAAAGTAATGGACGTATATATACATCCATGATCACAGATACATGAAAACAGTCCTGTAATTAAAATTAATTTTTTTCTTGTGTTGATGTATTTGATTGTAATTCAATGAACTTTATTGACATGGATGTTCTAAACAATATCAAAGTAAAGAAGGAGAATCTAAATAAAATATGAAATGCCTCAATAGTGTTTGTATAGTATGTAGTAGTATGTAGTGGCATGCTGTATTATCTTGCCTTGAAGAGTCCTTACAAACAAAAACACCTTTTTTTGAGTTGAGTGAAATGGTTCAATGACATTTAGTAATGATGTAAAAAAAAAAAAAATGCTGGTCATACTATCAGCATCTGAGCAAAAAAAAGGGCCATATTTATGTCCAACCTGTTCTCATCCCCAGGGCGTCAAATACTGACGCTTTGTCACGGCCGTCGCCGTTGAATACCGCTGCACAATGCACCCCCTTTAGCGCCGGTCTGCGACACATCAGGCTTTCCATTAACTACAATGTAAGCCCATCCAAGGCAACAGTAAACGCTCAGGGAAAGTGCAGTGGTGAGGTAGTTTAAAGAGTGAAAGAGACACACAGGGCGGGAGGGACGGGAGGTGGATGAGTCCAACAACACAAGGCTTTCATCCAGGAGACCGCTGTTCGTGTCCCATGCGTTACGTTTCACTTTCACTTTACAATCAGCTGTTCATTTAAGTCCTTTGTTCACAACACCAAGTCACATTTTCACTGTCATTTTAAACCCAGCTATGTTGTCTTTTCCTAAACCTAACTAAGTGGTTTTGTTGCCTAAATCTAAACAAGTGTTTTTGTTTAATTTAGAACATTAAGCATGTGTTTGATGCCGACGGCTGTGACAAAGTGTCGGTATGTGATGAATTGGGATGACAACGTGTTCCTATGTCAGTAATCTTCAATGAGAGTGGCAGGTGTTCAGTTTGAGCCACCATTTGCAAGATTCTTAAAATGCGTTGTTTAATAAAATCATGCCACCACACCCAAATTTAAAATTCGAAACACTACTCCACATTCCTCCTCCGTCCAACATTTTTTGTAAAATGTACAGAGGTTCTAACTGGATGCAAAATTGCACTTCAAAAAGCTGCTAAGCCTAAAACAATTACATAATGTCAGTGGAGAGTTGCATTTTCCCATCAAGCTCAGTACTGTATTGTAGTTTTTCACCCCATGAAGACTAAAACTAGGGTAAAAACATCAAGTTTTTGTCATATAAGGTTTGAAAATAGTCAGATTTTAAAGACATTTAATATCAGCACAACATCTGCGGTACCCTGTGGTTTACAGTAGGTGTTACGATGTTGACTGTGAGTCGCAGCATCCCCAGAGACCTTTGTTATATCTCCCTCTCCCTCATCGCTTCAAAAAAGGCTTACAATGCCCTAGAAGAAATATCACAGAACATATCAACAATCAGCAGCCTCAACACAGACCACAAAACTCTCTCTCTATCACTACTTTCTCAATGGTATTTCCTTATTTCTTTCCATCTTTGCAGCCTATATCAACACGTTTTTTTTTTGTCTCTGTCTCAGGTGAGGGCCAGTGCAATCGCTCAAGATGCAGATCAGAACTACGACTACGCGTCCAACAGCGTCATCCTGCACCTGGATGTGGGAGACGAAGTGTGCGTGCAGCTGGATGGCGGCAAAGTTCACGGCGGAAACACCAACAAATACAGCACCTTCTCTGGCTTCCTCATCTATCCTGACTGACAGTATATACTCACATTTATATACTATCTCTCTCTCTCTCTCTCTCTCTCTCTCTCCCTCTCTCTGTAATCAAGCAAAAAGTTTCCTCTCCTTTCTTCATCTAACACCATCATGCCTCCATGATGTAATTTGTCATTTCAAAGCCGTTCAGTGCACAAACCATGTAATAACACGATCACAGTTAACAAATAGAGAATTTGTGTAAAAATGAATATAGTATTGTATATATTACCAGTTAACATTTACTTCTGATACACACACTTGTGTTATCATTATTCTGTGCCATGTACAGTATGTGTAAGCATGACTAAAACACATGATTCACATCTGTTTCACATGCACACATTGGCTTGTACACACACATACACACACACAAAGGCGTGCTCACATGCATTGAACTTCTCCTATCAGTTGTTACACTGAGACAAGATGACCATTTCAGCCACCGGTCTGAAATCGACTGCAATGATCTCTGAATGTAGACTGTAAATCGAAGTGTGTGTACTTGGCTGCAGCCTCTCGCCTTCACTGTGAGATGGATTTTCAAATGAGAAATGTCATGAATATATTGATCCCAGCTGATAATACAGCCAACACCATGAACATAATCCAGTGTGTTGTATGTTTGTGCTCATGCCCGCGTTCGAGAGTACGTGTGTGTGTTTACCCTTCAGTTTGTGTTGAGGCGTAAAAGCATCACGCTGCTGTTAGTTTGACTCGTCTCCGGCTCCTGTTAAGGGAGCGAGTGTCAGGTTGTCGGTAACAGTCCCTTAACACACACAGTACATCGATACTGAGGTTTAGCTTTGAGATTTTCCCTGAGCCAGAGCTCATGGCAGAGCCTCATCATGTCCTGCTAATGAGCTGAGGCGTCCTCTGCAGCCTCATCTGTTCAGTCACATTCACATCTGGCATCCATAGTTTTTCTGTATGACGTCGTTTGACATTTTGGGAAATACGCTTGTGTGCTTTCTTGCTGGGAGTTAGATAAGATTGATACAACTCTCTCATATCTGTCCGTTCACTATAATGCTATACAGGCAGCAGCCGGGTAGCTTAGTGTAGCATAAGGGCTGGGTTATACTCTATTATAGAGCTGGATACCGGACCTCAAGATGGAGCCTATTCATTCCAATGAGAATTGCTCACCTGGTGCATACGCCAAAAAAGTTTTCTAGCTCCCTGGTTTACTTCCGGGGTATGCAGCCCACTGAATATGCACAATAGGTTTTCTCCCGCTCAGCCCTTATAGACTTTACATCGTGATGACGTCGCTTTTCTCGACTCGAGGAATGTTTTACAAATATAAAACCTCCATGGATCAAAAATTCATAATAGAAAGAGTCATGATCGACTTTGTTTGCAGTTCGAGGCGTCCTGTCAACAGTTTTACAGACGTCTCTTTTACAATTGTGGTCTATGGGGAAAATGCTTTTTGGGCCGCAGGGGGGATTTTTCGCTGCAATACCACAAGTGGTCACTGGAACAAAATCTAGAAGCAAGGCTGAGCAGCGGCACTGTATCCAGTTCTGAGTATACATCCATGGTTATACTGGAAAAGAAGTGGTACGACATGTTGTCCGACCTCGTTGGAAATCAAAAGTGTTTCAGTGTATCAATCAACAGAACGGTTACACTTGACGGCCGAGTGAAAAGCCAGCAGAGAGAGGGGGTATGTGATATCATAGCACACGTTTTCAGACAGTGTGCGTGCAGCAAGACATTCATAGAGTTGTTTAAGCAGTTGTGTAACAAAAATTAAAATCCTGGCTTCTTTCGCACCTCCGCACAGCTGACCAATCACGGTGTAAGATGTGTTCGAAAGTCGGATTGGAAACTTGGTTGGTTAAACACAGCCCCCCCTAATCGGCTTTCAGAGATTTGATTTGAAGCTATTTGAACATCCGACGAGTACTTTTGAAGAAGCATACTGGCAGCTTAATGCTAATACAGTAGTGGAAGCTGTGATAGCTTTAAGCTGTTATTCAGGGAGTTTTAAAACTCCCTGAATAACATGTTATACCTTGTCTGTTTACTTTGTATGAAGACCTAGTCATGTTGTGGACAGAGTCAGGCTACAGTAGCTGTACCCCAATTTCCTGGCTTTGTCCGAAATCACATACTATGCATTACATACCCAATGTGTGTATATCGTTCAACATACTTTTGTGTGAATAAACAGTAGTATGTATCTTTTCGGACGAACTGAACAGTAATTTACATCGTCACTTCCTGAGAGCCTCCCTGCCGGTTGGAGACGCGTAACCATGGTAAACCATGCCAATCTCATGTGACCAAAACAACGGTTTGTGAGAATCAAAGTCTGAATTAATTTAAAATAGATATATTACGCATACTTATAGTTAAATTTAAGCATTATTGGCGTTACAGAGCTGTCTGTCGACGTTTGTTGTGAATATTGTCGTCACTACCGCATTGCATTGTGGGATATTTCCGAGGTCGTAGTGTCCAGCGTTGCATACTGTAATATTTCACCAGAAATAGTATGTAATTCTCGTACTATTGGTTCCGTACTAATGTGTCGGATATACTAAAAAAATCTCACATGTAAGGGATAATGTACAGCGAGCCGGTCCGTGTTGTGAAAGAAACCTAGACAGGGCGAAGTGGTCTCTCATCGCCCTGAAGGGGATTCTTTCAAAACAATGACCCGCTAGCTGTACATTATCCCGCTTATTACACGGATACTTACTTAAGAAATCAATAATTTGACACAAAAATGGTCCGCCAGAGTCCGACATCAGAACTGTGCCCATAGCAACTCTCTGCTATAAAGAAATAACAGACCACAGAACGCTGTGATTGACCAATCAGAATCGAGTATTCAACACAGCCGTGTAATAAACTGTTTTAGCGTACTAAATAGCAGGTTAGTATGGAATTTTGGATGCAAGAAAACAAATAAGCGGATTTTCACAAAGTGTCGAACTATTCCTTTAATTTTACTGTGATATACCCACGTGAAGATGTTTTTCAAATGCAGGAGACTGTTGTTGACGTTTTACTGCCATATGCCATACCTATAGGTTTTTTGTGCCTTACACTATCTTTTTCATTTTTATGCATGAGACACTTGTTGAATCCAGGCGATATGAACGAGCTGATACAAACAGCCATCTGATGAGAATTTCCGCAAATGTTGTTACCCACTTTAAGAAATGCAGATGCTAACTGAAGATATTGATTGTGAATCTTTGTATGTAACTGAATGTAACTCACTGCTGTAAATAAAAGCCCCCAAAATGGAGACCAAGGTTTATTCAGTATGACGGTAAAACACCTGTGAAAACGAACAACAGAAGCATGTCACTGTGCTGTTCAAAAGTTACATCTAGAAAAATTATAAATATATCAATGTAACCAAATTGTAACAATTCTATTTTTTTCATGATATAATGCTGAGACGGGTATAATATAATACTCATTTGAGCACATTTATTGTAGTTTTAGTGCCATGAAGAAGAGAGCTTCATGTTGGCCCAACAAGTGACACTTTGAAGCCTGATAGCATGACTGTACCCTGATGAGATTTGGATGTGAGCTTTTCTGATCATTCTTGTACTGTGATTAAAAAACCCACCCGACGTTGTGTAATCGTACACAAGACGTTCCTCCTGAGTGTCTTTTACATAACCTCTGTGCCATGCTGCATCCTACTGTGTGTGTTTTCTGGCGCTGTTACCTTTGTTCATGAGCAGTGTGGATTCATTGTTGTCGCTGTACTTTGCAAGCTGAGTTGTGTGTATCTGTTATGTATGAAATCAGCATCGATTTTTCTCTGCCCTTGAAGACCATGAAATACAATAAAAAAAGAAAATTCAGGATTATTTTTGCTGTCACTGAGTAAAACCAGAGCTTTCTTTATTCTTTATTCTCTCTGTGTACTTTACAGGAAAATCAAAACTCAGCAGGCGTTGACATGTTGTGATATGTTTTCACTGCTCAGGGTGTTTTTATTTATTGCAAATATCTCAATATTTTATCAGAATTTGTCAAACTTATCATAGAGAGGTTCAGATACAGCTGACAAATATCTTCCAGTATACTCCACAAGAGCCAACATTAAACCCATACCTGTCATATCTTTGTTTCATCCATTGATAAAGAATAATGCAGTAAATTATCTGACTTTGTGGATATTATTTATTGATTAATGTTATTTTTATTAAGGGGACTGTTTGTAACTTCTTACTCGTATAAATCAATCCGGGTCGGTGTCCCAAGCGCGCGCGAGTGTGGCTACGCTGTTCAGACTCAGACTCCAACACAAACTACACGGAAGCACCAAAACCGCAAAGTTATATCTAGTGAAGCCCGTCTGTGAAACAGTGTTGGCCGCTGCAGAGGATGCGAGAAGACCGTAGCTTTGGTCTCCAGGGCCGGCGTCTCTGCTGTACTCTGCTCCTCTGCCTGCTTGCCTTCACTCAGCTCGCTCCAGCGCACGTGCATGCGCGCACACTACACACTGCAGAAGACTTCGTAGCTCTGAGAATATCTAGTGAACGTACAGTGGACGTTTGTCCAGAAATAAATGCTGCAGCTCCTCCAGACTAACAGAAGTTTCCCGTGTCTTGTGAAGTGACGGGGCTCTGCAGCAAGAAACGTTATCATCTCCGACCGGGTGCCGGTGTCTCCCCTGTTCCCTCCGACCGCGGCCGGGAGGCTGAAGCAGGAAAAGCCAACACTAGGATCAGCATTGATTCATGGAGAGACCTTCGTCTGGTCAGCTAACATTACTGCCAAGCAGGTGAAATATAGAGTGATATTGTGGTTTTAGCTGACGTGTGTCGCCTCACTGTTTTGACGGATGCCTGCTCACATTCAGGTAGCGCGTGCACACGGGCGAGCGCGAGCAACAGGACGCTGATTTTCGTTGACTTAACGGCCACAGGTGTCGCTGTTACTGTACAACCGTACAATTCTGACTTGTATTCCCACTGTTAAAACTTCCTGTTCAATTTCCTTTATTAATTTCCACCTGTACTACTACAGCTTTTATTTAGACTTACTTTTTTGTTGGTGGGGTTCAAATAATCCTTCTTTAATATTTGAGTAATTTACGTACATGGTTAAAATATAGCTTAATGATATAAATGTTATTTTGTATATTTTGTGGGCAGCTAAACTTATACATATATGGATGTGGAATATACAAATGGCAGTAGACACAGAAAATTAAGCTGCATAAAGATGAAGTTTAACAACTTCTGGTACAGTACAGATGCGAATACAGAGATTTTTGTGAAATAGACAGATACAGTTACAAATAGTACATTTGCATTATACACTGGTGCTTCTTTACTTTTTCACATTGTTAAAAGACATTTTTTTTATGCATCAATTAGACAATAATTAACAAAGGAGGAGTTGAGAGAGTCTGAAAAGTTCTTCAGATGCCTTTCAAAATAAATGCTGGCAGTAGTGCTGCAGGACTGACGTATAGTTTACATCATCCTGGTTCCCTCGACAAAAAGCCATTTTTCCCATTGGGTTTTGGATTATTGCAGAAAATAAACTCTGTGGCAAACACACGTTTATGATACTTACAGTATATATACTTGTTTAGCATGATAATCTCCACAAATGAACACCACTGTTATGATTTTTGAAGTGTGAATGGAATCGCCAGAGGTAAAAAACTAACGTTAGGCTGTTAACAAACTACACCCCGGTCGCATGAGCGCGAGTATACACAACGAGGCTGTAAAGGCGGACGAGTCGGCGTGATGACGTTTAGTAGTCTCATTAAGCCACTTGTTAGCAACCGCCTTTTTTAAGACACATAAAAGCATCAAAATTCACGAGTGGGATATTTACTGACGAATTTTATATCGTAGAATAAAATATTAAAATCTCTTCAGCTTGTGTTAACCACAGACCTGATTTCAGGCATCTAACTAAAAACCAATTAAAAAAACATTGACCTCAAGACGAGCGAATCATGAGTGTTAAAATGTTAACTCATTTCTGGGTTTTAGAAATCATTCCTGTAGCACTTCAGCAGCATCATTCATGTTTTGTTTTTTAACATGAGTGAGGTCTCAGACATAATATCACATATCCTTTCCTCAGCACTCTGGGCCAGGGTTGCTTCGTACTTTTGGCGCTTATTGTGTTGGATAGATCTGATGTAGCTGTATAATCTTAATAAAACAATGCCTTGTGACTTACACCATCTCTCTGTTTCAGGTTTAATATCAGTTTTGTGAAATAAAGCAACTCCTTTATTTGCGAGTCCATACAGTAATTAAAGGTTTGGTTCTCTGAATTGTAGCGTCAAGAGAGAGTTGAACACAAACACTAATTGGACAAATACTTTTTGAAAAATGTCTGCGATCAGACGGCGGCAGCAGCTTGTTGGAAGGTTTCCCATTATAAGACTTGCTTCTTCACCTGCTGCTGCTTCTACCCTCTGCAAAGCCACCCTGTGAAAATGAAACACTGGCTGAAGGGAGTTCTCGCCTTACCAGAATAAAACAAGCAGATGGGTCTTTAATTAAAGGTGAGAGGTAATACTATTCTGGAGGAGGAAGTTCTTGCTGGTGCAAACGAGAGGTTGGGAGATGTTGGACTGGAGGGGGGAGGTGTTGTATCTCAGCAGTGTGTCCAACCCTACCCCCCCGCCACCACCACCACCACCACCCTCTTAGTCCCAGTGCTCCCTCCTCGCAGATTCCAGCGTTAAGTTAATTGGACAGGGAGAGAGGGCTGAGGAGGGAAGCGTTCAGCCCCATTAGCAATCCCCCCGTGGAAGGCTGAGCCGAGAGGATCACAGACTCACAAATAGGAGGATTAAAATAATCAATAGGCTTCACTCTCTCTCCTTCAGCACAGACGGGTGCACCACACACACACACACACACACACACACCGTTACACAGATATATACACACACACACGTTCATAAGCAAACACAAACACACAGACAGCCTGAGGAATACTAGTTCAAGGAGCACTACTCTCTTCAATGTTGTCTCTGGACTTTCACAAATTAGCCTGGGTCATGTAAGATTCACACACTTTCTCACACACACACACACACACACACACACACACACACACACCTATTCTCTGTTAATGAAGGTTAATTTGAGCCTCTGACTAACTGAGAACCAGTAAAAAGGTCAGAGGCATGAAAGCAGTCTGATGGTTTATATTTTGCTCAGATATTTCTGTACTCTCATGTCTGCAGCATTTCCCGTTCTTATGACTTTTAAACAAGTCTTTTTACTTCATCAACTAATTGTGAGGGTGTATGGATAACAAGAACTTGCTGTAGTCCTATGATATTATAATGAATATAATGTATAACATATAATTCCCTACAGGCTTGGGATTGCATGTATTTAGGTATTTTTTTTCTTTCTTTACAAGTTTTTCAAGTGATATACTGTATTTTTACTAGGGCTGTCATTTGATTAAAATATTTAATCGCGATTAATCGCATGATTGTCCATAGTAATCGTGATTAATCGCAAATTAATTGCGCATTTCTTATCTGTTCAAAATGTACCTTAAAGGGAGATTTGTCAAGAATGTAATACTCTTATCACCATGGTAGTGAGCAAATATGACTGCTTTATGCAAATATATGTATATATTTATTATTGGAAATCAATTAACAACACAAAACAATGACAAATATCGTCCAGAAACCCTCACAGGTACTGCATTTACCATAAAAAATATACTCAAATCATAACATGGCAAACTGAAGCCCAACAGGCAACAACAGCTGTCAGTGTGTCAGTGTGCTGACTTGACTATGACGTGCCCCAAACTGCATGTGATTATCATAAAGTGGGCATGTCTGTAAAGGGGAGACTCGTGGGTACCCATAGAAAACATTTTCATTCACATATCTTGAGGTCAGAGGTCAAGGGACCCCTTTGAAAATGGCCATGACAGTTTTTCCTCGCTAAAATTTAGCGCAAGTTTGGAACGTTATTTAGCATGGTTGGTATCAATTGATTCCTTAGGTTTTGTAGTTTCATATGATACCAATATCTTCACTCTAGCTTTAAAACCCGCTATAACAAAAATCACAAGTTGCGTTAATGTGTTAAAGAATGTAGTGGCGTTAAAATTAATTTGCGTTAATGCATTATTATCGCGTTAATTTGACAGCCCTAGTATGTACTCAATGGTAGCTTTGATTTTTGCTGTGATATTTATATTGTTGTTTGGACATGTTCATATAATGTTAAGTCAGTGACAGAGCACGCATTAGTGGCTTAGGGCTGTCCTTAAATATACAATAGATACAGGAACCTATACATTTTTACATACAAACATACAGAAATCAAATCAAATGCAAATTGCAAGACAATATCATATCATATCAAAATATGTAACATAACAGAGAATAGTAGGTAATATCTCTATCACTGAACATGAACTTTGTAATTTTTACAACCTTTCCCAATGTTTTTCCCATATGACCCTTAAAAATGATGCACTATAGCATATACAGTACACGCACCCATACAACACATACCCTTCCACATACTTTTCCCCTCCCTGACCTCTGACCCTTCACTACATTTTTTTTTTTTTTTAAATGTATTTATTTATTTTATTTTAATTCTTTGGATTGTCTAAGTATATGTCCTTTCTTTTTCTCTGAATTCAAATGAAATTATAGTTTAAGATGAAGTCTTGTTTTGTTTTGTTTTTTCTCTCTCCCCCCTTATTTTAAGTTGTGAAATTTTGTGTAAAAACAAAGAGACAGCTGTAAAATGAAATTACAGTAGTATTGGCTGTGCTCCGGTCATGTGACCGGAACTTGGCGTTCCTTCAAGATTTCCCGGAGATTTCACATGGCTGCCGGGTCACAAACATTCTCATTTTACAGCTAAACCGTGCACGACAAGATAATTCTGAAAACATTTGAGGTGAGAAATAGGCATTAACGTAACATAATATTGATTCACATTTGATCAGCGCTGCCTAGTTTGACCGTTTGGTCGGAGTTCGTGAGTGATTGACAGCCGGCTCTCATAGACAGCAGCTGGACAGCAGACCTCAGATCAGCTCTGACTGCTTGTTTTCCTCCGGTATGTGAAATCTTGCAGATGCCGTTAGGAGCACTGGAGGACACAGAGGCACATGATTTGTTTCATACACTACTGTCAGGATATAGTGACCGTTTTATAAAAATAACTTTTTTTAATTATTTTTACTCAAATCTCGCCTACTTCAGCTTTAAACAGTGACATGTACATGGGGTAATCATCCCTACCCTTTTTAGCCATAAAACTTTTTAAAATGGCCCAAAAAAAAACTGTTCTGTATTCATCACTGGGCTGAAGAATTCATCCAGAAATACATAAGAAATGACACTTATACCAGAGGTTCAAATTGGGTTAATAAGGGCATCGCTCCTCTCACTGTCCTCCTTAACAAGACATAGCGGACGTTCTGGAATAAATACTGTGAAAATTGTGAAATATGTTTTAAATAGAACACCTTCATAGTTCAGGTCTTATGCAATCAAAGTAATCAATTGATAGTAGGTCTAGTGGACACTACATGCCTGATTCACATGAATGTGCACTCACTGCCGCTGAATCAGAACCTGGTCTTTGAAAATTAGCTTTAATGATATGGGTTTTATTTCATTGCTTACCTTTGTGCAGAAATAACATTTTCTTAGATTTTTGTGATTTGAATTGTGTAGTCTATTTGAGGCAGTGACAAATTAATCCCCCATCACTCTCAGTGAGGAAGCATGAAGTGACAGACTGAAATGCACTGAGATAGCTAAAACTTCTCGTCATACTTCATACTCAAAATAGACACACTTCTCACAGTTGCCACTTACCGTGCGCACTATTAGTGCTTTGTGGCACGTCAAACTACCCGTTAATTCTGAAAATTGTTTCGGTTTTCACAAACACAGTGAGATCTGACAAGCTGTTAAATGATACAGTATGTAGGATTTATGAGTTAGAATTGGTTAAAGCCACTGTAAACTCAGGGGGCCCATATGCAGATTAGAGTGATAGAGAATTTTTGATCGCATTCAAAAAAATGTCTAATAATTAGGCCGTCAAAGTTAACGTGATAATAACGCGTTAACGCAAATTCGTTTTAACGCCACTAATTCTTTTAACGCATTATCACAACTTGCGATTATTAGGTTGTAGCGAACTCAGTTTTAAAACTAGAGTGAAGATACTGGCATCATATGAAACTACAAAAAACCTAAAGAATCCATTAGTACCAACCCTGTCATAATAGTTTGTTGGGAAGGAGGTTAAATAATACAAAGTTTTGCGTTTGCTTTTGGTGAGGAAAAACTCTCATGGCCATTTTCAAAGGGGTCCCTCGACCTCTGACTTCAAGATATGTGAATGAAAATTGGTTCTATGGGTACCCACGAGTCTCCCCTTAATAGACATGCCCACTTTATGATAATCACATGCAGTTTGGGGCAAGTCATAGTCAAGTCAGCACACTGACACACTGACAGCTGTTGTTGCCTGTTGGGCTGCAGTTAACCATGTTATGATTTGGGCATATTGTTTTATGCTAAATGCAGTACCTGTGAGGGTTTCTGGACAATATTTGTCATTGTTTTGTGTTGTTGATTGATTTCTAATAATAAATATATACATACATTTGCATAAAGCAGCATATTTGCCCACTCCCATGTTAATAAGAGTATTAAATACTTGACAAATCTCCCTTTAAGGTACATTTTGAACAGATAAGAAATGTGTGATTAATTTATCCATTAATCATAATTAACTACGGACAATCATGCGATTAATCATGATTAAATATTTTAATCAATTTAGAGCCATAATATATGTATATACAATCACTTTTATCAAGTATGACGTATTACTGGAGATTATACTGCCCAGCAGTATGCCTACATAAAGCAGTTACAATTAGGTCCACCTCGACCAATATTTAATGTCTGCTACTGCCCAATGCTTGTGTACTAGCCTGCATATTTTTTATGTAGCACTTGCTGTTAAATGTAAAGCTTGTTGTGATTGTTTGTCTTTTGTTTTCTTGTCGTATTGCCTGATACTGTTTGTCTGGTACTGTCTGCTGATTGTGTACCTGTCTGCATTTTCTTTTATGTAATGCTTGTTGTCATATGTACAGTAATGCTCGTCATGTATGTCAGTGCCGTCCTTTAAACTTTAAATATTTATTTTTACCGCCTCTACCCCCCAAGAGGCTTTGCCTTTTGCCAGGCCGCCACTGTAAATAAGAATTTACTCTATATTGACATACCTGGTTAAATAAAGATTAAAAAAAAGTACCGCTTATATATTTATTTATTTACCTTGTTTATTTATTTATTTATCTTGTTCCCACTATCCTCTACACATAAAAGGAAAGATATCTGTATGTGTATGTATAGATATGTGTACGTATGTACAGTATATTTGTATTTAAGAGTACTTATGTCATATATTACCACCTAGCCCTGCTATTGTCCCCTTGTTTTATTTTTGTTCTTTGTTATTTGTCTTTCTCTGTATAATAACTTTTTTATATATAAATATGTCCCTGCATGAGTCTTCACCTGTTTTGTATTCACTTTATAACGCAATAAAATAAAAAAAAGTACTGCTTACATGTTAATACATCAATGATGATGATCCAGTAATATAATAATAATATGACACTGACAGAAGCCCTTTTTGCATGATGAGTGCATGATGAGTTTTTATTTATTTATTTATTTGCACATAAATAAAACTACACAAAATCCAGTCAATGAAAAAAAAAACAAGAAATGTGTCAGGAGAGGTCAAGAAGCCACAGGCTTATACAAAGGACCTCCTCCCAACCCCAGGAGAAAAAAAAAAAACAATAACAAAAAAAAGGAAGAAAGATCTAAACTAACATAATTTTAAAAATACAACAAAAGTTAAACAACAACAAGAAGTACACAAAATGGGCAGAAAACCCTAACAAAACAGTGGAAAACAATCCAATAAAAACAATGAAATACACACAAAAAACAGTACAGAAAAAAAGAAAATATATCTAAACATATCAAAAGATAATTAGACATCATGAATTAAATGTGATGATAATTTCCTTTTAAAATGTTCTAAGGATAACAAGCTCTTGATAACATGTATTTTGGTGTTCCATATTTGTACACCACAATATCTGAGGGATTACTGGCCATGTTTTTTTATTCGTAACACTTGAAGTACATTTTATTGCTGAATGCAGGATTTGAACTTGTAATGAAGTATTTATTACAATGAGGTTTTTGCTGTCAAGTAAATAATCTGAATACTTCTTCCACCACTGGTGCATGCTTTTTTTACATCATGCCGAAGTATTTTTAAAACTCATCCCCTACCTGAGCGCCCCGCCTGCTGCACACTGGTTGTTATTACAGCATGGTCCCTGCATGTGTCTTCACCTGTTTTGTAATCACTTTATAACGCAATAAAATAAAAAAGTACTGCTTATATATTTATTTATTTTACTTATTTATGTTTTCTCTTGTTTCCCCTATCCTCTACACATAGAAGGAGAGATATCTGTATGTGTATTGATAGATATGTGTGCGTATGTACAGTATATGTAAATTACCACCTAGCCCTGCTATTGTCCCTTTGTTTTGTTTTTGTTCTTTATTTGTCTTTCTCTGTATTATCTTGTCTTCACCTGTTTTGTAATCACTTTATAATGCAATAAAATAAAAAAAAAAGTACTGCTTACATGTTAATACATCAATGATGATGATGATCCATTAATATAATAATATGAAACTGACAGGGGCCATTTTGCATGGTGAGTACTTTTATTCTTGATACTTGAAGTACATTTTATCGCTGAATGCAGGATTTGAACTTCTAATGAAGTATTTTTTACAATGAGGTTTATTTACTGTCAACTAAATAATCTGAATACTTCTTCTACCACTGGTGCTATGCTTTTCAAATCTCTGACATCATGCAGAAGTATTTTTAAAACTCATCCCCATTATCTGTATGTGTATGTATAGATATGTGTGCATATGTAGTATATGTGTATTTAAGAGTAGTTATATGTCATATATTACCACCTAGACTTGATATTGTCCCCTTTTTTTGTTTTTGTTTTTTGTTATTTGTCTTTCTCTGTATAATATCTTTTTTTATATATATATATATAAATATACCCCTGCATGTGTCTTCACCTGTTTTGTAATCACTTTATAACGCAATAAAATAAAATAAAATAAAAAAGTACTGCTTACATATTAATACATCAATGATGATGATGATCCAATAATATAATAATATAATAATATTTATTTATTTAAAAAGGATCCCCATTAGCTGATACCAATGACACCACCTAGTCTTCCTGGGTTCCGAAATCAAGTACATTACATTTATCACATACATACTACATACAACATCATATTTGTATTACACTAATAACATTCAAATTTTCCAAACATATATAAATTGAATATATATATAAAATGTATATATAATATGATACTGACAGGGGCCAATTTGCATGATGAGTACTTTTATTCTTGACACTTGAAGTACATTTTATTGCTGAATGCAGGATTTTCACTTATAATGAAGTATTTCTACAATGAGGTTTTGCTGTAAATAATCTGAATACTTCTTCCCTTGCATGCTTTTTTGTTGTATCATGCAGAAGTCATCCCCTACCTGAGCACCCCTCCTGCTGCACCCTGGCTGTCATTACAGCCTGGCAGCAGCAGCAGGTGCAGTAGCAGCCTGTGACCTCCAGGAGGCAGCCGACGTTGACTCTCAGAGTCTGCAGTCAAAAGATAAAGATGGCGGTGCGGAAGAAAGACGGCGGCCCGAATGTAAAATATTTCGAAGCGTCTGACACCGTTTCTCAGTTTGATAATGTCCGCGTGTGGCTGGGGAAGAATTACAAAAAGGTACTGAACCGCATGTTTTGTATCCACACATACACACACACTGAGCTTAGCAGTGAAATGTGGTTGACTTACCTATTGGGCAGAGGCAGTGACAAAGAGAAGGAGGGAGGGTGCTGCTGTAGTCCAGCTGTTTGATTCTCTCTAGCCGGGATACAAAAGGATGCTGAGACAACAACCAGCTGCAACACATGCAGACGAGAATGGAGGCTGCATGTGTAGGTTATTGTAGCTGAAGTGATGTCTAAAGCAGAACATAAGCAGTCAGGAGAGGGTGATGTTTTTTTGCAGAAAAAGGGGGGTGACTTTAGCCGGCCTAGCTGGTTGGCTAATGCAGCTCAGATCCAGATGTTGGCTCTGTGGCGCGCGGCGCCGACTGAAGCCCATCTGGAGTAACACTGAGCTGGTGTGCTGCTGTTTTAGACACACTGATTTAACCTAATAACTGCACTATTTCTTTTAAAAAACACGACAATAATTATAATGAATTATATTTACCATTGTATCCCCATATCAGATATTACAATAATGGTTAAGTTACCAAGAATAATAAAGAAGATATAGCAATGCTCCCTCCATAATGGACCATATGAGCACACTGTAGTGTACTTTTATGTGTGCTCTCTGTGGCTGGGAAGCTCCATTAATAACAGCACTATTTCTTTAAAAACACGACAATAATAATAATAAACTATATTTACCATTGTATCCCCATATCAGATATTACAAAGCATATAAGTTACCAAGAATAATAAAGAAGATATAGCACCACACTTAGCACCATATGAGCACACTGTAGTGTACTTTTATGTGTCCTCTCTGTGGCTGGGAACCTCCATTAAGTTATATTACAATTATAAAAGGAAATACTTTGTACAAGGCACATTAAGAACATATACATATCAGGAATGTAGATACATATGATATTTCTTTAAAAACAGGACAATAATAATAATGAACTATATTTACCATTGTATCCCCGTATCAGATATTACAAAGCATATAAGTTGCCAAGAATAATAAAGAAGATATAGCAATGCTCCCTCCATAATTGATTCAAGATTCAAGATGTTTATTGTTATACAAGTACAATCATGTGAAATGCTTTTTTGCTGGGAAGCTCCATTAAAAATAACAAGTTATATTACAATTATAAAAGGAAATACTTTGTACAAGGGCATATTAAGATCATATACATATCAGGAAGTATGAATGTACATATATAAGAAATACTTTGTACAAGGCATATTAAGAACATATACATTAAGAACATATATGATACAACTTTATTGTCAGTTTGCACTGAAATTCATTTTGCATCCATAGGCAGCTTAGTTTGAGAAAAAGTACACATACAGTAGACGTACTGTTACCATAGACAGACAGACGAGTAAGACACATCAGACAAAAAACAAAACACATCACAATTATTCATACATAACCCATTACAAAATGACCATCTGTCCTCTGGATTTACATGTCTTTGTACAGTATATACAGTATAAGATATATGATTGAGGTACTTTTTGCGTGAGAAGGTTACGTATGAATTATCTATTTAAAAGTCTGATGGCCTGGGGGAAAAAAACTGTCCCTTAGTCTGCTGGTGAGAGTCCTGGGGGTCCTGTATCTTCTACCAGAGGGCAGGAGGGAGAACAAGCTGTTGTGGGGGGGGTGTCTTGTCCTTAATGACCCTCAGAGACTTCCTGAGGCATCGCTGGGTGTACAGCTCCTGCAGGCTGGGCAGCTCGCACCCGGTGATGTGTTGGGCCGAGCGCACCATCCATCCCAGCGCCTTATGGTCCACGTTGGTGCAGCTGCCTTACCAGGTGGTGAAGCAGCCTGTCAGGAGGCCCTCTATGGTGCCTCGGTAGAAGTCCCTGAGAATTTGTGGTTTCAGTCTAAAAGTCCTTAAGAGTGTCCTCAGAGCGTACAGTCTCTGTTGGGCCTTCCTGACTACAGCGGTGGTGTGGGTGGCCCATGTCAGGTTCTTATGGATGTTGACACCCAGGTGTTTAAAGGTGTCCACCCTCTCCACCGCTGTGCCGTTGATGGTGACTGGGGACCACACATAGCACCCATGAGCACACTGTAGTGTACTTTTATGTGTCCTCTCTGTGTATTGACTTGTCTCTGTGTGTTGATGTCCTCTCCAGTACATCCAGGCTGAGCCCCCTACCAACAAGTCTCTGTCTAGCCTGGTGGTCCAGCTGCTCCAGTTCCAGGAGGAGGTGTTCGGTCGACATGTCAGCAACCCTCCGCTCACCAAGCTGCCGGTATGTCTGTCTCCTTTTATCTCTGCCATTCACACACATACATAACTTTACCTCCACTGAGACGTTTTTTTTTTTTGTGTCTGCAGATGAAATGTTTTCTGGACTTCAAGTCAGGTGGGGCTCTCTGCCACATCCTGGCTGCTGCCTACAAGTTCAAGAGTGACCAAGGATGGTAAGGCTTTCTTTCTAGCTGCTATAAATGTTTTCTAAAAAGAAAATTAATTATCTAAGTGCTCTGAGTACTCTTGTATTTTGGCTATGTAGCCGTTTCATGTGTAACTCCAGTCTAATTTCCTGGTAGGCGCAGGTTTGACTTCCAGAATCCGTCGAGGATGGACCGAAATGTGGAGATGTTCATGACGATTGAGAAGTCCTTAGTGCAGGTGAGTTTGCCTCAAAGCTTCTCTCTATGTATGATTGCAACACACTTTACCTGGACTGCCAAAATACAATTGTGCATGTTTTCAGTTCTGATTTTTTGAGGTGTAATAACAGTATTTATTTTGTTATTTTTATATAAAAGAAAGCGTCTTTCACACACTTTTACAACATTCCCACAATTTGCCATAATTACAGTTGTTTTTAAGAGATCAACTGTGAGCTCCAGCAGGAGTCAGTTGACACATTTCCGTTGTTTGTTTTCTGCTGCAGGCACCACAGTTAAATGGCCGTAAAGAAAATACTCTCTTTGAGAGGTTGCGTGTCTCACAATTGCATCATATTTGTGGAGTCTCTGAGAATCAGGCTGCCTGAGGGCGCCCAGTCATGTGACTTGACCAGTAATCCTACTTAATCAGTCCTGCAGTTACACTACAAGATCATTCAGCTCTTCTAATCTGAAAAGCTCAGCAACACAGACAGAGTTTTAATTGAGATTATATAGATTTATATATATATATATATATATATATTGTTCTGCCTATTTGAATTTACGAGGTTCACTCATTCACACACCTGCTGCATTTCTTTATTTCAGAACAACTGCCTGAGTAGACCGGTCATCTACCTGAGCTCTGACATAGAGCCAAAACTGCTCGGGAAACTGAAAGACATCATCAAAAGACATCAGGTGTGTTTTTTTGTTTTGTTAAAAGTCTCAGTATTACAGAGCGAAAACTTGCTCCACACTTGACTGCATGTGAGGCCTTTAGTCAGAATAAAGAAAGTATTTTAATGTTGTAAACTTAACTCATGGTTTCCTTGTGACTCTTTATCTGTTGCAGGGCTCAGTAACTGAGGACAAGGCCTCCAGCTCCCACGTTGTTGTTCCTATTCCCACCAGCCTGGAGGAAGGTGAGGCTTCAGATATTGTATTTAAGCACAGTTTGTTGTTTTTAATGTGAATTCTGCTGCAATGACTTGCTTTGTGCTGATATTTTTTTCTCTTTTTTGATCCAGAGGAGTGGGTGCGTCCCGTGATGAAGAGAGATAAGCAAGTGCTGCTCCACTGGGGATATTTTCCTGACAGGTTGGTGCTGAGTTTACAGAGATATGAACACCATTCAACATTTTACACTTAACTGAAAACTGTTGCCTCATCTTATTATGGAAATATAACACAGTTCCCACACTGTCGAGTGGATCTGATACTTTACTGCTCTTAAATCCAAAAGCTTAAGTTACACCTTTGTCTACCTGAGATGTTTTTACAAGCCCAAACTTGTAATCTTTCCCCTGCCTTAACCTTTGACCTTGCTCCTCTCACCATTTAGTTATGATACGTGGATCCAGGCCAGTGAGATTGAGGCTTCTGTGGAGGATCCTCCCGGCCTAGAAAAGCCCAGGAAGGTATTTAAATTCTTGTCATGCTTTGTTATTAAAGTATAGAACTTTTTTTGTATTTTGTTCATTCTTGTCAATCCATTTTTCTGTCATCCATTCCCAATTTATAAAATCTGTCTTTTATTCTCCCTTAATTTTAACTTTTTTTTTTGACAAATCCTGTTTTAATATCTGCTTACATATCCCAGATTTTTTTCAAATTGTTTTATTAATTTTTCAAATAGTATCAAACAACTATAACAGAGTGCAGTACACTATAAATTACATAAGATAAGATAAGATAAAATAAAATATTCCTTTATTAGTCCCACAGTGGGACATTTTCAGAGTACAGCAGCAAAGGGGATAGTGCAAAAAACAAGAAGCGGCATTAATAAACAAAAATCAGATACAACACAGTGCAAAAAGCAAAGCAAAAGTAGACAGGCATATAAAATATGAACAATTTAAATATTATTAATTTACAGTAGTAGTAGTAATAGTAATAGTAGTAATTTACATAGTATATATTATACACAGACAGAAAAGCAACATAATAGAGAAACAACAAAAAGTCAACAACGAGAGAAAGAGAAAAAAATCCATCCAGACAAGAACGAAAAGCACCCCATTTCTTTCACATGAAGATCACAAAGTTCAGGACTGTCTGCTGTTGGTCGCGTCACCTTTGGCTAGGGCTGTGTATTGACAAAAAGCTGGCGATACGATACGTATCATGAAACAGGGGTGACGATTCGATATATAACGATGTATTGGGATACTGTTAGCAAGGTGATATATTGCGATTTTTAAAAATCTAATTTTAGGAAAACTGTCACAGTATAAAGAACACACCATCATATGCATACAATCTTTGTAAAGAAAGTTTACTTTTTTATGCAGTCAGAACAGTGGGATCTGTGTTTATCACAGTCCCTGTAAAATCCAACATCATAGCACTTTGAGAGGACACAAACACTGAGAGGGCGCATCTCTTTACAAATCAAATAGTAGTATTGACTGAGTTCATCTTTACATGTAAACTATTAATTAAAATAATATATAAAAATATTGATACAGGGTTTTTGAGAATCGCGATATTCAATATTTTTGATATTTTCTTACACCCCTACCTTTGACCTTGCCTTCGTCCAAGTGACTGTGTCCAGCACCGGTACTCCGTCCTGAAGATTTCCAGGTCAGGAAAGACGACCAGTGCTGTATCTGCTTATTCCTGTTCTTTATTGAGCCTAAATGACACTTATGCGCTTCAGCCTTTTCTTTATTATATAAACCTGTCAGGGGACTGTAGTGTGTGCACAGAGCTGATAGCTCCGTAGTTTGGCAACAGTACTCTTCTCATGTTTTTCTCTCTGTGCAAAACATCCATGAATGAAGTGCTCTGGCAAATTGGCACTTTGAGCAACAGATCTTAACTCTGGCACTTAGCTGAACCGTAAATTCAAAGCAGCGTCAGAAGCTCTTGTTGTGTATTCAGAGCATCACTCGCTCAAGGAGTTCAGCGCTCACAAGGACATGATAGTAAGAGCAGTGAAGCGTTCAAATGTTTGGAGCTGTATTCACGCAAAAATCAGCACACTGGCTTAGTTTGCTATCAAGAATCGTCACTCGGTTTACTCACAGAGGAGAGTTCTCCCTCAGACCACAACTTCAAAGTGACATAATTAATATTAGCTGCATTTGTCTCCTTTATTGTGCTCGCATGCTGTATTTAGGTGTCTGTAGAGTTGTTTTTACGCAAACGTAAATCATTAAAAACTTCCATTGAACACTAACAAATGTATTGTCTTTTGAATCCAGCCATTATTGCCCAAATAGAGTAGTCTATAAAACCAACATATGATCCAGAAAACACACCCACTACTGATCTTAGCAACATTATTTCTGCTGTGGGTCCACTTAAAGAATTAGTGTTTTAATTGAATTTCTAGACTAGGTATCTGAATCCATGCATACAAGGTTAAATTGTGCCATGTTGAAATTGACTGTTGGGGATTTCTAGAAGATGTAGCTGAAAAAGTGAGCGGAGTGTGCAACACTACCTGTTTAAACTGTGAAATAAGTTGGTGACATTTCAGTTTTGGTCACACATTGTATGTTCTCTGTTCACAGGTCCATGCCAAGTGGATTTTAGACCTGGACCAGTATAACGAGTGGATGAATGAGGAGGACTATGAAGTGGGCGAGGGCTGCCCTAAGAGGAAGAGGATCTCAGCCAAGACCCTGACAGACGAGGTGACCACGCCGGACGAGCGGAGGGACAAGAAGCCTGGCAGTGCCAAGAAGAGGAAGAGGTCACCGTCGCCCTCTCCGACCCCTCCGCCTCAGGAGAGCAAGAAGAAGAATACCAAAAAAGGGTCGGTGACCAGACGTGTCTTGATGCAATGATGTCACTCTCGTGAGCTGTTAAAGAATGATGTGTTGCAGAACCAGTTGTATGCAGTATAGTAAAATAATGTCCTGTGTATGTGCTTGTGCGTGTGTGGACAGGCCAACGACCCCGTACACCAAGTCTAAGCGGGGTCAAAGGGAGGAGGAACAGGAGGATCTTAGTAAAGACTTGGATGAAGCCTCACCTGTTCCAGCATCTGAGGAGGGAAACCCACCTAAGACAAGTACACATATGTTCAGAATATACATAAAAATAACCATATATGAATATTAAAATGAACCTCAATTGTCCCCTTCAAGACTTTAAAGTAGTTGTTGTCTGTTACTGGCTGATAGTATATGTTCTTTGTGCAGATAACACCAAGAAGGACTCTGATTCTACTCCAGTAAAGGGAGGAACAGATATGGGTGAGCAGAACATTTTGTATGTGTCTCCTCCATCATGGCCACCAGTAACTTCTTTTACTCCCCTTTATGTGCAGTGCTAATGCACGTAAATCAGTGGAAAAGCAAGAGTGATCCACTGTAATTTGTTTATGATTAGGGCTGTCAAAGTTAATGCGATAATAACGCGTTAACACAAATTTGGTTTAACGGCACTAATTTCTTTAACGCATTAACGCAACCTCTGGAGGTTGTCCCAGACTCTGTTTTTAAGCAAAGTGAAGACATTGGCAACATATGAAACTATAAAACGTAAGGAATCCATTGGTACCAACCATGTCATACTAGCTCACCGGGAAGGAGGCTAAATAACGCTACAAACTTGCACTAAATTTTGGTGAGAAAAACCTGGCAGGGCTATTTTCGAAGGGGTCCCTTGACCTCTGACCTCAAGATATGTGAATGAATCATAGTCAAGTCAGCACACTGACACACTGACAGCTGTTGTTGCCTGTTGGGCTTGAGTTTGCCATGTTATGATTTGAGCATATTTTTTAATGCTAAATGCAGTACCTGTGAGGGTTTCTGGACAATATCTGTCATTGTTTTGTGTTGTTAATTGATTTCCAATAATAAATATATACATACATTTGCATAAAGCAGCATATTTGCCCACTCCCATGTTGATAAGAAAATTAAATATTTGACAAATCTCCCTTTTAGGTACATTTTGAACAGATAAAAAATGTGTGATTATTTTGCGATTAATCGCGATTAACTATTTTAATCGATTGACAGCCCTAATTATGATATTATCAGGTTATAAGACATCAATTTATTACTTTATCGTGGATCTGGGTTTTTCCCATGACTGTTGTCTCTCCCAACATGGAGGAACAGTATGCATTTCAAACTGTGAATAAGTCCTCTATTCATTTTGAGTTCATTTTGTATTCAGTGAATGTTATGTCGCTCTACTCGTCCATTTCATATTAACTTACGAGTCTTTTGTGATTTGAACAGACGAGCAAGAGGATGAGTCCATGGAAACAACAGGCAAGGTAAGGTAGTTTGTAAAAGTGCAGGAAAATGTTTGGACGGTGAGGAGAGTAAACTCATATATCATCATGAGCATGTGTGCTTGTGTTTAAACAGGAGGAGGAGGAAGGCTCTCCGAGCGTGAAGGGGGAACCAGTGAAAGGCTCAGACCTTCACGAGGACAACGTGACTGAGCAAACTCATCACATTATTATACCGAGCTACGCGGCCTGGTTTGACTACAACAGGTAAGAAAAATAAAAAATGAAAATGTTTTAAGTAATCTGATTTCAGATGAAAGACTGAGACGCTTTCGGCACTAGAGAGCACGACATGAGACGTAACTCAAAATGTTTAAAGTGAGTCATTGATGCGGATTTCATCTGTGAATCCTCATAATGTCTTAACTGTTTCCCTGCAGTGTTCATGCCATTGAGCGCAGAGCTCTGCCAGAGTTTTTCAATGGGAAGAACAAATCTAAAACACCGGAGATGTAAGTATTTGATCCGTACACAACACAATATTAGATGTTTTTGTTACAGGTTACATCTGGAATGATTATCTGACTAGGGATGTCAGAACACCAGAAATGTAGTAGTCGATAACAATGCTAGTGAAATTCCTCGATTCTTGATACACATTCGATACCACGATTCCCTCTCTATTATCTATTTTAAATTGCTGTGAAAACATCTTCAAACAACTGGATCTATTCAAGTTTTGCGCCAAGAACTACATTTTATAAGATTACATTTGAACACATCATGATAACATTAGAATTTACCTTTACTGAATAGAGCCTGAAAGCATCATAATGTAAATCAGTGACACCCCCAGTTAACGTTAGCTGTTAGCTCCGTGCGGGACGGTGTTGCTTCCCGGCTGCTAACAGCTAACGTAACTAGCTCTCGTCCTGCGGATTTCAACACGGATTTGTTGTTCATAATGTAGCGTGGTCAGGGAAAAAATATGGTGAGTCCCCTGGACGTATCTAGAGTGAGTTTACTGCATCCCAAACACATTTACTATCGTGCCCGGGACGACGGGACACCATTAGTCTTGAGCCCTGACTCTTTAATTAAAAAGCAGTCACATATGGTACAAGAGTAATATCTCCGTTTTCTATGCGCCTCCTTCTTTCAGTTACCTGGCGTACAGGAACTTCATGATTGACACCTACCGCCTGAACCCTCAGGAGTACCTGACGTCCACCGCCTGTCGCAGGAACCTGGCAGGAGACGTGTGTGCCATCATGAGGTAGGTGGAGGCTGAATGTGAATCTTTGTACTCAATCCAGAGCTTTAACTGTCTGTATCTACACAGTCACTTGTTTGCTTCTTCCACTGCAGAGTCCACGCCTTCCTGGAGCAGTGGGGCCTGATCAACTACCAAGTGGACTCTGAGAGCCGACCCACACCCATGGGCCCCCCACCCACATCTCACTTCCACGTCCTGGCAGACACTCCGTCCAGTCTGGTGCCCCTGCAGCCCAAGACGTCTCAGGTCCATATATGTTCTCAAACACACACACACAAATAGACACATGCACACATGTTCTGGGTTATTTGACATGCATCCCCCTGTCGTTGTGTACCTGTAGACCCCTGCTACCCAGACGATGATGTCCTTCCCAGATAAAGTGAAGGAGAAACCAGCGGATCTGCAAAACTTTGGGCTGCGGACTGACATGTACAGCAAGAAGACCGTCTCTGCAAAGGTACAAGTCTAAGAAGACTTGGCACGATTATTATTATTTGGTTTGTGATTTTTAATGACAGACGATATTAACGAAATGATGGTGATATTTGTGCACAGAGCAAGAGTACAGCGAGCTCTATGAGGGAGTGGACAGAACAAGAAACACTACTACTACTCGAGGTACAAATTCTAAATTAATTGTGTGATGATGCAGATAATTCCTTTCGTAAACGTGAGAATAAGACAGTAGAAATGCGGAGCTAAATGTAGTCCTTGCTTGTCTCAGGGGTTGGAGATGTACAAGGACGACTGGAACAAGGTTTCAGAACATGTAGGGAGCCGTACGCAGGATGAGTGCATCCTGCATTTCCTGCGGCTGCCCATTGAAGACCCTTACTTGGAGGATCACTCCTCGTCACTGGGACCACTGGCCTACCAGCCGGTACCTTTCAGCCAGGCAGGAAACCCTGTCATGAGCACAGTGGCCTTCCTCGCCTCTGTCGTTGACCCACGTGTGGCCTCAGCTGCAGCCAAATCTGCTCTGGGTGAGAAGATTATGTTAAAGTGAATTTATTGAATGTCATTATCGATTACTCATTAGTCATCCCCAAATCTAAATTTTGCTTTACACCTTGACATGTCTCTCTCCCTCTCAGAGGAGTTTTCTCGTATGAAGGAGGAGGTTCCTGCAGCGCTTGTTGAGGCTCATGTGCGGCGGGTGGAGGAGGCAGCGAGGGTCAGTGGCAGACAGGACCCGCTGTATGGCCTTGAGGGTAGTGGCATTGCAGGCACTGGCCTGGAGGAGGGAGAAAGACCTGGTAGGATGGACACACTCACGTACAGCATGCAAAATTGCAAAAAAGAAAAAAAACTTTGAACTGAAAAATAAAAAGTGACTTGTCTTATCTCTAGATGAAAGCAGTGATGAAAGTAAGAGTGACAGCCAACCAGGTGAAGAGAAGAGGGAGGCCAAGGTATGATGCATGTTCGTTACAATTTAATGTTTCTGATTTGTGAGTTCTGCTGCTGAACTGCTGCGAAGCTCATTGTGCCATGTTTGCTTTCCCACACAGGACAGCAAAGATGGAGCGACTGAGGAAGAGGAGAAGCAGGCGGAGAATGGGAAGAAGGAAGAAGAAAGAGGAAGAGAACAAGAAGGAGAGAGGGAGGCGGACAAAACAGAGTCAGAGATGGGTACGAAAATGCATCTCAGTCAGATACGGGAAATACAGTGTTCTTGTTTCAAAGGTGAAAAAAAAGGAATGTTTTTTCCTCGTAGGCGATGGAGAGAAGGAGAAGGATGGAAAAGAGGGCACAGAGGAAGGACAAAGAGAAGCAGAGAGTGAAGGAGAGAGGAAGGCTAAGGTGGAGCGTGACGTGGGAGAGGGGAACCTGGCCACTGCTGCTGCATCTGCGCTCGCTGCTGCTGCAGTCAAAGCCAAGGTAGAGTTAATTATCACCTCAACTTGCTGTTTCCTTCATCACCCTGAGAAGAATAACGTTATGTTTTCGGGCTGACTTTAGGTTGACTTTTTTATGACATGCTATACTATGACTTTTTAATGACATTTTCATGACAAACTATACAGACTTTTAATGACATACTATACTATACATTTTTATGACTTTTTTTGTGACATACTTTACTATGACTTATATTTTCATGACATATTATACTATAACTTTTTTCTGTCATTTTTTCCCAAATGTTATTCTTTGACTTTTATTTATAAAATTATTTTATAATGTACTATAACTTGACTTTTTTGTAATGAAATTCCATGACATAAGATACAATGGCTTTTTTGACATTGTTTTTTATGACATACTATACTGTGACTTTTTTCACTTTTTTCGACAAACTATAGTATGACTTTTTTTTATATTTTTTTTCGTCATACAATATTATGATTTTTTTTATCACTTTTTTCGACATACTATACTATGACTTTTTTTAATAATTTTTTCGTCATACAATATTATGACTTTTTCACTTTTTTCGACATACTATACTATGACTTTTTCCACTTTTTTGACAAACTAGTATGACTTTTTTTATAATTTTTTTCATCACACTGACTTTTTTTTACCACTTTTTTCTACATACAATACTATGACTTTTAATCGACACACTTTTCTATGGCTTTTTTTCCACTTTTTTTCGACATATTATAATATTACTTTTTTTGATATACTATACCTTGACTTTTTCATGACTTTTTCTACTTACCACCACCTGAATGTGGAAGTCAAATACACAAAAAAGCATTCCTCAAGTATATCGTGTGAAATAGCTCAGCTGGTAGATACCTGGTTGGAATGCTGAAGGTTGTGGGTTTGATCCTTATGCAGGGCAGTTGGTTTTCAGGTCTAACTTCACATGAAGAAGTCAAATACAAAAAGCAACAACATCTGTTGTATTTGGTCAGATAGCTCAGTGTGGTAGATAACTGGTTAGGATACTGAAGGTTGTGTGATCGATCCTTATGTGGCACAGACAGTTTGACTTTTTTATCACTCTTTTCGACATACTATATTATGACTTTTTTATAATTTTTTGCAAAATAATATACCATGATTTATTTTTTCGACATACTACACTATGACTTTTTTATGAATTTTTATAACATACTATACTATGACTTTTTTCATGACTTCTTCGATAGACTATACCTTGACTTTTTCATGACTTTTTTGTACATACCACCACCCGAATGAAGAAGTCAAATACACAAAGAAACATTATTATATGTGGAATAGCTCAGCTGGCAGATATCTGGTTGGAACGCTGAAGATTATGGGTTTGACGTTTTAATGATTTTTTCGGCATACTGTATGTTCACCATGTTGTTGGAGGCATGCAACTACAAGGTGGTAATTCTTCTTATTTTCACATTTTCTCTAATATAAATTTCTCCTTCACTTTCTTCGTAGCACCTGGCTGCAGTGGAAGAGAGGAAGATCAAATCTCTTGTGGCTCTGCTGGTGGAGACCCAAATGAAGAAGCTGGAGATTAAACTGCGACACTTTGAAGAGTTGGAAACCATCATGGACAGAGAAAGGGAGGCTGTGAGTGAGGGATTCTGGGATATGTAGTATCTTAACAGAGTTATCAACCTAATTACAGTACAAAAACTTTAACTTTTTACTTTTTGTGTGTGTAGTTGGAGTACCAGCGTCAGCAGCTGCTGGCTGACCGTCAGTCCTTTCACATGGAGCAGTTGAAATACGCTGAGATGAGGGCCCGCCAGCAGCACTTCCAGCAGATTCAGCACCAGCAGCACAGCCAGGCCACGGGCCCTCATGCCAACCAGGCTGCCCCAGCTCCAGCTCCACCAGCCCAGGGCCAGCCTGCAAGTCAGCAAGCTCCCAGCACACCAGTGCCACAGCCGGCCCCCAGCCCTGCGCCTCCAGCTGCAGCTTCTGCCCCGACCCCTGAATCCCAACCACCTCAGGGTGCTCACACCTCGCCCCCCCGCCCCCCAGGCGCAACCTCAGCTTCCCACTCAAGCTCCAGCACCAGCACTACTCCTGTACTCCATGGTGAGTTTAAAGTTAAAGCACCATTTCGACCAGAACCTTTTTTAATACATGTAATACATTAATTATTTTAGTATATTCGTTTGCTATTTCTTTGCTATTTTTCAGCTCTTCGATCTGAATAGCCGTTGTCAAATATTTAAATGATTATAATTTGCGTGGGTGCCAATTAGTCCCTTTGCTAGATAATATACTAAATTCTTGACGCATACACTATCAGCTTTATTTGAAATATTTTCCCTGTTAACTTTACTTGAGCTCTCAAAACAATGTGTCAAAAAGTTGTACTTCTCAACATTGTTCTGCTCTTCCCCCGTTTCACCCCTCACAGAGCCCACCGCCCCTCTTCCCGGGGAAACACTCCACCCCTCCGCTCCGGTCCCACCTCCACAGTGAGAGAAAAATACATGCCTGAGAATCCGAATGACTCTGACCACTTTGAATCCTGCCGGTATCATCTGAAATGAAGAAGTCATAAACCGAAGGAAGTGAACACAACTTTCATGTTCAGCTCTTTTTATTTAGTTTTTTTTTTTTTTTAGAACAATTGATGCGAGAAAGAAAAATATGATTACATCTTAATCAAACCAGCTCTACTTTGACTCTCTGTTGAAAAAGAAGTCCCTTTTAAATTCAATCTGCCTATGAAGAAAATGTACTTTCAAACAGAAGCTGTTCATCCCGTGCGGTCGGTTGGACAGCAACATCTCACGTCATAATTTTAAGCTTAACACCAGAGATCTGGTGAACTAAGAGGGTCTTACCATCATGCTGCCACTCAAGGAGACGAAGAGAAAAGACTCATCTTGTTTTTTCAGTGTTTTGGACATTGTTGTCACAGCTTGTGAAGTCTCGTGCTTCACTATCTCTCCAGAGCCCCCCCATCCTGTACTGTAGGTACTAATTAAATATATGTAAGACAAAAATGCACTTTTAACATGTTTCCCAAGGTCTCATTGAAAGACTTGAAGCATCCATGAAATTGAACTTTAGCACTTATATCATCGTTTTATTGTCTTAAATACTCTTTCATGCTGAAGGTTTTGGAAACTTGATTGGGAATGTTACTTTTTCCTCTCTATTTTTATCTGTATTACATGGACAAACGGTCACTCTACAGGGTCTGGCCTGGAGGTCACATGTCTAAAACTAACGTCCCTCTCCAGAGAAATGTCTGTAATGAATGAAAACAAATCAAAAGCCAGTTGGAAATTAAGTTGGTTTGGATGCAGTTTGAGACAATGTACTGTAAACTGGATTTTCTGTTACAAACACACCTTACGTTGCCCTGTAATGTTAATATTTGAAAGTACTGACAGCATGAGATCATCATCCTGAAGAGACCTCTCTTTAAATATATCTTAATAATGTCCCTCCTTTCAACAGCACTTAGAGAAAAACATGTCAGCGAGGAGCTTCATGTTTTTCAGATCTGGAAGAACTCAAAGCATCCAGGTTGTAGTTTTGTGAGGAATGTAGTTTTGTTCAAAAGGAATGACTGAAAGTCTGAGAATAATAATTCTACCAGTGAAGTGTTTTATTCATAATTGACTTTGTGTTAATTGCTCAACCAAAATGTTTTTATAATCATGTGTATCTCACATTTATTCAGTGAGTTTTATTGTGGTTGCTTGGGAATTGAGAGGATTTTTTTAGCAGCTTGTTTTTCGCTGGTGCATTTCAAGTTACACATGGAAGAAATGTGAATGCTGTCAAAAAAACAAGAGAGCTTGCACCTTAAACAGCTGACAATGAAGAATTGTGTCCTTAATATCTGCAACAATATCCTCACTTTTTATCCTATCAATTTTTATAATTTTTTACTGTCTGTTTTTCCATCTCCTTTCTTTGATATGTCAACATTGTAACTGTATATTATTACCTTTGTAGCCTATATTTACCCTCTCCACTGTTGTGTATGAATCAGGCAGGTTTGTTGAATCTGTCTTGAGATGTGACTGTGAGCATGTGTGTATGTGAACGCATGCCATTAAGATCTGTAAATCACATTACCATTCAGTTTTATTTCCAGTGCCATTCGTCGTGTGTCGCAAAGTTTGAAGAATTAAAAAAAACAGGCTTCGTTCCACACACGACACGTCACGTCAGTGTCATGAAATATAATCCAGTCAGAAGGTGAAACTTTACAGTTAATGTCCGTCAAGCCAGTATTGCAGACCTCACCGATGTTGTGAGCGTAAATGGACTTCTTTTATCTGTGTTATTACTACATTGTGTGGATTTTGTGATATGAAATAAGTGTATGTTCAGTTTCTGTATGTTTTTCACTATGCTGAAGGTAGCAGCAATTGCATTGATTATTATACAGTAGAAATCAATTTTTCCTCAGTAAATCATCACATTCGTGCTGACAGTTACTCTGGCAGTTTGTATTAAAATAAAAGCAAAACAAAAGAGGTTCAGGTTTTAATTACAAAATGTTGGAGAAAGAATAAAGATGTGAAGAGGAAGTCATTGTGTGGAGAGGTTTGTTTTTTTTGTCAGCAACTTCACAGACGGGTAACACAAATAAGAACCACACATAAGAAGGTACAGTAAATGTCGGAATGAATAAAGTAGTTTACTGGTTTGTCAGGAAGCTGAAGAATAGAGATTCAAAGATATATCACACTACTGTTGTAATGAAATCTCTCCACTGACTACCAATTGTAAGAATACTACAAAAAAGTGATAGTATAGTATGCCATAAAAATATAATGAAAAAGCCATAGTATATTATGTCATAATAAGGTCATAAAATAGTATTTTATAAAAAGTTATAGTATAGTGTGTCATAAAAACTCTAAGCATGTCAAAATATTTTCATAAAAGTCATAGTATAGTATGTTATAAAAAAGTCATAATATAGTGTCTCATAAAAAAGAATGTCAAAAAAGTCTTAAGAAACTCATAGTATAGTATGTCGAAAAAAGTGATAAAAAAAGTCATACTATACTATACATACTATGTATGTCGAAAAATGTCATAGTATAGTATGTTGTAAAATGTCAGAGTAAAAGTGATAAAAAGTCACAGTATTTTATGGCAAAAAAAGTGATCAAAAAGTCATAGTATACAGTAGTATGTCGAAAAAACTGATAAAAAAGTAAACTATACTATACTACTATAGTATGTTGAAAAAATGTCATAGTACATTATTGTCCCAAAAAGTGATCAAAAAGTCATAGTATAGTATGTCGAAAAAAGTGATGAAAAAAAGTCATAGTATGGTACTGTATGTCATAAAAATTTCCCAAAAAGGCATAGTATTGCCACAAAATTAAAGTCAAATGTCATAGTATGCAATAAAAGTCATAGTATAGTATGTCATTTTTGGGGAATTATGCCAATTCCCCCACATATGCAAGTAAGCATCCGGCAGTTTCCAAATGCTGGGGACCCATACTGTACATTTCTAACATAAAAAACAACTTTTTTAGGCTCACAATAGGGCTCTATCAGCCTGCAAATAGACTTTTTTTTTTTATATAGTAATTAATATTTTCCTGATATGACATTTATTTTGCTGATAACGATAAGGTTATATTTTACAGAGATTATACGGATATTAATAGTTTTCTAAGATAATGTTTTGTAATGTATCTATAACCTATAAAGAAATATTCGATCCAAGCAGAACACTCAGAGGCACTTTGGAAACCAGGGGTTTTATTCAATACTGTTAAATGTCACATGTCACATTATCATATCCATCCAAATAAAAACAAAAAAAAAATCTGTTTACAACAAGACTGACAGGATGATTAACAAAGATGGAACAGGTGAAATCATCGAGGGAACCTTACTGCCCATTGTACCTGCGAGGCTGAAGAATGTTTGGAAAATGAGATGAAAAGGGTTTCTTCACATTAGACAGAAAAGGCACTTTTCAAAATAAAATAAAGATGTCCAAAAAAGAAAAGAAAAGAAAAGACAAGCTTGTTGGAGGTAGGATGACACGGATGGATGGAAGAGCAAGACAAGACAAACAATACAAAAATATTCAGGAATAAAATTAAAGCTGGAAGTGTGTTTCTGAAATCTTCAACCGCTCATCACCATCCGGACGAGTTCTGTCACAAGAGCAAAAGAAGAAACTTCAATCAGCTTCAAATCTGAAGAAGGTCCAATAAAAGCAGGAACAAACTTCACATACAACATCTGTCAGAAGGGATACAGGCTCTCCTCGCCAGCAAAGACGACCAAAAACATGGAACAGGTTCGAATATCAGATCTGATCAACATTTGGCCTTATGCACAATAATAAAACATGAAACGCAACTTGGGAAAAAAAGAGGGGAAGAACAGGAGGTGAGACATCTGGAAAGATAAATACATTCAGACATAAATATTAACGAGTAGCACGGCCACAGAGCGGGCAGCAGCAACTGAAGGAGAACACTTTACCTATTAAGATTTTTTAATGTATACTGTATTTGTTTGCATCATTTGAGTTTATTGTATTTTCACTGTTTCACTTTTTGTACCCGGTGTCTGTATGGTAGGGCTGCACAATTAATCGAATATTAATCGCGATCACGATTTTGGCTTCCCACATTTATATGAACACGATCGACTGCGATATTTACGTTTAAAATGCGTGTTCTGCTCATAGGAAACTCTGCTGCATATCAAATCAAGCACTTCCAACATCTTCCTTTTCGACATCGAGCAACCCTAATTTGTACAATAGCAGGAATGTAGCACAGCATGAAAGTGAAAGCAGTGCTCTGTTTATTTTAATGTGAAAGTGCAATCAAAATATGTTGTTGCTAAAAATCAGTGAATAATCGTGATAAATAAACATGATCTTAACATTGATCAAAATAATCGTGATTAATACAAGGCTTTTATTCTGAAATATGTGCAGGACAGTGTTGTAGAACATGCAGTGACTTGTACAGCTCCGGTATTGTGGATTATTACTATTATTTACAAATTACCACACGTTTCTAAACCTTTTTCTGTCTAAAATAAATATAAATTACATTTATAATGAAATGAAATGGCCATTATGAAAGGCAAACTCTATGTAGAAAGAAAGGGCTGGCAGCAGCGGCAGAAACGCAGCTGGTGTGAACAACCGATGCCTGAGTCACGCAGTAGTTCAGCAAGGCAGCCGTCAGGCGCTGCTCATACGGGCGATGTGTCCAGACCATAAGAAAGGTACTTTAACCGCTATGCTGCACTCCCACTGCATGTTACGACATGTACACACTTCTTCACTCACTATCTAGATGAGAGTGAGGCCCCTGTGCAGTGGTGGGCTGTTTCTCCGTCTGACTCAGGAGATGAGCAGTGAGGAGGGCTTTCAGGGGTTTGCTCATACCCTCAGGGCTCAGCTGGACATGATGTGGCGGACAAAGGCTGTGAGGCGGGAACGCCGAGTCAGTGAGCACGTGACACAAAGACACAATGACCCTCGTTGTTTTGTACGTCCACAACAGAAGTGTCGCATATTTTCATGAGGCACATTGCACAGCGTAAGACTTTGTATAAAGTGAGTGCATCTTTCCATAAACTGTGCAGTTGTACCTTCATAGTTAATGCAGCCATTGGCATCTTCATGTCCAGCTAAAAGAGTCTCCACCTCCTCCTCTGTCATTTTTTCACCTGGAACAAACAAAGAAGAATTTCTATGCATTTTAAGACACAGTAAAGAAAAGAAAGACCGACAGAAAAGGCAGCATGCTTGTTTACATTGTTCTTGGCTGAGATAATAGCCTGAAGGGATTTTACTTTGCATGACAAGAAGACATACACAAGTCAGCTCAGCTAGATAAAAATGAATGACAAGTGTTTGTGTTTTGGAGGTTTTATTGACTTGCCTAATGTTGTGAGAACATGACGCAGCTCTGCTCCCATCACGGTACCGTTTCCCTCCTTGTCAAAGACACGCAGACCCTCTACGATATCCTCAAAGGAGCCCTGGTCCTTGTTCTTAGCAATGGCCTGAAGCATGGGCAGGAACTGTTCAAAATCCAACATCTTGTAGTTCATATCTGCAGGTCAATCAATAACAAATGTTTTTTTTATTTTAAAACACCTCCAGAACCGTTATGAAATGGGGCAGATTTGTATGGATGTCAGTAAGCTTGCATGAGATTTATAGAGCCTCTCTTTTTTCCCAGCATAGGCAAAAAATGGCAGTACAAATGCAGTTTTCACAATATCAAAGCTTTAGGCTAAATGCTCATTTATTAAAGGTGCTAAATGTGATGTTCAAAGCATTAAAGCATAAAACAACTATTTGCTATGTAAAGATATAGAGGAGTAATGTCTGAGAGAGCAGGGAATGAAGTTGCTCTCCCTCTGTGTGCGTCGTAATACGAGCTTCCCCTCGCCTTGCTGACATTGCTGGACCAGCCATGCGTGCTTTTAGTGCATGTCTGTGCATGTGAGCGTGCCCCACTGGCTCACCGTATGACTCCAGGCCGTGAGCCGTGAGTCATACGGTGATTACAGCTGGTAACGCCGTCCCGACTGACGGCGTTGTCGCAGAAGCATAGCACCCACCCTATGGTTCCCCCCCTGGTTAATACTGTTATCTCTGTCAGCACGTTCGCCGTAGTTTGCAGTGTTAGCGCTGTTATCGCCGTTAATGATGTGCATCACATTGTGGTTTACACAAATCCTTATATTCTCATTGATTTGAAATATAGAAATAGCACCACTTTTGCACATTGCGCACACCTTCATACATACAAACTACTGTCAACATTAGATCCACATCCCAGAGGACCTTACGGAGTTCATTAACGTGAGGAGTGAACTTGCAAGGCTTTCATAGGTCATCAATACTAAAAGTAGAGTTGTTCCTGCATCATGGCCACTTGCAACTACTGTTTTAGAGCAGCGAAGAAGACCTGTTCAGTATATAAGGCTTCCATTTCGAGGGGTGGCAGTACTCTTGTAGTGTGTGTGTGAATATTGCACCCTGCAGGACAAATTAGCACACAGGCTGTCAACTGAGAATACAGAATCATTTATTCCTAGCTTCACTTATTTATGTTTTTTGTAACTGACAAACTAAACGATAAAAGAAAGTTCTATTGCATTCATTCTCTGTATGTATTTGTACATGTTTTACAAAGGGTTCAACCTGAGCCAGGCCATACAACAAAGATAGTTATCATATCGCACCCATACATGGTCAGTAGTAAACAGCTGTTAAATAACAATAACTTTTTTTATCACGCAAGTTCGCAAGTATCGGGAAGGAAAAAATGGTATCGTAAAATCTAAAGAAAAAAACTAAAAGAAATGCGCTGTCCTGTATGCTCATGTCTGGGGTTGTAATGAGGGGTTAGAATGGTACACTCAACTGAACTGTTAGCCAAGGCAACGATAATGTAGGTTAATTGGTCTATTTTAGTTGTGGATGTTGAATCAGATGCTTGCCTTCTAACTTGGGGTTTCCCAGGACCTTGAGCACCTCAGCATTGACAGGGTTCTGTCCAAGGGCCCGCATAACGTCACCGCACTGGCTGAAGGTTATCTTCCCCTCACCCGTCCGGTCAAACAAAAGGAAGGCCTCCTTGAACTCTAATATGGAGACAGAGAGGACAGAGAGGTAGAAGTGAGATTCAGTTGTACAGTACATTAACAAACATTATTCAGACATTCAGACAGCTGATACCACTGCACAAGTTGTTTTGACAGTAGACATATGCAACTAAGTCTCCGCATTTTCGCAGTTGCGTGGCAGGAGGGATTCCTGACACTACTGCGTAGGTAGGTAGGTAGGTAGGTAGGTATCTATCTATCCATCTATCAGCTGAAACTGTTGCGACAATAACGCATTATCGCAAAGTTCTGGAAACATGAACGTGATAAAAACATGAACACAGTCGGGATTCAAAGTACTGCTGCCTATCAATGATGCATTCACCTCATAAATAATGAAATAAAACAACTCATCTCTAATTGATAGGACATTAGCAGCTTTAATAGTAGGTATCCAGTTCACTTAATACATCCATGGCTCACATAAATACGGGCGGCCATCAGATTTAAAGACCTCAACCACATTGTTGAAATCATCTAAATCTCAGCCATGACATTAAAAATCTTTTAATCTTTTAGATAACACTAAGCTACACTTTCTGTACTCGAACACAACAAACTGTGTCCGGCTGACACTCGCATTTCCACCATGGATGTATTCCTCTATTCCACCGTTTTCTTCCAGCGACACGTCACCTCGTCAGATTTCAGAACGAGACTTCTCCTTGAGCGAGACTCTGTCCATAATGTCAGACACTCATAATAACAATCAGAGCCTCTCAGGGCAAAAACAAGCACTTTTAGTGGACGTAAATGACGGTGCCAGATTGCCCCAATAGGATTACATAGAGTGCTGTAGTCCCGACCCTTCCGGTGGACCCAATGGAACCTTATTTCGGAATAAATACGAACAGTCCCAACACCTCTAAGTAACTGGTGTCCTGCATCAATGTGTACTATCTGTTCAAACAAACTGTTTTAGTGAGGGCCACAAGACTAGTTAGTGACATCTGCCACGCCTTTAAGCACACCAGAGCAGTGAGGGCTGGGCCAACACCCTGATCCCAGCCCCAGCATGCAAAAACAAACATGCTTTTACTTTTTTGCAGGTTAGTAGAGCATTCTGTGGCACTCGTAATGAATTCAGATAGCATTTGTCAGGTGTTAAGTCATGACAAGTATTTAACACACAAACGTTGAACCTCACAGTTAGAAAATGTTTAGTTTATTAGCTGTATATCCTCAGTCTGTCAAAGTTACCTGAAGGGGTCCTGAGGTTTGCAGAGACAACAGTCGAGCTACAGGGTCAGAGTGACAAAGTCATAAAGCTATTTCATATATTACCACGATGTTTATATAACCTTAACCCAGGGGTCTGCAACCTGCGGCCCCGGAGCCACATGTGGCTTTTCAGCTCCTCTCCAGTGGCTCCCTGTGGAGTTTTAAAAATGGAAATGAATAACTGTTTTTTGTTTAAATTTTCATTTTTATTTATCAGTGTTGTAGGTCTATGGTACGACGGAGTATTAGGGCCACATTGAGGAAAAAAATTTAAATCTGAGATTTCGAGAATAAAGTCATAATATTATGAGAAAAAAAGTCATAGGTTTACGAGAAAAAAAGGCGCAATATTACGTATTTAAGTCAGAAGTTTAAGAGAAAAAAGTCGTAGTATTATGAGAATAAAGTCATAATATTATAAAGTAGTAATTTTACGTGTTATTTTCTTTTTTTTCTTGTAAATGTATGACTTTATTCTCGTAATATTACGACTTTTTTTCTCGTAAAGTTACGACTTTATTCTCGTAATATTACAAATTTTTTTCTCGTAAAGTTACGACTTTCTTCTCGTAATATTACGACTTTTTTCTCGTAAAGTTATGACTTAATTCTTGTAATATTAAGACTTTTTTCTCGTAAAGTTATGACTTTATTCTCGTAATATTAAGACTTTTTTCTCGTAAAGTTATGACTTTATTCTCGTAATATTAAGACTTTTTTCTCGTAATATTATGACTTTATTCTCGTTACATTACGACTTTTTTTCTCGTAAAGTTATGGCTTTCTTCTCGTAACATTCCGTCTTTTTTCTTGTAGAGTTATGACTTTATTCTCGTAATATTACTACGTTTTTTCTCGTAAAGTTATGACTTTCGTCTCGTAACATTACGACTTTTTCCCCGTAATATTATGACTTCATTCTGTAAATCTCAGATGTTTTTTCCCTCAATGTAGCCCTAATACTCCGTAGTACATTTGCACTTGGGCCCTCACTGCATTAGACTTATATACTATATACTTAGACTATAAACTGTTACCTTCATCACAATGATCAAATGTTTTGCAGCTGACAGATTTTTTTTCCATTTATTTATTTTTGCCTAAAATGTGTGTTTTGATAGTAAAGGTTGCTGACCCCTGCTTTAACCCATCATTAAGAAGAGAGAGAGAAATCCCCTATGTTAATCAGATGTTAACTCACCCATGATCTGGTCCTCTGTGAAGTCAGACTGGTGGAAGCAGGGTTACAGGGGGAATAACATAATAAACAGGTGTTAGTGTGATGTTATGCTTCAAGTTAATCCTGCATTAACGCTGAGGCACAGTGAAGATAAAGGATTGTGGCTAAAGGCTTAAAGCTAGACTGAGTGCAGCAGGCCAGCAGAGAGATGCGCAGCTAGCTCAACGTTACCTGGGTTACATGTTTCTCTCAATCACTGAATGAAGAACAACGTGTTCGTCATTTATTACACATCTATTAAAAGCAGCTACTTGTATAGATTCATCTGGAGCAGTATCGGTACTCACCATGTCGGTGTGTTAGTGTTTGTTGGAGGACAGACGGGCGAGGGTCTGTATCTCCTCTGAGCTGATGATGAGCAGGACAGCAGCAGCTACACCGGCTAGCAGTGCATCACTGATGACGTCACAGCAGCTTATCTAGCAGCAGCCAATCGCAGGCCTCTATTTCACAGTTGCATTTACTCCCATTTCTTTTGCAGGCGTGCAGCTACAACACTGCCACACCCCCTCTGTACATCCTCCTGAGACCCAGCCCATTGACATGTGTCCTCTGTAGTGGACATTTTGTCCACATGCATATCCTTTTACTCTTTTGACTTACTCTATCAACCCCTGGTGTATTGTAAAGAGGATATCATGGGCTTTCCAGTGATATGGCATTTTTTAATCAAATTGAATGTATTATTGGTTTAATATCACTCTATCGACATAATCTGTTCATTTTTTTATGTCTTTCAAAAAGCCTAAATTGTAAGATTTTCTTTTAACCCTAAATAGGAAGGAAATTACACAAAAAAAGTAATTGGAAGACTCCTTTTTTACTCGGTTCCCAGGAGGTTATACTGATTATTAAATACTAGGTAATCATATAAATAGTACTAATCAAAAAAGCTTCTACATAACTGATAACTGTATTCTGTAAAGAATAATGCAAATTTGTGGATATTTGATTTTGGGTATAAGAATAATGTATGCATGGTCGGATGCTGTGTATTGTATATATGTATATATACATTTCAGATTTCGCAATCGTGGCGGCGTCACAAACTTTCTCATAATAACATAATATTGATTCATATTTGATCAGCGCTGACTAGTTTGACCATTTGATCAGAGTTCACGAGTGATTGACAGCCGGCTCTCATAGACGGCAGCTGGACAGCAGACCTCAGATCAGCTCTGACTGCTTGTTTTCCTCCAGTCTGTGAAATCTTGCAGATGCCGTTAGGAGCACCGGAGGACACCGGAGGAAAGAGAGGCGCATGATTTTTTTCAGGTTACCTGTTTCATGTACTACTGTCACGATATAGCGACCGTTTTATAAAAATAACTTTTTTTAATCATATTTGCTCCAATCTCGCCTACTTCAGCTATAATGCGTTATCGCGTTAACTTTGACAGCCCTAATATATTCACCGGTCAGCCATAACATTAGGACAGAGTGGGCACCCTGACCGGTCTGCGGCTACGCAGCCCCATACGCAACAAACTGCGATCCACTTTGTGTTCTGACACCTTTCTATCGGAACCAGCATTAACTTTTTCAGCAATTTGAGCTACAGTAGCTCTTCTATTGGATCGGACAACAGGGGCCAGGCTTCGCTGGATGAGCAAGATTGTTGGTAATTTTAAACATTAGGCAGGAGTTTGCAAGGAAGACAAAATTATCAACGGTCAAAAGGTTGTACTTTGCAGTTATAGGACAGTGATGATAGTTTTTTTTGTCTCATCACCACCTTTCACTCAAGAGGCAACAGCACTGATTTCATGCACTTCTGCAGTCATTTGACACAACACCCTTTCAAAACCCTAAAAATACAAGGAGTTTAAGCCGGTAATGTGTCCCAATGTGTGTATCCACCTTGTTCTCATAATTAGGACAGACGTTTTTGACATTTTCTAGTGGGAAGATTCATGGCTATGTTTAGTTCAAAACAACTTTTTCCCTTGAAATATGCACAATTTCTTGGGAGAATGCACAACAGGTTGGAAAGTCCCATCTAGACATGGCCATTTTCATGCAAGGATGAAAGGAACTAAGAAAACATGAAGAGAAGATGTAAATTATGACGGTAGGTTGATGCATGTCAGTGGGTTACCTGATTAAGATGATGTTCATGTGGATCTTATAATTCAAAATACTGAGTAGCATATTCAAATGAATATGGACTAAGATTTCCAGGGAAAAAAAATAATTTTATTGTTGGATTGGTAATTTCATCAGGCACCAACGCTGGTAGACATATTCTGCTTTCAAATTTACAGAGACACTGTGTGACTGTCTGAATGTTCAAGAATAAATGGGTAGTTGCATTTAATCTTCATATTAAATAAAGACACATGACGAATCCTTTTGGATGAATGATTTCCCTCCCTTCATTTAGCTTCTTCTGCCTCGCCACACTGAAATCGGACAAAGTCCAGCACACGAGCCTGTTGACCCCTGAGGAACTGTGCCACAGTCCTGCTGGGGTCTCCCAAGAAGGTCTGAGGCAGCAGGCGAGTCTCACTTTCACCGCAAGGCAGGTCATCCATGTTGCCCAGGGACACAGGGGCCTCTCCCACTACGTGCTGTCCCAGCTTACGTCCTAGAACTTCCCGTTCTCCCTCCTTTCCACCATGAAACACGACCAGGGAGCCGTATCGACCCATGGCCACTTCAGTCTGGCCGCTCACGCCACCGTGTACATACGAGCCGATGTGCCACTCAGCAGGGACACCCACCGTCACCGCCCGCCTCACTGACATATTCTCACCGAGGCGACCTGAGAGGAAAGAGGGAAACATGTTTTATCAGTGAATGGTGCAATAAACTGATGTCAGCAAAACTACTTCATTTCCTAGATGGTAAAGAATTCATTTTGAGGTCTGAATGGTTTCTCGAGTATAAAGTATTTTCAGTTCTTCTAGGCCCAAATATTTTGTGTCTGTTCTTCTTTCTTTCTTTGCTGTTAAGAAACTACAATGTGTACATTTTGCCATTTAATGACATCATGATTGATTTACTTTTAATGTTAGAATATCAGTATAAAGCGCAGCAGGAATGAGTCCTAAACCCCCGGAAATTAGTTAGTAGTTTAGCACTTCGTGCTCCCTTGTCTGGAAGTCAGTGTTTTTTTTTTTTAATTGTTTTTTACTTAGATGCCTAAAATAAGGTCTGTGGTTAACACAAGCTTTAGAGATTTTAACATTTTGTTCTACGACATAAAATACATCAGTAAATATCCCACGTGTTTTTAAAATAATAAAGGCGGTTGCTAACAAGTGGCTAAATGAGACTACTAAACGTCATCACGCAGAACCCTAGTCCGCCTTTAGCTTCGTGGTGGCGACGTGAAGTCATGCGCCCGTGTTGTAGTTTGTTTATAGCCAAATGTTAGCTTTTTACTTCTGGCGATTACATTCACACTTCAAATCAAATCATAGAAGTGGTGTTCATTTGTGAAGATTATCTTGCTGAAGAAAACCTGTAATTTTCATAAATGTTTATTTGGCACAGGGTTTATTTTCTGTAATAATATAAAATCAAATGGCTGGCCAATTGGCTTTTTGTCGAGGGAACCAGTGCGATGCCAACTTCCTAGTTGGCCTACAAAATAACGTCACTCTATAGTGCCGCAGGGATGACGTATTTTTGTAGGCCTATTTTTTTTTTTTTTTTTTTTTAAAGTTATTTTTTTGGGGGCATTTTCCATTTTTATTGACAGGACAGTGGATAGAGTCTTGGAAAGGGGGGAGAGAGAGAGAGAGTGGATGCGGAAAGGGCCACAGGCCGTATTCGAACCCGGGCCGCCGCGGTCAGGACTGAGCCTTGTTACATGGGCGCCCGCTCTACCAACTGAGCTAGCCAGGCACTGTAGGCCTATTTTTAAACCTGCAATAAGTGGAAACAAGTTGTGGAAAAAAATGACATATTACCTTTTAAGTTGATATTTGCAAACAGTTGCTTATTTAAATATCCAGCACATACGGAGCGCCGGTAGCATTCATTCGTATTTGTGTCCACCTGACGAACGTAAATCCAATATTCACCCTCATTTAGCTCTGATTTTGGTCTCTACCAGCTCCTGAGGGAAATATCTGGCTCTTTAGCTTCCAAAAGCTCCACTATGCTAACCAGCTTAATGTGTCTGTTTGCATATATAAGCACTTTGGTCAACTTACAGTAGATAAACATTATGTGGATTTACCAGTTTTCCCTTTTGTTTGAAACCAAAACAATGAATTGAAAAGTGTCACTTTAGGAACAAAACAACGTTTTCTTACTGACCTATTGTGAGAGCGACCCGATCAGAAAGTGAAGCTCCATCATCCAAACTGAGTTTGTTTAACTCATCACCTGCCAGGACACTCTGAAAACATGAGTGAGCAGAATCAGAGCAGAGCAAAGGAAACAGGGCTGGTGCGTTCTGACACCCTCAGTTAACAGTGTTGCCTTCAGTTGCACGCAGTCATACAGTATATTCCGTCCTATCAGCATCGACCTCCAGAAGTCTTTTATACAGTAACACTAAAACCTGTAAAAACCAGCATAGATCATTATTCCCACACAACCTGATGGATGTTTCACGGAGGAGAGATAAGCCAGAAAATTACAGTTGCAGTTCAGTTTATACCAGTTTCATTAAATTAAGTTCCAATTCTGATTAATAATGTCAAGTTTGTGTGTGCACATTTAAAAGCAAGTTGAATAGTAAGATGCAAATCACTGATGACAGAAGCAAGATAAGTTCTATCATGCATATGATAAAAATAATGAATGTTGCTGCTTAAAAGATTGGCAGTTAAGTCTGCAATTGTATACTTGATCAATAGGTCTTTTTCACAGCACATATTTTGACTCGTCACAGTAGGAAAAGCAAACTAACTACATTAACAATGGCTCCCTTAAGCCCTGACAGTGTGAGCCAGCAGGCATAATACCAGGACCCTGAACTGAAGCAGCCATCATCAATTTTATTATTTATACCTGAGCTTTTCCTACTGCGTCTTTTGTTAAAAATGCCTATTGTATAATAATAATAATAATAATAATAATAATAATAATAATAATAATAATAATCATGATAAATCAATATGAAGCCACATCAGTATAGCCGGCCTCTTTTTGTGTGTATTTATATATTTAAAGACCTGAAATCACATTATGGGAGTTTCCAGCCTCCAGCTCTACAGTGAACAGAGAAGTTTCCCTCAGTTGCACCTCCTGCAGTCAGTATGTGGTTTTACCTTCACATATCCTGCATGGCTTTGGGTTTTATTCCGGTGGTGAGCCAAGGTGGCAAATGCCGCATCCTTAACCAGCTGCTGGAACTTCTCATTACGGGCAACAAAGTCTGTCTCACAGTTAACCTGCATCAAGCAGACAAGAAGAAAGACAACAGATATTGCTGAATGGTAAATATCCTTGAAATGTCTCAGACAGTACTGATCTCAACTAAACAGACAAATACTACTAAACATCTTTAATAGAACCTTTTACTGTAAGCTCCACATAGACTGCACAAAATACGGACGCAACTAAGGACTTAATGTGAAATATAATACAAAATACTTCATATTACTCACGAGCACAGCTGGGAAAAAGTGTATTCTACAAAAATGGAAATCTGAACATCCTCCTTCACAGAGGCAATGATTAAATGAATTAAAATCCTACAGTACACCTGAAAAGATCCTGTATAGTGTGAGGAGGAAACCAGCAATGTATGAAAAAAGATGGGTCTCTTTTCTGGCCATACTACCATCATTACATCCTCATTGATAGTGAAGTAGTATGGAAATGTGTCCTACTGTGCTCTTATTATGTACTTAATGTTGTATTACTTTACTAACATACATTAGAACCTCACACCTTACTTAATTCCATGTTTATTTTATTCCATTTTTTAATTGTGAACTAGGGAGAAATTTCTACCATTCCAGGGCTGTGTGTGGGGGGGGGAGTACTTTGTTTGTTTCCATGGTTGTCTGTTTTTGTATTTGTTCTGTGTATTTGCTGAATGTCATCACGTCAAACAAACTGGAAAGTGATCAACTTAAGTAATGGCGCTGGCCTTACCTCCACCATAACTGCAGCTTTATCTCCTATAAACAGACCAATCAGACCCTCTTTGGCTTTGCGACCCTCCAGCTTGTTTGCTTTGCTCCAGCCCTCCTTCTGGGCCTGCTCATGTAGCCAGGTCTCTGCCTGAAGGATTAATCAATAACACAGTCACAATAACACAGTCGTTTCAGTAGTCAGTCACCATGTAAATATGTTGTTGTTGTACCACACCTGTATTGTGAGTGCAGATAGAGATTGAGAGTAGGGTGACCAGGTGTCCAACTTTATGAGGGACTGCACAGCATTTCTATCCCTTGTGCCACATATTGAGACGATGTCCCACATTTTCATTGGCTCTAGTTTTCAAAAGTCAACCCACTGCAGGACAGACGCTTTTTTAAAAATCTGGCTTCTATCCAATGACTGAAGAAATCAGGGAAGGCTGTCATCACGGCGCTGTGTTTGCTGTCAAACTGCGGACACGTGGGTCAAGTGCAGGTTGACCTTTCACCGCTATGCCCAACGCAGAAAATCGCGAGTAACCGTAAAGTCACTATGCAGATTTAGGCAGAATATGATGGAAACTACCACAAAGAAAAGGAAGAGCAGCTACGACAAAGACTGTGAAAGTACTTATAAGTATTTATAAGCCGGTGGAAGGCGATGCTCAGAGTCTTTTATGAAATTTGCCAGTTATTTTTCAATTTCACACAGGGGGGGAATACGACATGAAGCGACACAGTTCATGTGAGTCTCACAAGAAACATGCGGCTCAAAGAGAGATGTGCCAATCTATGGATGCATTCGGGCAAAGCATAGAGATGTTATAAGATAAGGGGCAGAATAGAAATGATTATCATATAAATTAGATAGACATTATATATAAAAATTGTAGACTACCTCTCAGCCTTGGTAACGTGTCCCACATTGTCCCACACAAACATGCTCTTTGTCCCACATTTGGCTTGTTGTGATCTGGTCACCCTAATTGAGAGAGGAGGGTTACTGTACCTGTGCCATGTCATTATCAAACTTCTCCAGGGCTTTCTTGCAGTTTATGAAGGTGTAGCCGGTGCTTTTCCGCAGTTTCATCAGGAGGGCTTTCTCAGTTGCCAGAAGCTGACAACCTGTGTGTAACGACTGGACATGATGGCAAATGCTGACCTGAGGATGACAGATGAGAGAAGGTGTAGTAGTACACATTGTATAGCACTACTTTAAAAAAGCCCAGTGACCTAGGCTTACTCCAGACAGTCCCATGCACAAATCTGTAACAACAAATGCCTTTTTTTAAGAAAAATATTCTACAGAGATATCCACCCATAATGATATCTAACCAAACATGAAATAATATTTTTTTTTAATATATATTTTATTTATTTGCACATATATAAAACTGCACAAAATCCAGTTAATGAAAAAAAAAACTAGAAATGTGTCAGGAGAGGTCAAGAAGCCACAGGCCTCCCCCAACCCCAGGAGAAATAAATAACAATAACAAAAAAGGAAGAAAGATCTAAACAACGTAATTATTCATTATTATTTTATAATAACAAGAAGCACACAAAATGTGCAGAAAAACCTAACCAAAAAGTGGAAAACAATCCAATAAAAACAATGAAATACATACAAAAAAACAGTACAGAAAAAAAATATATATATATCTAAACATATCAGAAATATTGAATTAAATATGAATTAAATGTGATGATAATTTCCTTTTAAAATGTTCTAAGGATAACGAGCTCTTGATAACATGTATTATATTTTGGTGTTCCATATTTGTACACCAGATATCTGAGGGAGTACTGGCCATGTTGTGTTTTATAAAAAGGCAATATAATAAAATCAGGATGAATTAACAACACAGAGGTAGCTCAGTGAAACTGGCCCAGTGACAGTGAGGAAGTAAAGAAGATAAGATAACAAAGACAGCTCCAGCTGCAGGTAACATGATATATAAAGTATAAAAGCTCACCTTTGTAACGCCTCTTGTAATTGTTCTGAATAAAAAGGTTAAAGACATCTTTACACCCTGATGAAGTGAGCTGACTTATGAAAGCTCAGTGTCATTGAAATACACGCTGTGTACGGAGGCCGCGCAGGGACAAAAACACTACAGTCGCTTATTACCCCGCAGCGCCCCCTGCAGGGCGGGAGGACAGCTGCAGCCACACTACACTTTACATTACCACATTTACTCAAGTACCCTACTTCAGTACAATTTTGAGGTACTTAAGTATTTCCAGTATGTGCTACTTTATACTTGATTAAGTGCATTGTCAGGAGCTTGTTTGGTCTGTGTGTGTTATTATGGAAGTTTTTATTGGACTTTATTAGTTGTAATCCACAGAAGACATTCCACAAATGTGTACCATGATTTCCAAATATTTCAGTATCCACAAACATGTATTTTTGTATTTGAGTTGTGTTAAGTCACATCCACAAAAATAAAGGGCGATTTGCAAATACGCATAACTTACTCTGTAAATACGTATTTTAAGGTTTACATGTAAAGTGATATATACGCATTTGTGCATCTATTTCCAATAAAAAACTTCCATACATTATCACTATAAGACTGTTTTGTGGACCCCAGAAAAAATAGCTGTTGTAATGCTGTAACTAAAGAGGATCTTAATAAACTAAACTAAACTTCTACTTCACTACATTTTGAATTATCAATATTGTACTTTTCACTCAGGCTGTTCTCATACACTGTTTGTGTATAAAAAAAAAGAATGCTATTTATTTATTATTTATTTTCAATATGGATTATTAACTTTTTTTTAAGATGAGTGTGCTTGTAGTATTTTTATTATTTTATTTGTGGGTGTAATTAGCTTATTTTAATTGAATTGAAAGCCTGGACAGGTGAAGTCAATGTTAGCACTCCACTACCTTTAATTGGCAACATTAGTTACTAGTTAGGTGGTAGATTCATATATATATAAATATATATAAACTAATATATTACTAATATAACTAATATATTATATTATGATATAATATTATGGATTAAGCTAAATTGGCAGTATATAAAGTAATTAAAAATAGCTCCGCTTTTACCAGCTGCAACATGATTGATGCTTACACATTCATGCATCACTAATTATTATAATATTATAAATAAGTATATTTAGATGCTAATACTTTTATTTAAATAATATTATGAATTCATGACTTTTACTTGTAACAAAGTATTTTTACATTGTGGTATTGCTACTTTTACTTCAGTAAAATATCTAAGTACTTCTTTCACCACAGGTGTCAATAGCTTGCGTGATTCTGACCTCAAAAATAGTAGCCTATATTTCTGATCATGAAAAATTATTCCAAAAGTCGAAATATAGACTTTGGACCTAGTTATCAAAATTAATCTAGTAGTTACTTGATTCCTCTTTTATACTATTAGAGCACCAACTCATTCCTGTATTTACTAATATTGTTCAAATCACAATTAATGAGATCTCGGCTTGCAATAACCTTTCTGATAGTTAGAATTTTACTGTATTATTATAGACTCTTTATCTTACAACAGTGATATCCTGAAAGAATATTCAACAATACATGGATGGTGTCCCACTTTCTCCATATTTCCTGACTCACTAGTGGAACCTAAACTGTAAACTGTTTGCGGGCTGTTATATATGTTATAATTTCATTAATGGTTATTATCAGGGACAATATAGTGATTTAAACTGCTCTGACAAAAGGCAGTTTCCAAGAGAAACTACATATGCTGAAAACAGAAAATACATTTTCAAGTACTATGACATTGTCTGTTTGAAAGCACCTGAAAGCCTCAGAATATACATATATGTTTTATTGTATACTCTATGCATAACTTAAATGACCTATATGCATCTTTGATGTCTGGTATCTGCAGTGGGAGCATGTGACCTCAACCTGACCGGGGACACTGAAGCAGGTGAGCTATTCTGAGTATTCTGAGTTTGCATAAATCCTGTGAAATACAGCATGTGGTCACTCTGGCAGGAGAAATAAGATAGGCTCCTCCTGGGTAAATGTATTTTTTAAAATAAATTTAATTTTGTATCGGACAATATAGCCTTAAAATGCAATAGGCTAAAAGAGACATTTGGCGAATAGTTTCATTATAACAGAAATAACATTAAAAACAGTGCAAAATTATCACTTTGATTATCACAGCTCACACCTTGATATGGTTTTATGTTTACACATTAAAGCGCCGCCTCTGTGCTAAGCAGGTGTCCAGTTTCACAGAGATGAGATAGAGAGAAAGTTTATTTACACTTTAAAAAAAAAAATGTATGCTGTGATGAAGGTCTGACAGACTGAAAGCTTAGAATAAAGTGAAATACATCATCTAAGTGTGCGGATATCTTTTCTATCATCTTGTGATGCTTCCAGCACCTTAGCAAAGATTAAGACAGGTGGAGCGGATGTTATCCCGCATTACAAAAAAAATACTGTTAAAAGGTCCTGTTCTTCAACATAATCATTATTCACGATGGAGTGATTGACCTCCTGACTTATGGGCTGGGTTAATGTGAGTGTTGCGTCTGGATTGGTCAGGTGAAACTTGCTATAAAGGGGGGACAAACAGTCAGTTCACTTTGTTTTTTCCAGGTTGCAGCTGAGCCAAGATGAAGGTCATTGCTGTACTTGCACTATGGGTGACCCTGTTCCACCAGGGATACAGCAGTAAGTCAGTGTTTCTGCTCTATTATCACCATATAAGCTATTATTACAGGTTCATGTATAACCATGTTACAAACAGGATTGTCATTAAGATACTAATCTGTGCTGTTGATTGTCAGACACCCTGGACTCATGTGTGGGTCGATGTGGTTATGGAACAGACAATAACTTCTCCTGTCAGTGTAACACGTCCTGTGAGCGCTTTGGAGACTGCTGTTCTGACTACGCTGAAACATGTAAAGGTGAGTGACTTATTTTATAACTAATCATTAAAACATTGCAGACTTCTGAAGAAAAACATCACATGAGTGTGTTTTTTCCCCTACAGCTGGATCAACATCTTGTAAAGGTAGATGTGATGAGAAATACAACCCTGACAACAAGTGCCACTGCAACTCCAAGTGTCCCCAGCACAAAAACTGCTGCAGCGACTACGCAAACCTCTGTGACAGTAAGACCAACCACATATCACCTATAGCACGTACCACACAGTGCATTATATCACCTCTGATAGCCAGCTAGTTTCTATCTGTTTGTGTTTCCTGAGCAGCTACTCTACTTACAGTACGACACCTGGTCACTTTCCCATGGTGGACACCGAATCTAAGCAGTCGAACAATCAGCCCTATATGGTGTCTGCACTTAAGATCAGTTGCTCAATCAGATAATTATGAGTTGTTAAAAGAGATTCTCCCTCTAAACTTCAGACAGTTTCATCTAAATAACTGTTTGAGGCTCAAAGAGGTCAAATCATCCAATATTTCACAAAAAAGGCAAAGATTAGACCACTGGTTCCCAACCTTTTTCCTTCAGGGACACCTTTTCAATCATTGAGTAAACTGACGACCCCTGACTAAGTGACATATTTTATGGATATTTCATATTATATTCACTGCATAACCATAACAGTAAAGAACAACTGATAAACTGTACAAATAACCCAAATAGTGAACGCAATAACTGCTGGAAGTTTGTGTAAAACGAGCGATTTGGATGCATTGTGAGCAGATTATTTCCTGTGAGTATTTCATCAGAGAGGAGTTTCCTGTTATTTTAGGGACTTTTAATCCAATTCTCTGTATTGTGTATGTTTTATTTTTATTTATTTTATTATTCTCCCTGGCGCTTGGCCATTGTTCTATTAGCTCTTTGGTTGTTTTAACTGTGTACTTTTCTAATGCAGGATGAGGCTGCTTTAGGTCTCCATCGTGTCCTTATCCTGGAGATTTGTTTTAGGTTTATATTTTAAATAATAAATTAAAAAATCATTTAGTTTTCTTCACAGAAATAAATGAAATGCTGAGATACAGGCCAACTGTGTATCTATATATACTTTTAAAAAGTTGTCTTACCCCCCTTGAAATCAAGAAGGCCTTGCGACCCCTTATGGGGGTCGGGACCCCCAGGTTGGAAACCAGTGGATTAGAGAAAAGTCGTGTAAAGTCGCAAATCGTGTATCATAATTTTGTTTTTCTTCTTCTTTCTTCTCCTATTAATCATCTCACGACCCCTCAAATTCATCTTGTGACCCTTTGTAGGAGCCTGACCCCTAGGTTGGGAACCACTGCTACCTAATCAAGTAGTTAAAATTAGCTCCACCTCAACCAGCTACGACATTAAAAGCTCCTTATGCATCAGTATTAATAATGTAATTCTTTATAATATTATATCAACATATCAATCACAGGGACAGAATTTCTGCAAAACAGAAGTCATTTTAATTTTGATACTTTAAGTACATTTGGTTGATAATAATTTAAATGAAGAACTTTTATTTTTACATTGTGGTATTGGTACTTTTACTTAAGTAAAGGATCTGAATACTTCTTCCACCACTGTTGGTTTGTGTGGCCGACCTCTCTTGGTCAAATCTTCTTTCAGTAGTTGACCAGCGGGTGTCGCTGCTGGGCTAAAAAAAAACACACTGAGAGCAAAAGAGGGTTTAGTTTGCTCTTCTCTCAACTTAATCTGCTCCCTCCTTCTACAGTATTAATACCCAGTGGTGGAATAAGTATTCAGATCCTTCACTTAAATAAATGTAGCAATATTGCAAAATAAATATACTCTATTACAAGTCTTACTTTAAATTTAATTTAGTATTACCAACTAAATGTATGTAAAATGTTAAGTATGGAAAGTAAATGTACTCATTATGAAGAATGAGTACAGGGTGTTTACATTATTATCATTACTGATGAAAACAGCATTTTAATGTTGGAGCTGCTTGAGGTGGAGCTCAGTCAAACTATTTTATTTTACTGTTGCAATGTTTGATTATACATATATAAGAATATATTATATCTTCTAATAGTATTTAACATCATATTTATATACTGATTATATGGTCTGTTTGTAATGTATATAAAATCTTAATCTGAGAAGTAATTCATACATATAAAATAAATGTAGTGGAGTAAAAAGTACAGTATTTTCCTCTGAAATGTTGTCGAGTAAAGAAGCATAAAGTATCATAAAATGGAAGTTATCAAGTAAAATACCTCAAATCTGTGCTTAAGTACTTGAGTAGATGCTCTTAATAACACTCCATCACTAATACCACATGTACCACAGAAATGCATTAATCACTATTCTAGGTTAACAACACAAATATGATAAAGACATAATCTGTGTATGTTTGTGATGTTGTGCAGGTGACGGAGGAGGTGGAGGAGGAGGAGGTGGAGGTAGTGTGATCACTGATGCTGAGATCAAGGCTCTCTCCGAGACGCTCTACGCTCTGGACTCAAACAAGGCTTCAGCCTCAGAGCTGATCATTGACCCTCAGGCTCTGGTGCCCGACTCTCAGACGAGCTCCAAGGACGACCTCTCCTCTGCACCGTGAGAAGACCAATCTTATCAGCACACCACTCTTGATGTATACAGTACAGCTTTTCAGTGTCATTTTGTGTTTGTTTTTGTGCTTCCAGCTTGTTCCGATACCTGAATGAGGAGTCTCTGTTCTCCAAACCCACCTACGCTGCTCTGCTGGCTGTGCTGGACAACTACGACAGGATGACCGGACAGGCGGAGGACTTCAGTCCTCAGCAGCTGGCTGAGCAGGAAACCTTCCTCAAGGAGACCATGTCCAACACTGAGCTGGGCAGAGAGCTGTTTGCGTTCCTCCTCACCAAAGGTAACCAGGTCCACATGTAATAGCACGCTGGTTGAGCACATACTGGTCTGGTGATGCTAATGCTCGAGTGCAGGGAAGTCTGACACTGTGTGCTCATCAATACCCTCTACTCTACTCTACTCTACTCTACTCTACTCTAGTCTACTCTACTCTACTCTACTCTACTGTACTGTACTGTACTCTACTCTACTCTACTCTACTCTACTCTACTCTACTCTACTGTACTGTACTGTACTCTACTCTACTCTACTCTACTCTACTCTACTCTACTCTACTCTACTCTACTCTACAATATATTGCTAGTGCAACATGAAAAAAGTTAACATTGATGGATTTTGTCAGTCCTCTTATTATTCTTTATCTTACTTCTACCTGGGGGATAATCATGCTCTAAGTTTTGGAACTAGGCCTACAGTCCCCATAATGCTTTGCCAGATGTAGACAAGATGTAGGCTATAATGCTGCCATAGAGTCAGTGAGTTAGCTGTGAGTTACAATTTAAGCCCAGTTTGTTTTTTCTATATGAATTTCAATTTAAAAGTACAGTGTGTAGGATTTGGCGACATCTAGTGGTGTGGTTACAGATTTTAACCAACTGAATACCCCTCCGCTCACTCCTCCCTTTTTCAAGTCTGCGATAACGTGAGCTGCCAAGTGCAAAACCGTGGTAACGTCGTTCGTGATTGACAGGTCGTTACGACGGCGTTGTCCGGTCTAGGAGTTGTCTGTGTTTTCGTCTTACAACTTTAACCCTTTCACAGCGTGTTTTCAGTTTGAGAAAATTAATTGTAACATTTTAGTTGATTAAAATTGTCTTATTCAGCAGTCGGTTGTACATAGCTCCACCCTCTTGTGTCACTTCTGGTTGCAAAAAAACAAGACGGAGATGGCCAGAAACCAAGATGGCGACGGCCAAAATGCCGAACTCAAGGCTTCAAAACGGCAGTCCACAAACCAATGGGTGACGCCACGGTGACTACGTCCACTTCTTATATACAGTCTATGTTTCAGAGAAGGAGTGACTCACATTGCTGCAATCGGGCAATAAGGGTTTTAAAGTACCTTTTACCACTAGCAGTATCTTTGCCTCACGTCTCGCCCTCTCAGTTTGAAAACCTCTAGTGTTTAAAGTGTGTGTTATTCTGTATTTTAAGCCGTCTATGCATCAGAGGAAGAGTTCATTCAGGACCTGAAGATGATGTGGTTTGGTCTGTACTCCCGCAACAACAACAAGATGGACTCCAGCGGCTTCGAACACATCTTTGCAGGTTCGGAGAGAGCAGATTTCTTTCAAATTCCGCAGATATATACATATTTGTATTTCTTTGTGATTATTAAGAAACACATTCTGTAATAGGAGAGGTCAAGGGAGGAAAAGTGTCTGGTTTCCACAACTGGATCCAGTTTTATCTCCTTGAGAAAAGAGGAAAGCTGAACTACTACAGCCACAGCTTCAACGGGCCTGTAAGCATCCACAATACAGACCTCAATATGTTGATTTAAACTGTGACATACGTAGCACTCCCTTCATTTACCCTCTTTCTTTCTTTCACCTGATCTCAGTGGACTACCTACCCTGACGTCATGGGGATGCAGTTCATGTGGGAAGGCTACTTCAAGCAGGTCGGCTCTGCAGTCATTGGCTGCAGCCCTGAATTTGACTTTGCCTTATACAGCCTCTGCTACATCGCTCGCCCTGGAAAACAGTGAGTACATGTCCTGTGATGTTTTCTTACATGTGAATCTCTTCCGATTTTGATTTTTTTTTATTATCCATTTACAGGTGTCGTCTGAGCCTTGGAGGGAAGGAGCTCATTATCCAGACTTACACCTGGAATAATTCCTTCTATGGTGATGGGAAGATGTACATCGGCTCTGCTTTTCCTGCATCCCCCAGGAACTGAAGCTGCCATCTAATAAATAATAAGCAAATCTGCTTGTGTCTCATTGCACTCGTGATGTAAACACTTTGAATGATAATATTCCCAACAGAAGCACTATTCTCAGTGAGAGCTATTCATAAATTTAATTAAACTTTTCTGTTTAAAAGTTAAAAGATACAGTATGTGGTGATATAAATGTGAAACATGTTCTCATTCCAACTCGTCACATACTGACGCTTTGTCAGACCCCTCATCGTCACTTTTCAGTCGCAGTAAACCTGTCAATTAAAGGAACAGTGTGTAGGATCTGGCGGCATCTAGCGGTGAGGTTGCAGATTGCAACCAACTGAAGCCTCTCCCATGTGCAAAGCATGTAAGAGAACTACGGTGGCAGAGGCAAAAACTTGAATGGCCTAATCTAGAGCTAGTTATTGTAAGAGTAGCGTAGGTCATTTGGAGCAGAGTCAGTGTTTACGAGGGAAGTGAGTGGTGAAGCAAGAGAGAGAGAGCGGCTGCGATGGCAGAGAGTAACGTTGTCGACTCCTGCACAAGCAGGAAAAGTTAACAGTGATTGGTTTGTCTGTTCTGGGCTACTGTAGAAACATGGCGGTGCAACATGGCGGACTCTGTGAAGAGGACCTGCTCCCTATGTAGATATAAACGGCTCATTCTGAGGTAACAAAAACACAACAACTCTTTTTTTTAAAGGTGATTATACACTAAAGAAAACATACTTATTAATATTATATTCCTTAGCTTCAAATGAGATGAAGATGAAAAATGAGAAGAGCCTTCTGTGTTTTTCCTCTTGACTTTACTCGTCTTACTTTCCTCACGTTCGTTTCTCTTCTCGTGCACCGATTCTTTTAAACTGAACAGCCAATCAGAGGGATTTCTCTCGATTCAACATGCTGAATCGGCTGAAAAACCTCAGACACAGGCAGATTAGAGCCGAAGGTGCGGGACACACCGAAAAAACTAGGCCGTCAGACGCTCACTGACGGCCCAAACTGTGCCATGGCCGACCGTTGGCTTAGTGTGTCAGGGACTTTACACACTGTTCCTTTAAACAAAAACACTCGCTTAGGTTTAAGCAACAAAACCACTTAGTGAAGTTCTGGAAAAAACAACATGGTTGGGCTTAAAATTACTACGTTTGTTCAGTGAAACTTAACGCACAGGACACAAACAGCAGTCTCCTGGATGAAAGTCTTGTGTTTGTTGAACCCATCCATCGCCCCTCCCACCCACCCTGTGCGTGTTTTTCGCTCTTTAAACTACATCACCACAACACTTGCCAGTGCACTTTCAGCACTGGGTTAACATAGTAGTTAATGGAAAGCCCAGTGTGTCTCATACCGACGCTAAGGGATGCCTTGTGCGGTGGTATCAAACGCCGGCGGCCGTAACAAAGCGTAGATATTTGACCCCCTGGGATGAGAACGGGCTGAAAGGTATCACAAAAGCTTGTTTTCATTCCCAAAATGTTTCTATAAAGCAGGAATAAAATGAAAACAAGAATATATCTTCGCATATTGTTTATTTTCCGAAGTGGCCCACTCTGACACATGCCCATCCACTTGCATAAATAAGACGGTAAACCAGACAGCCGATTAATCTGCAGTGTAACCTCTCGTGAACAGTCCTACAGACCAACAGAATGTGTCGTTCTCCCAGAGGCACGATCAAACTGTGCCTAATGGGGCAAGAAATGGGCGTTAAAACACCCTGAGCGGGCACAATACTGACACCAACCCTTCAGCTGTAAGAGCATGTGCATCTGACACAATTGCTTATTGTCTTCTAAAACAGCAAAACAAAAAACTAAACAAAACAAAACAAAATGCAGTCTTTTGCAGAATGAACTATAGAAACAAAAAGACATTAACAGATCCTGTTCTGCTTGACCTGCTTCAGACAGTAGCCACCAGCTAAACCTGCTCTTATCAGCTGTCCATAAAGCTGTGTGTGTAACTCCCCAGTGTGGGGTTAAGTGTGTGTGTGTGTGTGTGTGTGTGTGTCCAGCTGGGATGGGGGTTGATTTTACTCTTTCACTCATCTAGGGTGACTAACAGGATAAATTCGGGTCTGCCGACAGAACAGGGGGACACACTTGCAGCCCTGTTTGAAGAAAGTATTACAGGAGATGGATCTGCCACTGATCCCATTGTCCACCAGTCTGAGTGCATTCAGACAAAACAAGCGCACAAGACCAGTCAGTTCACAGGAAAAAACTGCGGCCTTCAGCAATTCATCTGACTCGGGCCTCACATGCAGCAACAATAAAGAAGAATTTCTCTCCCTATTTTGTCCGAGCATATTACATTTTCTGAGCTGGTGACTCTAGAAATTAGAAGAGTAAATCTTCTCTCTTTTCACACTGCCTTCTTTTTAAAGCCCCGGTGGAATCAAATTAAACCACAGTGGGGCAAATAAAAGGAAAAAAAAGATTCAATTGTTTCTTTTGTCACTCGCACAACTTCATAATCGAATTATAGCTGGCCACCCGCCAGCGTGTCCTCGCATCTCCCCCACATGGGCTTCTCCTGGCACATCTCGTGAGCCACCTGACTTTTGTTTTGTAATTATATTATCCCGCTCTCGCTTTAGCGTGTTGTGGCTAATGGCTGCGCGGGCTAGCCCAGCTGCACATGCAGAAACAAAGCTGCTTATGGGGCCAGACAATGGACCCGTGGAAAAGGGACGCCTGAAGGCGGTCAGCCAATGAGCACGCACAACAGGGGGCCAACAGAGGGTTTAGGGAAGGGTTAAGGGGGTTTAGGGGTTCAGGCAGAGGGGGGGCGTCTATTTTACCCAGTAGTGGGGTCCATCAATGAGATGGTTAGTAGGACACATGGTCAACATCACCCCTGTCTCCCCAGGGTCGGTGCCGGGCTGGAGGGAGGTTCAAGTTTTGGCTTAGGTGCCGGCCATTTCTAAAGTTGATGGGGAACCATGAAATACAGAGCAACGTTCATTCTCTGGTGTTTTTGTGTGCTTTCCGAACAATTCGATGACCGTATTGTCACACAGACATGCAGAGTGAGAGATCCTGATCCATTGAACTGACCTTCTTTGAGTATCGCTGCAGTAAAAATATATCCAAGGCTGCTGAGATTGTAGGAGGATTTTGATTACTGCATATCCATCCACTTCCCTTAAACATGAACTATACAAACACACACATGCACACACTCCTAATGCTGTGGCAGAGGACTTCCAGTATGACAGATGGACAAAGCCCACTTTCCCCCACTGTCACAAACACATACACTGGGGATTCATGGGAAGGTCATGTTTGTGTGTGTACTGGAGTGAAGTTTTATCTGTCCCTCATATTTTTATTATAATAAACTCAATTCCCATCTCACGAACATACCTAGAAAAAGGTGAAGCAGCGTCCTCTGAGCAATGTGAACATGCTGAGAGAGCTGAGACGAGCATCTGAGCCACAGACTGTTAGAATAATAAGAGATATGTTTAAGAGAAGGCCATCTGCAGCAGGACTTCATCATGTGCAGTCCGCACTGAGGGACCTGGGGACATTATGGCATACATACAGTATTATTACACTTGTGGAGCATGAAGACTGGGTGATATAGAGTTAACTGGGTCAAACTGAAAAGAAAAATGATGAAGGAAAAAGAGCAGTTTTGTCATGACTGATGTATTTAGCAAGTTGGGACGCAACTCTTCCTCCTAAAACACAATAAAATACTAATTTATGTTCGTATCATAAACAGTGTTATGCATGTATGCAATGGGGACACGAGGCCTCAGCTATTATATTCCCCTGCTAGTCCCACTCTGGGGATGCAGGAGGCCCAGCTCTGCTATTCCCATTTCAGGCTGCAGGTGTGGAATAGGAAAGGCAGAGACCCACAGGGAGGAGCAGTGGGGAAGGTGGTCGGCCTGGGAATGAATGGGGAAAGAGAAGCGCATAGTTTGGGTGTGCAGATCACCTCGTAACCTACCTCGAGCCTCTCTGTTAGAGCATGTGGTGCTACATTTCTAAATCATGCAAATTCTCGGCCTCTCTGTTCTCCAATCAGTCAACTAGATTTCCTGTTGTTGTCACAGAACATTAGTGTAGTCCAGGGACAGATTATGACCAGAATTATAATTTACTATTTAATTTATCCTTACATTTGAAGTAGTGTGAGTATGCACCAAATCCACAACCTAAATTAAGTATAATTTTATCTATAAAGGCAAAAGTAATGAATCACAGATGAATTGTCCTACCGCTGACACAAACCCGTTGGTTGTGGTTTAACAGGTAAACTAAGAAGGGCATGGGATTATTTTTCTAAAATGAATATATTAGGCTTCTTTAGACACAAATATCTTTAGTTCCATACCAAAGACTGTATATAACAGGTGAACGTAGTCATCTTGATACCACCCATTGGTTTGTGGACTGCCGTTTTGAAGCCTCGAGTTCGGCATTTTGGCCATCACCTTGTTAATTTTTTGCAACCAGAAGTGACACGAGAGGGTGGAGCTAAGTGCAACCGAACGCTGAATAAGAAATTTTTAGGCAACCAAAATGTTACAATGAACTTTCTCAAACTGAAAACACACTGTGAAAGGGTTAAAGTTGTAAGACTTAAACACGGACAACTCCCAGACCGAACAACGCCGTGGTCTGTCAATCACAAGGTAGCCACGTTCTAAAGCATCCCCTGCTTTATGGTCTATGTGACTCTGAATGGGACCTTAATTTACTAAATAAACTTCATGCTGTATTGAAGAAGACTTGAAACTAGCGATTGAGACCATAAACTCATGTTTACAATGTTTACTGAGGTAATAAATCAAGTAAGATGTAGGGTCATTTTCTCATAGACTTCTATACAATCAGACTTCTTCCCCTGCTGGCTATTAGAAAGAATGCAAGTTTAAGGCATTTCAGCATTGGCTTCACTTCTCAGACCCGGTTGCCCGATGTTCCACACACAGCATGCCTCTTTTGAGTTACTTCATAAGTGTAGGTTTCTCAAATGAGAACAGTGTTTTAGCGATGTGCCATCCTCACATTGCAAAGTGCAAAGCCTCAGATATAATTTATGAGTTTGTGTGAGTGAGTAATTTGTTTGTATGTGTTACAGTTGATGATTTGCAAGTGATTATCATAAAGTGGGCATAACTGTAAAGGGGAGACTCGTGGGTACCCATAGAACCCATTTTCATTCACATATCTTGAGGTAAGAGGTAAAGGGACCCCTTTGAAAATGGCTATGCCAGTTTTTCCTCACCAAAATAAGTTTGGAGCGATATCTAACCTCCTTCGCGACGAGTTAGTATGGCATGGTTGGTACCAATAGATTCCTCATGTTTTCTTGTTTTATATGATACCAGTATCTTCACTTCACTTCAACCTCCAGAAGATCGATTAAAGAAATCAGTGGCGTTACAAAATATTGTTTCAAATTGTACTCGAGTAAAGTATGTGAGTGCTAGCAGTCCTGCCAGAACACTGAATATGGGTTATGGTGCTTTAAGCTGCATGGAGCTGCTACATGTACTGCAGAGAGAGAGGAAGAGAAGAGAAGAGAGAGGCCACTAATGAGTCCCAGAGATGCTCCTGATGCTCTAGAACTGCACACACCTCATGTGACCAAACTATACCCCGTCTGGTCAGAGCTGCCTCTTGGGGTGAAATGAACTTGTTCAACAGCCTGCCCTCCGCAGTGCAGAGGGATGGATGGATGGCTGGAAGAAGAGGGGACGGAGCAAACACCTGCTCACGCGCAACTTCAAGCTGTCACATACAGTTAGTCTCAGAGCACTGAGCGCGTCTCTGCTGCGCTCAGTGCGAACGTGCTGCCGCCCTCCGCGCACTGCAACAAAGGCGCCTGCATGGGCCTCTCCTGTTTGTCTGGAGAGTTTCACTGAGCCTATGCACATCTCCCTACACCAGAGGTCGGCAACCTTTACTATCAAAAGAGCCATTTTAGGCAAAAAAAAAAAAAATCTGTCTGGAGCCACAAAACATTTGCAGGCACATTGTGGGGAAAACAAATCTGAGATTTCGATAATTCATAATATTACCAGAATAAAGTCATAACTTTACGAGAAAAAAGTCATAATATTACCAGAATAAAGTCATAACTATACGAGAACAAAAGTCGTAATATAACGAGAATAAAGTCACAGCTTTACAAGAAAAAAATTCATAATATTACCAGAATAAAGTCATAACTTTACGAGAAAAAAGTCGAAATATAACGAGAATAAAGTCATAACTTAAAGAGAAAAAAAATTCATAATATTACCAGAATAAGGTCATTACTTTACGAGAAAACAATTCATAATATTACCAGAATAAAGTCATAACTTTACGAGAAAAAATTTCATAATATTACCAGAATAAAGTCATAACTATACGAGAACAAAAGTCGTAATATAACGAGAATAAAGTCACAGTTTTACAAGAAAAAAATTCATAATATTACCAGAATAAAGTCATGACTTTACGAGAAAAAAATTCATAATATTACCAGAATAAAGTCATAACTTTACTAGAAAAAAGTCAAAATATAACGAGAATAAAGTCATAACTTAAAGAGAAAAAAAATTCATAATATTACCAGAATAAGGTCATAACTTTACGAGAAAACAATTCATAATATTACCAGAATAAAGTCATAACTTTAAGAGAAAAAAAAATCATAATATTACCAGAATAAGGTCATACATTTACAAGAAAAAAGTCATATTACCAGAATAAAGTCATAACTTTATGAGAAAAAAGTCATAATATTACCAGAATAAAGTCATAACTTTACGAGAAAAAAGTCGTAATATAACGAGAATAAAGTCATAACTTTAAGAGAATTTTTTTTCATAATATTACCAGAATAAGGTCATAAATTTACAAGAAAAAAGTCATAATATTACCAGATAAAGTCATAACTATAAGAGAAAAAAAGTCATAATATTACCAGATAAAGTCATAACTATAAGAGAAAAAAAATCATAATATTACCAGAATAAAGTCATAACTTTACGAGAAAAAAAGTCATAATATTACCAGAATAAGGTCATAAATTTATAAGAAAAAAATTCATAATATTACCAGAGTAAAGTCATAACTTTAAGAGAAAAAAAAGAAAATAACACGTAAAATTACTACTACTATACTCCTATACATACATATACTAATATTCTGACTTTATTCTCATAATATTACGCCTTTTTTTCCCGTAATATTATGGCATAGACCTACAACAATGATAAATAAAAATTGTTGTTATTCATTTCCACTAACTTTTAAAATATCCATGGGGAGCCACTGGAGAGGAGCTAAAGAGCCGCATGTGGCTCCTGAGCCGCAGGTTTCTGACCCCTGACCTTCACACACACACACACACACACACACACACACACACACACACACACAGAGGCGACGAGCAGAGCTCCAGGGGCTCGAGCCACGGGCCGGCCACGCGTAAAGCTTGGAGCGTGTCATGGATTGGATGGATGGGATGGATGGGAGTGGAGAGGGAGGAGCTTCACTGTGGAGGTTAAAACCCGGAGTCCCCGCAGGGTGACCCACACTGAGACTCTGTGGGACAGCTCTGCACAGACACACACACACACACTTCACCGCTGTTTAACAAGAGAAACACCAAACTGAGACAGAAAAATATCATCTGCTGCCAAACTTCCTGAGGACGCACCAGCATAGGTATGTTTCTAAAGAGAGTTTCACATGTTATTTATGTAGCATGTAAGATTATTTGTATGTATTTTAAATCCTTATTTATTTTTTTAGTTTCTGACAAACATTTTGGCACAAGGGTTTTTCCAACTAAAGCACCAAAAGTACAATGAATAAATTTAATGGAAAAATATGTAGCTTAAAGCTGATCCTTTATATGCTTCAGTCAACATTTGTGTCGAGGCATTAATGTTACTGCGTTTGTAAAATGTCTGATTTCAATTCAATATGAGTCAGTGATCTGGGGGACGTCGATCTTTCATTTTAATCCCATAGTCGTGGCTTCATCCACCGAGAAAATCCCGCGATGCCCCAGATTGAAGTCCTGTCAGTGACTTTATCTCGCCGGGGGCATTACCAGTTCACAAGTTGACCGGGATTACAGTGAGAGTAGGTGGACAAAAGGAATGAAAAATAGACATAAAACTTTACCACACAGGTATATAGTTTAGATTATCTCTTCTTATCCTGTTTATTGTGTCGGTCAGCACCAACACCTGTGGAGGAAGAGGAGGAGGAGGAACTGTCCGGTGCTGAAACTGTTTGAGATCAGCTGAAAGTCACAGTTTACAGTTTATGGGTTATTATTATTATTATTATTAGTTATTAAATGAAAACGTACACTCACTGGCTCCAGGTTACATCCTTTACAGGGCCGTAGACAGAATTATAGAAACACCGAAGTCATGAGTCCCCCCATGATGCCCCCCTTTAAAATGTGATCAGATACCAAAAAGAATAATTCTAAATGTTCTTTATTATTTAGATTTGTATTAATTTTTATTCTGTTAACTGTTAAATTATATTTTCTGTTTAATTGAATTGCTTACATGTCTTCTTCAAAATGTGAGGTGGAGAAATACAAAATCTTTTACTTTCCATTCCCTCAAAGTAAATCACATTTAAGCATATTCAGTCTTAACATACTAAAATCTATGACCTACAAAATACCCACTTTGTGTACGTTTTTAATAATATGTGAATATCGTGTTGCCTACTAAAAATCATCAAAAATCAAATAATTATCACTAACAAACCAGGGTAGGAAACTATTCAGGCTACTGATTTATGCATAGCTACCTGAATACTACCAATATGTTTAAACCTGACATTGTGATATAGTTTTCTACATAATGTTAGTATCATTAAATACTGGGTGGAGTCTGCAAACAAAGGCTATCATGGGTTCTTCAGAGGTGGAAAAAGTATTCAGATCCTTAATTTAAGTAAAAGCACCATGGATTGGCAGTTTAATGTACTGTAAAATAACACCTATCTTATAAACTTGTCATTTTGTATGTAACAACTAAAAGTAAAAGAACAATATTTTCCTCTGTTAAAGCTGAAGTAGGTAAAATTGAAGCAAATATGATTTTAAAAAATCGCTGCTCGTGTCCTGTGCGTTAAGTTTTACTTTCACTTTATTATCAGCTGTTCGTCCCGTGTTCACAACGTTAAAGCAGCATTGTGTAGAATTGAGGAAAACAATAGCAATAGCACATATGATAGGAAAAACAGTATTGCATAGAGACAGGTAATCTGAAAAAACAAAGCATGTGCCTCTGTGTCCTCTGGTGCTTTTAATGGCATCTGCAAGATTTCACAGACCGGAGGAAAACAACCAATCAGAGCCGAGCTGGAGCCTGCCGTCTCTGAGCAGCTGTCAATCACTCGTGAACTCTGATCAAACGGTCAAACTAGGCAGCGCTGATCAAATATGAATCAATATTCTGTTACTGTAATGACTATTTCTCACATTTTGTAGTGTACTGTTTAGCTGTAAAATGAGAAAGTTTGTGACCCGGCAGCCATGTTGAGATCAGTTGAGGAAATACCAAGCACCGCCCACCAGCCGGAGCACAACCAATAGGAACGCTCTCTCTCTGAAATGACCTGTGATTGGCCAAAGTCCCCCGTCACAGGCTAGACTTTCTAAAGCTTGAAAACAGAGCCATGAGGAGGTGCAGAAGTCTGGTTTTCTCTCAGTACACTTGAATTACAATATGCTTGAAGGTTATTATAGATTTTTGCCCAATGATGCCAAAAACGTTCTGCCTACTGAAGCTTTAAGTTGTAAAGTAGCATAAAATGAAAATACTTAAGTAAAGTACAAATACCCCAAGGTTGTACTTGAGTGCAGTACTTAGTTTTACTTAGCATTACTACAGTAAATAGTTACTTTTGGCCACTGCTATTCAAATAAAAAAGTTGTTGTTTGCACAGCACACGTCTGACAAGTATGTGTTCTTGTTTCTAGAGTACCATGATGATTAAGCCATATGTGAGACAAGGCGAGGGAGAGGAGGTCGTCAGCCCTCTGCAGTGGATGGACGGAGACATGAGCTCACCTGATGGAGACGCATCCGTCTCATCACACTGCTACAGAGCAGGAGTGAACCAACAGGACGGGGAGATGGGGAGCGAGGATGCACAGGAGGACGAGGAGGACGAGGAGGAGGAGGGACAGGAGGATGAAAACGAGTCCAAGCGACGCGGGCCCAAGAAAAAGCGAATGACAAAGGCCCGGCAGGAGCGATTCCGTGCGAGGCGTGTGAAGGCCAACGCCAGGGAGCGTTCGCGTATGCACGGCCTAAACGATGCACTGGAGAGCCTGCGCACCATCATGCCATGTCACTCCAAAACACAGAAACTGTCCAAGATCGAGACGTTACGGCTGGCTCGCAACTACATCTGCGCCCTGTCCGAGGCCCTGGAGGGGGGCCTGTCCACGGAGAGCAGGGCCTTCATGGAGACGCTGTGTAAGGGCCTTTCGCAGCCCACCAGCAACTTGGTGGCCGGCTGCTTGCAGCTTGGACCAGGTTCCGGTCCCGTGATGAGGCCTGACGACAGACACAGAGTTCGGGCGGCTCCCACTCCTCTCGGCGGCGTGGTGAGCTACTCCTCTCCTGGCCTGCCAAGTCCGCCGTATGGCACTTTTGACTCTGCTCACCTGCTTCACCTGAGAGCGATGAAGGGAGGAGTGTACGAAAATCACTCGCCAAATGAGTACAACGGCGGCGGTGTGGGGACCCCTCCGTACGACGGCCCCCCTACACCGCCTCTGAGCATCAGCAGTAACCTGGTGACCAAACAGGAGCCTTCGCCACACTACCCACCCCCACACCACTACTCCCCCTCCCCTGTGGACCAGGGCCTGTATCAGACTCAGACCGGCTACGACGTTCACTTAGAGGGGCCGTATGACTCCTACCATCCACAGCACATGCCCCCCCGACAGATCACCTCCGTCTACAGAGACTAAGACGGATCAGGAGGGTCGATTCTGCTTCGGCCATCGATACAACCTGACTGCTCGTCTTCGCTCTCTGATCCTCCACGAACACTGACTGACGCTGACTGAAGGATCAGTCTGCTAGTAGAGCGACTGTAGAATAAAAAAATGGTTTGTTTACATGTGAACATTGTTAAAATTAGAAAATACTTGACTTAAACCAATACATTTTCTTAAAACACTGATTACCAAATAATTTAAGAACCTCGAGGGTCCCAACAGGAAACGTTGCTTTGGCCACAGATGTCCTGTTACTGTGATATAAGCACTTATAATTTGGTAACATCCTACATAAATTAAAAGTATTTTTATTTATTCTCTAATTTAATACAGTGTATATGGAGTTTGTTCTGATGTGCAGGTGTGTGTCTGGATTTCCTTTTGTACATATTTGTGGTCTCTTTGTTTGCTAGACTGATAGTTCGTCACTTATATTACTTGTGTGTCCTTTTCTTTGTTGTTTATTACAGTATTTCATGTTTTTCACTCGAAACATATTCAGAGGTAGATTTCCTAGCGCAATGTAGCTGATTTTTGGAAGAAAAGGAGGATGGTTTGATTAAATATGGATCAAGGTGAAGAAGCAAAAATGTAATTCTCAGGTTAATATTATGAAAATTAATATCTAATTTCCAACACATTTGCATTGGATACCATGTAATTGTTCTTTTTCTTTTTCATTTCTGTTGTCTTTTGGAAAATTTGATGTTATTAAAATATTTAAAAAATCAATCAGTCCATGAATTTTGTTCACTTTTAGATTGATTGACCGATAGATCTAGATAGATATATAGATAGATAGATCTACATAGATAGATAGATAGATAGATCTATATAGATAGATAGATAGATCTAGATATATAGATCTAGATAAATAGATATTCATTCTTCCTCTTTTTGTCTCATATAACACCATCAGCAGAGCGAACGACTTTGTTTCTCATTTTTCTCCCCAGATCTCGGTGGTTTAGCTTCTCTAATCCTTTTGGCCGTCTTTTAATGAAAGGGCGGATGCGCGAGGCAGGATTGTAAGATAAAGATTTTATGATTAACATGGCTGCCCGGCCACGCAGACGTTCTTCTTTACTGACACTGTGACGACGTAATCCTGTCCTGACATTCACTCAAACCGCAACTTATAACACTCACATATGTAATAAACGCATGTCTGTACATTTATACCGTTGACCTTTCATATATACTGTACACATACATTCAGAAACAAATCTGTAATACCTAAATAGACAGATTTGTAAATATCTCAGCTAAATCAGGATCTATAGAGTGGGAGATACCTGTCTTTCCTTTTTTATGGAGAAGCTAGAGTGAATCTGACGATTGAAAAGCAATTCAACAGGTGGAAAAGAGAAAATTATAAGAAAAGATAAAACTGACTGAGTAGAAAAATATCGGCCTGGAAATGTACCGTCAAAGTGGAGAAGACAATGAACAAAATAACAAAGATCTGATCTAAGAGCAGCCACTTGTGTTGATTCATGGTCTAGGCTGGTCAGTGTGAGGGCCACCCACTGAGAGGTCAGTTAGAGGGGGTCACAAGGTCACACAGGGTCACGGCTCACTGGTGGGAATGGTCTGAAAGAGTCATGGTCGCCAGTTGAATCATCTTGTTGCTGGTCGACTCATCTTGCCGATTATTTCTACACAACGTTCACTGCAGCTTCCCATTTAGAACAGTGAGTGTTTGGTAAGTATGATGTTAGAGGTTATATTATGGATGAAACGCTCATAATCCTGATAAACACGCTGACGAACATCCCACGCTTGACCTGCGCTGGGAGAAATATATCACTTTGTTTTCACAAGGATTAGTATAAGCCTCCGTGTGTGTGTGTGTGTGTGTGTGTGTGTGTGTGTGTGTTTGTAGTGCATTTGCACTACTAACCAGGGCCTAACTTTGAAGGGGCAGGATGAATAACAAAAACAGGGCATCTCTCTGCTCTTTGAAGGCACAGACTCTCCCCAGACAGGACGTCTGACACCAGATACGTGGGATATTCCTTATTTATCCACATGATGGATGATAGACCGTTGATAGACCAATGTTTTAGGGGGTAAAAAGATTTGCCAATTCAAAAGGCCACTTTTTCACCCAAGACAAACAAAAGGCTGAATTCGCCCTTTTTGACCCTTGACCCCTCTGACTGTGACTCTAGATGATATAAATGAGCCAATGATGGCAGCAGTGAGTCTCATGTGCTACTACTATCTTCTGTAAAAAAAACATCTCAGTGAGGCACGTTCCTGGTTGAAGGAACGGTGTGTAACATTTCGGGGGATCTATTAGCAGAAATGGAATAAAATATTCAGAAGTATGTTTTTGTTAGCTTAGAATGAGTCCTTCATATCTACATAGAGAGCAGGTCCTCTTCATGGAGTCCACCATGTTTCTACAGTAGCCCAGAATGGACAAACCAAACACTGGCTCTAGAGAGAGACTTTCACGGTTTTACGTTACCTGAAGGCCACCGTAGTTCTCCGACACGCTTGTAAAACTGCGGTAACACGAGCCGCAGAGTGCAAAACTGTGGTACCGCCAGCCGCCATCTGACTTCTGTTGCTTCTAAGGGCCCTGACACACCAAGCCGACGGTCTGCTGTCACACAGTTTGGAGCCGTCGGTGAGTGTCCGTTGGCCCTGTTTTTTACGGTGTGTCCCTCTCCGTTGGCTCTAGTCTGCCCTGCTGGAGCTTTTTCGGCTGATTGAGCATGTTGAATCGGTTTGTATATACGCCGTCCTCGGTCTTCCGGTTTTCCTTTTTGAATGACAAATACAGACTACCGCCGTCTGCTGGTGTGAGTTATGTCCTCTCAAACAGGCGCAGAACGTATGTGGATGTTGGCCGTCGGCTGTAGTTTTTGCTGTGTGTTTGAGTGCAACTTGTCGGCCAAAACAAAGGTGGCGTGAGGCGACGCAACAGGCGGCCTTTATTGACACTAGTTCTCTGATGTTGGGTTGGTGTGTCTGGGGCTTAAAGTGGTGTTATTTTGGTAAGGATGGCCTCTGAGCGAGGCGAATGGCACTCAGTGCCTCACATTACCGCAGTCTTGGAAAGAGAGGAGTGAGCGGAGGGGTACTCAGTTGGTTGCAATCTGCAACCACATCACTAGATGCCACCAAATCCTACACACTGTACCTTTACACTGTAAGGACCTGTAAAATAAGACATTACCAAAAATGTTACCTAAAGTTTTTTGAGTAATTTCCTGGTAATCTTATATTAATCATAGGAAAAATAAAGACAGTGTTCAATCACTACAATTCCAAATAATTTAATTCAAGTGAAATTAAGTCTTTTAGTCAGCTGAGCATACATGTTATATATAAATGTTAAATTTGTCTACAGCCATGCATACAATTCAACATGTACTGTATGGAGAATTAAGTTTCCAATAATAAACACATTTTACTTGGGCTTAAATGGAGCAGATCTTTCAAAGAAATTCACATTTTTTCTTTAGTCGCTTAGCTCTGGGAAATGTTGTAGAAAATTATTGGAAATTACAAAACCCATAAAACAAAGAATTGGTGAGTTTTTGTTCATATTGCAGCTTCCTACTGTCTGATTATTATCTGCAAGTCAACTACATAATATACTGTATATAAAGTGTATGTGGTGGCTTTAGTAGGTTTGAAACACAGCACACATCCTGCGTGCATGGTTGGTTGTGTTATTTGGGATAAAACAGTATTAAGCAGCTGATCGGAGCTCAGTGTCTGAATGGTTGCATTAAGTCACTAATCCTGAGGGGAGAGGGGCAGTCGGGGCAGCAGCTCATCATCTCCTCTGCTGCACAACAGCAAGCAGCTATTGTGCACTTAGTCCACAACAAAGCCTCCGACGGTGCTAAAGACTCCCTCAGGGACTGATAAAAATATCTTAATTCAAATGAAGCTCAGGAAAAAGTAGTGTCCTGTTCTGTTTATGCCCATGAGGAGTGCTTTGGCTATCATGAGATGCATTTCTTAGTACTACTGACTCTATAAATGAGCAGAGTGGAACTGCACTGCCACCAAGTGGTGAAGGCTTTTTGCTGAAATAAAATCCTGAGTTGGATGAGAGGTGAGCATCTGGCCACTGGGTGTCCCCATTAGACAACCTGCTGTAACTGTGAAGTCTGACTGAGGCCTTCTGGAGATACTGTAGTGGAAAAAGAGAGACATGATCCTTCACTGCTCGGCTTTTTCTGCACTTGATGAGTGATTGAAATTCAGTCGCCTGTTAAACACAATCTGCAGCCGTTTTTAGTGTGCAAATTAAACATTTGACAGTAATGTTGCACAAGGTAGAGACTGAATAAAACAGAAATCATTTGGTGAGATCTCATCTGTTAAACACAGCGTGCCGGCAGAGTGAGTGAGGAGTGGGAATAGAATTAACCTATTTACATGTAAACTGGTTGACGGAGTGTGTTTGCATCAGAATAATCAGGCTAATGAAGGTACCTGGGGACTCGGCTCTGTCAGCAATCTGCATGCTGTCCTCTCCATCCAGCTAGCGATCGTATCAAACTCTGTAATTATTTACCGTGAAAGGACATGAAAAAGGATTAATCAAGGAAATCTGACTGATTAAATCTTCAAAGGCGGCACTGAAGAGCAGCAAGGGCTAATAGGGAAGAGGGATGTGGTCGATGCTTTTAGAACAAAAACAGACAGGACTGCTGGCACAGTAAGGAGCCAAAAACAATGTAGGAAAACAACACATCTGGCACCAGTTGAAGTAAAACTCTTATTTTGGGTTAAATGTTATTGTTTGATAAATTTCACTTTGATTCTGCGTGATAAAGCCTTTATACATGATGAGACAAATGATTCTGTTGTAGGTGGGTCTTTATGCAAAATCTAGAACCAAACACAAAATGATATTAGTAGCATCATAAAAGAAAGTGTTGTATACACACAATATGAAAAAAAAACATCTGTACAGTGGAGCCACAGGCTGCACCAACCAATTAAAAAGGAGTCATATCACAAACATCTACAACGTTAACTGACAATTATCGTCCCTACGAGAAAACCAATTATCTCAATATCCATTTTCTGAAAAAGAAAAAATGCCAGCGGTGCGAGTATGTTTAATCTGGTACTGTACTCAAGTATAAATTTGAGGTACTTGTACTATAAACTTCTACTCCATTTCAGAGTTAAACATTTTTATACTTTTCACTATTTATCTGACAGCTACAGCTACTAGCTGCAGAATAATACTTTACATACAAAACATATGAACATGTTCTAAAGTATAATGCTTTTAAAGACTAACCTGTCCAGCAGTATATAAAGTAAAGCTGCAACATTAATGGTGCTTACATGTTTACACATCAGTAATAACAATCCAATAATATCTTACTATAACTCGGACAAGTAGCATTCTCTTGATGATAAGTACTTTTACTTTTGGTATTTCACTTACATTTTGCTGATAATACTTACTAATAAAGATAAAAGATTTTGAATATGGGACTTTTACTTGTAATTGCGTATTTTTACATTCATATATTCCTATTTTTACTTAAAGGGACTATTTGTAACTTGTTACATTTATAAATCAATCGGGGTCGGTGTCCCAAGCGCGCTCGTGTGGCTACGCTGTTCAGACAAGACACCAACACAAACTACACGGAAGTACCAAAACTGCAAAGTTTGTTAAACAGTGTTGGCCGCGGTCGGAGGACGAGGGGGAGACTGTAGCTTTGGTCTCCAGGGCCGGAGTCTCTGCTGTCCTCTGCTCCTCTGCTCCTCTGCCTACTTAACCTCAGTCACACACCGCGCTCGTTCTCGCTATTTCGTCTAACATGCATGCGTGCACACTCCACACTGCAGAAGAGTTAGTTTAGCTCTGAGAATATCTAGTGAATGTACAGTGGACGTTTGTGCAGAAATAAATGCTGCAGCTCCTCCAGACCAACAGAGGTTTTTACGTGTCTTGTGAAGTGACGGGGGTCCTCAGCGAGAAACGTTATCGTCTCCGACCAAAACTCCGGTCTCTCCCCTGTTACCTCAGGCCACGGTCGGGAGGCTGAAGCAGGAAAAAGCCAACACTAGGATCAGCAGTGATTCATGGAGAGACCTTCGTCTGGTCAGCTAACATTACTGCCAAGCAGCTGAAATATAGAGTGATATTGTGGTTTTAGCTGACGTGTGTCACCTCACTGTTTTGATCAATGCTCATTCATGTCTATGTAGAGCGAGCACAAGCACGAGCAACAGGACGCTGACTTTCGTTGACTTAACGGCCACAGGTGTCGCTGTTAACAAGCACTTTCTGATTCTTACAAACAGTCCCTGTAAGTGTCCAACAGTTGGCCTCCTTTGACCTCCTTTTGAGGACAGAAATCCCCTGTCTCAGTATATAAGGTGTCATATTACTTATGGACTATTAATTATCTGAGACAAATACCAACCGGGGCAAAAAATCATGTCAACAGGGAGCCTTAAAAAATGTAACTGCATCGTTGTGGCCAACAGTACTTTTAATTAGCTGGTTGAATGATATGTTACGTCGGTCCAAACGGCTCCACATGTCGCGGGGAATGGAGACCTACGTAAACATTGAGGAGTCATTTATAGATCAGAGAATGCAACGTCCTGCATTTCTCTGCCGGATGTAATGGTGAGCGTTCTTGTAAAAATTGTATTGGAAGGAGAGAAAGAGAGAGAGAGAGAGAGAGAGAGAGAGAGAGAGAGAGAGGGAGGTGGTTTAGAGAGAGAAGAGCGACCCTGAGGAGGAGGAATCAGTGTGTGAGTGTAACTGTATCCCCCTGGTGAAATGTGCTTACTGCTCCAGTTTGCTGTCCTTCCCCACTGTCCCTTAACCTAACCCCTACGTGGCATGTTGCCAGAAGGTGTTTGTGTGTGTGTGTGTGTGTGTGTGTGTCCATGTTATGCAAATAAAATAAAAGTCAAGGTGTGTGCCTCAAATAAAACTGGGATATGAGTTTACACGGACATCTCTCTGACAGCGGGACCCTGCCAAGCCTGACGGTGCCATTACTGCTTTTACTGCTCACATTAAACAGTTTTTCTAAGCAGCCGATCTCATTTACACAAGAGCACTTCATATAGCCGACTGAATGCCATTAAACTGTCCATATAGCGTTGATAGCCTGTACTTAACCCCACAGTTATCCACCTTATTCTGTAGGGTGAGTTGTAAAGGCAGAGTAGAGCTGACTTCTTCTTCACAGGCCTTTTAGCGTATCAGAATTAGTTTGACATTTACTCGACATTGCGCCATGCGTCAGTCTCACCTCAGGCTACGCCTCCTGCTCCTCCACCTAATACTCTCCTGCCTCCCTGAAACGACACTTGCAAGCACATTTATGATATCCAATCTGAATTGACACTCACTGGCAGCGGAGTGGACATGATGGCAGACAGGAGCCCAACGGTATCATGTTTGTACATTTTGTGTGACTGTGTTCATTTCACAGCCATCCACATTTTAATTTCATCCTCCCAGCTATTCCAGCTATTCCAACTCTTCACTTTGGGTGTTTCATTGGATGACAAATTACTGCAAGAACTGCGTAATGGGTGATAGAGGCTGAGAGTGTTTTGGACTTGCAGTGGATCAGCGTTTTAAAGAAGACCACCTACTGTAAAAAAAAAAAAAAAAGTTACCTCCTGATGTTTGATGCTTTTTACTGTGACTTTATAAAAGGAACTGCATCAGGAGGCTGTTGAAAAGAACCACAGATCAAATGACATTGTGCAGGCTATTCTCTTATAACGATCGTAGCTATACCTACGAAAACGAATGCACTGTAATTTGTGTATATCCCACAAAATCAATTCGTATATAATCCACATAATTGTGAACCAAGAAGCATAAAGAGTGACAAACGTCGCGTAGGGAGGAGGTCAGGGGTGGATGGTTCAGTCAAAAAACACCAGATTTTCACCTAGGAGACCGGTGCTCGTACCCCGTGTGAAACCACACAAGTTCACACTTTCAAAGTCGTCGGATCGCAGTTCTGTTCACACTACACAACTTGCTGTCTTGTAATCGGGAGTCTTTAATCATCTTAAATTGTTGTGGTTTTCACACTACATGATTGACCGACGACTAAATGATGTGATACCATATACGGGACACATTACTGATGTTGTTGTTGGCACATGTGTTTACATGATAGCCTGTTTCCATGCGTCTTTTTTACTATTTATTCCTCTAGGTGCAACAATAACTTTGCTCCATGTTGAAAATGCAACACAAACAGTAAGTTCCTGTTGTTGCAGGCGACCCCTCCTCTCCCAGGGTTTCCCCTCAACCCCGTGTCTTGCGCTGTCATTGGCTGTACAGTAGCTCGTGGCCGGAGTCTCCGACAGGTCCAGATATTTGGCATGCTAGATATCTGGAGCGTGTCTGCGAGGCATCGGCGAGCGTCGGTAAGCCTCTCGGCTCGTGTCTTTGAGCAGTTCACACATGACGCTGGAGCGCCGATGTGCGAGCGGCGAGCCAACGCCAATTTGCTTCTGATCTGGGGCTTTTATCAGGAAAATCTGTCAAAGAGCGGAAAATCAGGGCTAAAATTGTGTAGTGTGAACTTTGCTGACCGTCGTCTCGGTGTGTCAGGACCGTAAGGCACATTTTGTCTATTATCTATTAGATACATTTAACACATCAGAAATAAACCTGTTGGGCAGAGCCATTTATTTGGGAACCCATTTCCAAATCAAACAAACAAAAAAAAAAGAATCAACATATTTGCCTGTAAGCCATCTGTTTAATCCGGCAATCATACGTCCCTTTGCTTCACCATGTCAACATTTGCTTCCTTTCCTTCATGTCTCTCAAGTTTCAGCGGCTTGCCACCCTCCTCCTCCTCCTCCTCCTCCTCCTCCTCAACAACACACACTCCAATCCCGGTTTCGTCTGATCTGCCATCCGTCGCTGGGTCCCCCTCCTCTCTGTCCTGCCCCTCCTTTTCCTTACACTCTCTCTCTCTGTCGGTATCTCCCTCCTTCCACAGTTGTCCTCACATATTAGGTTCCCCCGTCCTAAGAGGCAGAATTAGCCACTGGAATCTCGTGCACTTGTTTCTTTCGCTCCCAAGAAAGAGGTGACGACAGGAAAGGGAAAAAAAACACATAGAGAAAATACAGAGAAACACAGAGAGGAATTAAAAGGAATCTGAGAAGAGAAAAAGAGACTGTGAGGAAGATGCAGAAGCTGCACATCAAGCCGTCTGCTGTTTGATGCAGCTCCACTGTGGGCATGTGGCTGCCTGTGCCGAGCATTTCCAAGACTGGTGCAAGATCAGCGCTCATGTCGCTCAGTGCTACTTTATTTATCTCTTCACAGTAACGTGAGCGTACTTTGATTTATTCCACTCAACGAGGAACACTGTCTGTGTGACTTTATGCTGGCTGACACGCTGACCTTTGGACTCTACCGGACGAAGGATCTGGATCTCTTCCAAACTCGTGAAGAACAGAGGCGACCAATGTGGAGCTCAGGTAAGATCATCACCGACTACTGAGCGATGCAAAACCACCCACAACTCTCAGCATTCCACCTTTGATCACTTTAAAATGAACCGAGAGGTGGATAAGCCAGGATCCCCTCATTATTGCAATATTCTGAGCAGATATAAAGAGCGAGTGACAGTCTTCCACGAAGCTTTGAAGGTTTCTCTCTTTGATGAAAGTTAGGGCACTCTCTTAAAAACGTCAGCACTCACTGTCAGACAAGAGTTTGCACTCAGACCTGGTCTGACCCCCGACCTTTCACATACATCATCGGTATGCTGCAGGGAGGGAATGAAGGATGGAGGGATGGGGAAAAGAGAAAGAGAGCAAGTTTAGGTCTAAATAAAGAGGGCACTGTCTATCATGACATTCCTGACCAAATTGTTCCTTCATCAGCATCACAGCAGGATGGATGAGTTTGGCAGGAGAAATAATTAGCAATGTGTGATAAAGTGCAAGAAGTTTTCTGTTTTATAAGCCGGGGATTCAAATGTGCTGGAAACAAAAAAATCAATGCAATACAAGGAACGGATTTTGCCCGAGGAAGAGCTATAGTTGGTTGAAACGTCGCTAATAACATTAAAGGGAGATGTGATTCCAGTGTCCAGATCCTTCTAGTGCAAGATTCAAACGATTGTTAGCTTAAACTGTCATAACAGAAAAAGGTTGTTGATTAGTTTGAGGTTCTTTGACTAAATCACACTGAAACTTCACCAGGTCACATGTTGAAATGTCTGGACTTAAAACAGAAGCAAATTAAAGGGATAGTTTTTGAGGTGTTTTTAAGTGGGGTTGTATGTGGTACTTATCCATAGTTAGTGTATTACCTACAGTAGATGACGGTTGGAGCGCCCCTAGCATCGAGAAACAGACAGAAGCACCGACAGCGGAGCCAAGCAATGTACTGCTGTGGACGGGGACGGCAGAAAAAAAATATTTTATCCACCTAAAAGAAAGGCTCACCTAAAAAAATCGGAAAGGAGAAGAAAAGGGCTGTCAGACGGCAAGATAAAGCGATGAAAATATTCTAAATATAGCGTACACTTCAATGGATATCGATTTTTTTAGGTGAGCCTTTCTTTTAGGTGTCTAAATGACGTTTTGACTGTATTGCTTTGCTGCCGTGCGGTAACTCCTGTCTGGTTCTCGATGCTGGGAGCGTAACAACCATCATCTACTGTAGGTAATACACTGACTATGGATAAGTACCTCATACAACCCCACTTCAAAACACCCAAACTATGCCTTTAAGGAGAATAAAAGAAATTCATCAGACGTCAGTTGCCTTTCATAAAACAATAACATTGTCAAATCTAGCCTTTCCTGGAGCTTTAAACCGGTCTCATCATCTTCTTCAGTAGAGCTGATGTCCATGTGATCATGTGATATGAGTATTCAACTCCAGTTACGTGATTAGAGGTGGTCGTATATAAAGGAGTGATTGTAAACCATCTCTGACGTGGTAGAAAACTCAAGACAAAGCTAGCAAGTGGACCTTGAGTTAAGATTTTTTTCCAAGGTCAAGAATGAACTTTTCACACTCGATTTTCATATGGCTTAAAACTGCAGTTTTTAATCAAGTTAAATTGTTTTATAACTTATATTTTTGAGGATTGTCTGTTTTGTGTATATATAATATGTAACCTATATATAACAGAGGGAGGATTACCAGCAAGAAAAGTGCATGTTAGTTGATGTGCAGCTTAGCTCATACAGTTTTTACTTAGTCAAAGTATGTTTTTCATGACACGTTGACAACAGTGGATATTTACAAATGTTCAGGAACATAAAATTAGTTTTAAAAATGAATTTAAGCTGCGTACTTCACCATGACCATTCAAGCCCGTTCCCAAACAAAGTACGTTGTTATGTAAGTGTACATGTGCTGGTGAATGACTTTCTACCTTTTAGAGTGAGCGTACAGAGACATGTGTTTAGTCCAGTGTGTGTGTGTGTGTGTATGTGTGTCTCCGTTCTAGCAGCACATATTTTAACCTCTGAGGTTCAGTAAACAACCGCTCTGCTCTTCGACCTCTTTGACCTCCGCTGCCCTCATTCTGCCACGAGAGGAGAAACACTCTCTGTTTGACTCTTTACATCAAAAAGATTTACAACCAAACACAGTTGGCTGCTTTTTAACTGAGCTATAGTCCGGACACTCTGACCACAAAGCACAAACAGCAGAACCATTAAAACCAGTAAAAAAAAGACACAACATTGAATTATAATATTGTTACCTGTCGCCAGGGTTTGTCAAGAAGTACTTCACACATACTGGTGCATTATCAAATTATACTTGTGCATGCAGGACAGAAAATGGCATTAAGTTATGTGAGAACATTTTTCCTAAGTTGCTTTCATCTCTTCATCTTTATCTGTTTGGCCACTTTAACCAGTAAGTGGCTGGTTAAACACAATGCTTTAGGCCGTTTCATTGGTGAAATGAAGACTTCATTAAATGTTGGCAGGACTCCTTGAGACTCCCCGCTAACGATCACATCTAAAATTAGAGTTCAACAAGCCTGTCGACACATTTATGGCCTCCTGGGTCAGAATGAGAGAATGATAGGAGGGTTGAGGTCACATGCACGTAATCACACGCACGCCCACACACACACACGGGCCTACTGACTGTACAGCACTGCACACAACCCTCATACAAACTTCAAACACAGATACTTTCTTATTTCTGTTTTCCATTTAATATGAATGAGAACTTTAATTATTAAACCAGATTTGGGTTGAACAGCAGTCAGTCCAAAACCCTGATTAAAAGCTGCATATGCTGAAATCAGTTGGGCTTTTTTTAATTGTCTTATTAACAAGCTGCAATATAACCAATAAAGCAGTGTTTGGCAAATAGCAGCCAACCACAGGGACAAAGAAAACAAACAAACAAAAGCCAAAGTTTACTATCTTATAGTCTGACAAAAAAAATCAGAGTTACTACAAAACCGTTACATGATTTTTTCTATAATTCTACTGTAGATAATAATGTAATTAAAAGACTGTTATGAACGGCGCCACTCCGTCGCCAGTAAAAAAATGTTGACATTGGACGTTTCTGAAAACCAGGGATGGTTGAACGGCGACGTTTTTGCATTTGGTCAGAGCAAGTGACGTAGTTTAAAGAGCAAAAACAGACACACCAACAGGCAGGAGGGAGGGAAGGTGGATGGGTCCAACAAACACAAAGGCTTTCATCCAGTAGACCGCTGTTCGTGTCACATTACAATCAGCTGTTCGTTCGTGTCCCGTGTTCACAACGTTCAGCCTCATTTTCACTGCACAAACATAGTAGTTTTAAGCCCAACCACGTAGTTCTTTCCTAAACCTAACTATAGTGGTTTTGTTGCGTTGTTATGTTGTTACATTATTATTTGAACACAAATCATGATGTTTTTTCTAACCTTAACCAAGTAGTTTTGTTGCCTAAACCTAACCAGTCGTTTCACAATGTTAACCACGGCACATTGTGCGTTTCTGCAGGTGTGATAGAAGGCTATGAAACATATTTATGAAAAGCATTTTTGATCAAAAACGTCGCCATTCAATGAAATAACCACATGGTAGAGCCCATTTCTGTAAACTCCTTTGTGAATTAAATACTTGACAAATAAAAACTACTGAGTATTTTCTCATTTTAAGAACTTGAGTGCAAAATTAACAGTTTTAAGTGAAATTATAGAGAAAAAAGAAATGAAAATTACGATAGAAACGATATAGAAAAATATATATACGATAGACATTTTATATTGTTTTGACAATATATATTATCCTATTGCCCAGCTCTACTACACAACACATATTGAAAACATATAGGTCTGTGTCGTCACTGCAACAACACTAAAACTACTGCATGTTGGCTGCCCATTGAACAATGCTGAGAAAAACTTCCCATGGTTGAACCTAATGGCAAACTCCTGCAATAAAGGCTTTTTATTATATTTATTAGTATTTGACACTCCTCCTACTCCTACATGCATAAAGGCATGACGTTTTGCATATATTTGAATGGTAAAAGCTTATTTCAGCTCATACTTTAATTAAGTGTACTGTATTCTATCAACTTGGCGTCTTTCAAGTGTAACACAGAACCAGCAAAGTGTTTTAATAAGTGAACATTTAAAGGCTCACCATACATCCCCCAAGAGACACACACACGCAGGATGGTGTGTCACTTGAGTCCAGTGGTCCGATTTCAGTTTCCCATGGTGACATCCATTAAAGTCATGCTGTGTCTGCCCCTTCACCCTCAGACAGCCACATTAGCACCTGGCCCATTGGACACAACAATACATCTACCTGCATTATTCAGCTCGACTCAACTAATGAGGAAACCTTATCTCTCTCTCTCACACACACACACACACACACACACAGATTATCCTGGGTTCACACAGGCTGAAATACACACAGAGGCCGACACACAGCATTATCTGATTCACGGTATTATCTGTTATAAATTATGTAGAAACTAGGGCTGTCAAAGTTAACACAATAACAACCCGTTAGCGCAAATTCGTTTTAACGGCACTAATTTCTTTAACGCATTAACGCAATCGATCTTTCGGAGGTTGAGGCGGGCTCAGTTTTAAAGCTAGAGAGAAGATACTGAGGGAGGCTAAATAACGCTCCAAACTTGCGCTACATATTGGCGAGGTAAAACTGGCATGGCCATTTTCAAAGGGGTCCCTTGACCTCTGACCTCAAGATATGTGAATGAAAATGGGTTCTATGGGTACCCACGAGTCTCCCCTTTACAGACATGCCCACTTTATGATAATCACATGCAGTTTTGGGGCAAGTCATAGTCAAGTCATTACACTGACACACTGACAGCTGTTGTTGCCTGTTGGGCTGCAGTTTGCCATGTTATGATTTGAGCATAATTTTTATGCTAAATGCAGTACCTGTGAGGGTTTCTGGACAATTGTTGTCATTGTTTTGTGTTGTTAATTGATTTCCAATAATAACTATATACATACATTTGAATAAAGCAGCATATTTGCCCACCCCCATCTTGATAAGAGTATTAAATACTTGACAAATCTCCCTTTAAGGTACATTTACAATAATATATTTGAATCGATTGACAGCCCTACATTTTATCCTATTAGAAATTTGTGTGAAACTGTCATAATTAGTATATGAAATCTTGACGTATATCCAAAAATGTGTTTTGTGAGGTCACAGTGACCTTTGACCACCAAATTCTAATTCACTTCATCCTTGAGTCCAAGTGGACGTTTGTGCCAAATTTGAAGAAATTCCCTCAAGGCGTTCCTGTGATATCACGTTCGCGTTAATTGATTTCCAATAATAAATATATACATACATTTGCATAAAGCAAGCATATTTGCCCTCTCCCATGTTGATAAGAGCGTTAAATACTTGACAAATCTCCCTTTAAGGTACATTTTGAACGAATAAAAAAAGGTATGATTAATTTGAGATTGATCATGGACAATCATGCGATTAAACATTTTAATCGATTGACAGCCCTAGGAGAAATGGATCACTTCATGCTGCCTAAAGCTGGAGGTCATGCTGCTCGATCTTGTGGGAAGTACTTTGATGAAGTCTTGAATATACATCATCTTTGAGCTAAGTACTAAGTACTGACTAAGTAAGCTTAGTTTTTGAGCTCATTCAGCACTCTCTGCCTGTCAAACAGCTGCCTGCATGCTCCTTCATCCTCCTGCTCCATCACATTTCCTCCCCTCACACCGTTTCATCCTCA